>NC_139031.1:77114394-77253395 GCF_964662115.1 Mustela nivalis
AAGTGTCTGAGGAAGTGATGGTAATAAATTAAGGTTCATTTCTGCTCAGACTTAGAAATAAGTGTTTAATTTTGGAAGTGAAACAGGCAGTTATTGCCTTGAGGTGTGGAAAATATGTATGGTTAGTGGGTATGGTGATTATGAGGGACTTTTGAGTTTGACTCAAAATGGGGATAGGTTGTTCATGGCGTGCAACCAGAAAACGAAGGCAGCAGCGTGTCCTATAAACTGTGTAAACAGTGGGAATTAGCAGAGTAAATACAGGAAAGCTGTAGCTTGAAGAGCACAAACATTTTCAGTTAATTTATTTAATTCAAAACAGCTCAAAACTGTGGGCATCTGTCATGCTTAAAGGCTTAGTTAGACCCCAGGGCATCAGTGGAAAGACTACTACCGGGAAGTCCTTACTGTTTGTTACTTACTGTCTTTGGGGGATATAGACCTGAAAATAGATTGATGATAAAAGTACTAGCATTTTACATTTCAAAATGATATATTTTGAAGTTCTTGCAAAAGATTAACTTCATTTCACAGTTCTGGGAGAGGCATTGAGTTGCAAGGGGAAGTAGTTATAGTCAACCAGCCCCTTCTGTGTTTAGTGATTTTACGCAGATGATCTTTTTGTGAGGGTATAAAGAATCTAGACAATGACAAAGGCCAAGTGAGGGGGGGTTGGCTTTGGAAATGTGAAAAGAGATATGGGAAATTACCTTTCACAAGCAGTGCAGACATACTTGAGGAATAATTGAGAATGTAGGGAAGATACCACAGGATTTCTCATTCTGATGACTGAGAGGAGAAAGGTGCTGTTATCATTCATTTCTCACCCTGCTGGCATGGTGGAAGACAAGGCCCCCCGGAAAAGTGCAAGGTGGTTTCTGATGCTGGGGCAGCTTGTGGACTTTTTCATTTTCTCAATTTATAGGAAGTTTGCTTTTGTTTTTGTTTTTCAGTTGAATCAGGGAATTGCAAATGCTTCTGTTTTCAGTGCTAGATTGTTAAGCGCTGAGATAAAAATCATTTCTAGTTGCAACAGATTTGGCCAGTAGAATTAAATATAAAAGGAGGCTCTTTCTAAAAAAAAAAAAAAAAATCCTAAGAGGATAAAAAGCTTTTCATATTGTGTTTGCTGCAATGATTTTAAGCCATATTCTAGCAGCGAGGAGGAACACTGAGGGGTCAAAATGGCTGTTACGTGTTTTTATCAAAATGAAGAAAATGTGGTCATTAAAGGGACAAAAGATGGGGCCATGGAGTCTGTTCAGAAGAGGGGTATGCTAAGAGAAAAGCAGAATTCTTCTCTGGAGAGGCAGTGATTTGGGTTTTCTCCCTCTCTTCCCAACTCTTCCCTGTGTCATTACATAGAAACAAGGTCATATACATTTATAAAATACAAGGAGACATTTGGTTTTGGAATAAGGGCACTAGAAAATGTAATTCCCACTACTAGTGTAAATGATGCATTTGGTATGCTGTGGTAGTCTTCTGATTTTACAGTGGTTTGAAAATGGAATGAGAGCCTAGGTAGGCTCGCTACACGTGAAGCTCCGAAGTTCACATCCGAGGAAGTATTCAGTGGGGAGGGTGTGAGAAAGTTTCCTGTCAGGAAGAAAGGAAAAAGTAGTCATCACAGTATCATCAGATACTTAGTCCATATCTATAATCTTCAAGTTATATGTTAACTTGTTTCTTATCTGGCTTTTACTACAGTGTAGTCTCCAGAAGGATGGAGATACTTGTCTCTTAATCTGTGCTCTGTGCCAAGTAGAAGTTGCTCAATAAATACTTGAATAAAGAAATGAATAGGTGGCTTGGGTGCCTGGGTGGCTCAGTCGGTTGAGAGTCATACTCTTGGTTTCAGCTCAGGTCATGACCTCAGAGGAATGAGATTGAGTGCTGCATTGGGCTCTGTGCTCAGTGGAGAGAGTCTGCTTGAGAATCTACCTCTCCTTATGCCCCTCCCCTCCATGTTCTCTCTCCCTCAAATAAATAAACCTTAAAACAAACAAACAAACAAAGAAACAGGTGGGGGGGCCTGGCTGACTCAGTCAGTGGAACATGAGACTTGATCTCGAGTTGTGAGTTCAAAAAATAATTAAAAAGGAATAGGTGAATGAATTTTGCTTCTGCTTTGGTTATAACACTCATCAAAAAGATTAAGAGCAGCTAACTATAATGCAAGTCAGTAACCCCAAGGATTTATAATTTATTGTGGTTAACGTAGATGCACATCTCATAATGTTTTACAGGAAAAAAAAATCAGTGACAGAGCATAGGTAAAGAATTATGCTTTTAATTACATTTTCTTTTGTCTGCATAATTATGAGGTGATGTATCATTTAAGGTTGTGGAAAAATACAAATGAGCAAAAATGAACAGTACAACAGCAGAAGTGACATTGACAGTAGGGGAGATGGTCAAGTAGGTTAAAGTTTATTTATGAAGGAGTTTATGTCCATCAAGAAGGGGGTAAAGTAGAGTGAAAGTTTCCTTACACTCTAGCTCACCTTTCATCGGGGTACTGGCATAAGTAGTAATTGCTTATGTTTTGGAATTCAGATATTTATATAATAAAAAGTTATTTTGTGAAATGCCTCAAACATACAGAAAAGTAAATATTAAAAAATATTGCAGGTACACAGATACTCAATACCCTTACTGAAAGCAAATGTAATGAACACTTTCTACCCATTTAAACAAATGTTTTAATTTTTCTTCATTTCACATTTTAAAACAGAAATATAACATGTTAGAGTTGACAATCTCTTTAACCTTCTCTAAACAAAAGTTTGCTTTCCCTGGGATTGCAAAATAAGCCCTTTTATACAAATGCATGAGTTTAAATGATTCAGTGTGCTTTTTTACTTTTAAAGCCATTATATTAAGAAAGTCATTCAATAAAGTTTTGTTCTCTTACTAAAACAGCTTCACAGTATAAACTATTAAATGACAAAAGTTTTTAAGAGTTTAGGAAAGACTATTTCAATTTCTTTTCAAAAGGAAGTTGTTTGCCCATAAGGAACATGCTTTTTGCCAGCCTAGCACTTCATACTTTTATACTGTGGAAAACTTTTCTGGTAACTCTGTTCCACATATTTAGTTGTTCACCATTAGACTTCTGTACAGAGAATCGCAGTGCTGAACTGGTAAAATTGGTTATTTTGGTTGGAGAAGATTGTATCATACAGAATTTGATGTTCTGAATTACTTTGGAAATATTTAAAATTTTGTATAATATGCACATATTATTTTGGAATTTAAAGAAGGTGAATGCCAAACATAGGTACTTTTATTTATCTTTTTATTATTTATTTATTTTTTTAATTTAAATTCAATTAGCTAACATTAGTTTTTGATTAGTGTTCAAGTGCTCATCCCATCATGTGCCCTCCTTAGTGCCCATCACCTAGTTACCCTGTTCCCCTACCCATCTCCCTTTACACAACCCTCAGTTTGTTTCCCAGAGTCAGGAGTCTCTGATGGTTTGTCTCTCTCTGTTTTTTTCCCATTTAGTTTTGCCTCCCTTACCTCTGCGCTATACCTTATATTCTACATATGAGTCAAACCGTATGGTAATTGTCTTTCTCTGATACACTTATGCTATCCACAGATACTTTTAAATTATGTTCTAAAATAAGTATCCAATTCAGCATCTCTTTATAATTGGTGCAACATGAAATGAACAGATGTACTTACTCCTATACCTGTGTTTATATATGTGTTGTTTATCTCACATCTATATATATCTCCCCAGTTGAATAAGTATATTGCTTCCTTAAACTGCTCTTTCTAGTATATTCATAAAATTATAAGGAAACAATAGTTCCTCTGTTAAATCATGCTATTATTTGTGATAATTTGAAGAGATGCCATTGGTTTTTTTTCATTTTCCTAACAGAGAATGTTCTCTTTCTAACCCAGTGTGGCTAACAATTTTTGTTTTCACACATTTGATTATGTCGCCTTGGAGGGGAAAGTAATGCTCTGCTAATTTAAGAAATTAGCAACGTGTTAATAATTTGACAGGCTTACACTGGGTTGTGTAACTAAAAACTGTATATGAGCCACCAATAGAAAAAATATCTAATGGAAGTAATTTCTGGACGCTAATTTGTTATAATTCATCTTTTTATGATACAGTGTTTCCTATTTCTGTGATTACAAACTTACAGTAAATCAGGGGCAAAGAATAACAAAATTACGGGTGCCTGGGTAGCTCAATTGGTTTAGCAAGCAGCTGCCTTCGGCTCAGCTCATGATCCCAGTGTCCTGATATGGAGCTCCACATTGGGCTCCCTGCTCAGTGGGAAGTCTACTTCACCCCCTCCCTCTGCTGCTCCCCCCTGCTTGTGTTCTTTCACTCGCACTCTTTCTTTCTTCCAAATAAATAAATAAAATCTTCAAAAAAATCCACAAAATAAAATTAACATTAGAAAAAAATACAACTTTATGTTCATTTTTACTTTTTAGTTTTCCAAAAAATATAGAGTGCTTAATTCTCTGAGGTTCACTACTTATATTTCTGTGTAATTAACATTATAATATTTTAATATAAATTAAGTAAAATAATTTGGGATCTATATATTTCAAGTGAGGAGTGACATAGTTTCCAACGGTACCATGCATTTTTTAAAATTATGTTTTTGTGTCTTCACATTGTTACTGTCTCTGACCATTATTTCATATTATTTCTAGATAAAAGAGTGGCTCTGTTTAAACTGTCAGATGAAAAGAGCTCTAGGAGGTGATCTGGCTCCAGTTCCACTATCCCCTCAGCCTAAACCGAAGACTGCCCCCGTGACTCCTCCATCCGCAGTGAGCAAACCGTCCCCACAGCCACAGCAGACTTCTCCAAAGAAGGATACTGTACCCAAACAGGATCTCTCAAAGGCCCCTGAGGCTAAAAAGCCCCCACCACTAGTGAAACAACCAACCATTCACGGATCCCCCCCAGTTGCAGCCAAGCAGCCTCCTGTGGCTGAGTCTTCATCCAAGCCAACCCTTCCCAAGGAGCCTTCGGTCCCATCTGAGCAGGCAAAGGTCCCCATGGCTGAGGATAAACCAAAGCAGCCCAAGACAGTGAAACCAGCCACAGATGTGTCTTCAGCACCAACAGCAGCAAAACCTGATACTCCAAGCTCTAAAGTACAGTTGGAGGATCAACAGATAACAGCCCCTCCTCCAAAAACAGATGCTGCCAAACCCTCACAGAGTTTTCCACCAATGGGAGAAAAAGTCACCCCCATCGATTCTAAAGTCATACCCCGACCTGCATCAGATTCAAAAATTCTTTCACACCCTGGGCCTAGTTCAGAGACTAAAGGTCAAAAGCAAGTTGATTCAGTTCAAAAGAGGGAAGAACCCAAGAAAGCACAAACCAAAATGAGTCCGAAGCCAGATGCCAAGCCAATGCCAAAAGGGTCGCCTCCAGCCCCAGGCCCACGACCTACCACTGGCCAAACTGCCCCCCCATCTCAGCAGCCTCCAAAGCCTCAGGAGCAGTCAAGACGCTTCAGTCTGAATCTGGGAAGTATTACTGATGCCCCCAGGTCACAGCCCACGACGCCTCAAGAAACTGTGACTGGAAAACTCTTTGGATTTGGAGCATCGATCTTCAGCCAGGCATCAAATTTGATCTCCACCGCAGGCCAGCCTGGGTCTCAGTCTCAGAGCGGGCCTGGGGCCCCGACAAAACAAGGCCCTCCTCCTCCACAACCACCTCCTCAGGGGCCACCGAAAGCCACAGGTCAGGGGCCACCAGCACCTGCAAAGGTTATCCCTGTGAAAAAAGAAACGAAAGCTCCAGTGGCTGAAAAATTAGAGCCCAAAGCTGAACAAGTTCCAACCGTAAAAAGAGCAGAAACTGAAAAGAAGCCTCCACTTGTTAAGGATAGCAAACCTTCAGCAGCAGAGCCTCAAACGCCTGTCCTAACGCCCAAGGTGGAGAAGACTCCCAAACCAGAATCAACCTGTCCTCTCTGCAAAACTGAACTCAATGTCGGTTCAAAGGAGCCTCCTAACTTCAATACTTGCACGGAATGCAAGAATCAAGTGTGTAATCTCTGTGGATTTAACCCTACACCACACTTGACAGAGGTAAGCAATTTATATATTACTTACGGAGATGAGCATATCATGTTTATTTTGAAGTATTTTGGTAGCTGAATTTCTGAGCAAAAAATGCCCCCCTAAAACAAAAATAGCCATTTCTAGAAAGAAGGTTTATCAATATTGATGGCACAGTTGAAGTTTCAATTACTTATTACAGGTCTTATTTCTTATTAAAAGTTCATGTAATTAAATATTTTCTCGATTATGCACCAGAATTAAGAAGGTTAAATAAGCTGACAATTTAAAATAACAATTATCCCAATTCTTTGTGCAGTCAAATGCTCTACCACTGAGCTATATCCCCATCCCAATTCTTTGTGAATGAAAGACATGTAGCTTTGGAGTACCGTCTGGTTTTCACTTATTCACACCAAGTAGTAGTTGTAATTTACTGTTCCCATGATCTTCGGTCCTTCCTGCTTCTACTACCTTGGAGAAAGTTTTGGTTGCTTACAGATCCATAAAGAACATGAATTTGTTATGTTACAAACACTCTTAAGCACTTAGTGTAAGTTAATAATATTGACTACTAGAAAACAGTGGTTTGAACTTATTAGGTCTAGACTTCTTATAATTCTCTTTGAGCTATTATTTGCCATAAATATAATAGAGAACTTTCAGAAGAAGTGTGCAAAAAAAAAAAACCAAAAATAAATGCAAAACAAAAACAGATACATGGGTTTCAGTGACTGATGTCAAGGAACTGTGTTTCTTAATTTTTTTCTTAATGGGGTGATGAGACATTTTCTCCATGGTGTAAATGACCAAAACATAGATGGGCAAATTTCTACCTATTAGAGTTATAAAAGAATGCATCTGTAAACATTATGGATGTGTTTGGCTGTTAGAATATTTACATCTTGGGAAACTGAGGGGTTAAATGATTATTGCTGGCTTAGATGTTTAATAGACTTTTTTGGGATTGAATTTTAAATAATTGTTGTTTTTACACAAATCAGAAATACTTAAGGATTATTTTTTTCACTCTCTTTGATTTTGCAATTCATTGGAATAGAAAAATTGAATAGATTTTAGCAACTATACAGAAGGAGGTTTAGAGATTCTTAGTGTTGTTTTTGAGTTAAAATTTTTTAGAGAACAAATTACACATTTTTTTATTTTTTACTTTTAAAAGGCGTTAGGTTGCTTTGAAATAATGAGCATCAAGTGAAAGCGTTTTTTCTACAGACCTAAGCAGATTTTTATCATCTTTATCTGTGAAGAATAGAGTTAACGGAGAACCATTTTAAAGGCAGATAAAATTTGGTTTCCCTCAGCACTTCATGAGTGGTAACAACTATAATTATTACTTACAGTGGTTTGGATTCATTGCAAAAGCAAAACAAAAAGCAAATCTTAAATTTCTCCCATATATTTAGGAGAGTTGTTTTTGGTTGTGTATTCATGAAGCAGAAAATTTTGGTTTTACCATTACAATTGTACTTATTTCATAGACTTAGAGAATTTTGCCCTTTAATGAGGAGCTGATGGTGTCAACACAGTACAGTTTAATAGCTATAAAACAAATGGCATCACTAAAAACAAAACAATGTCTACATTTGAAAAGTATTTTGGCACACTAAAAGAAAAGTGTAGTGTGGAGGGAGGATTGTGTGTGTGCATTTTTGTATATGTATATATTTGGACCACAGTAATTATGAGAATCCAGTCAGTGTCTGGAGGTATGAAATGAGAGCCCTTGGGTAGAAAGGTGATAAACTTTTTAGGAAAATCTTTGGTTTTCTTTGTGTTGGTAAAATTATAATTTGGGGAGGTGCTCATTTGAAAAGGAGATTTCTTAAAGCACAGAATTTCCTAGGCCCTGTGTGAAATTTCAGTAGTTTGAAAATATAAGTGGTCTCAAGTATTCAAGTGGTTTAGGTGAAATCCTATTTTAAATATCACCACTGGGATCACTGTTACTCAGAGTATTTTGGTGTGTGGTAATTTATTTGAATTTGGAAGATGTTTCAGAGGAGGAAAAAAAAAATGATATAACAAAAACAGTTGTCTAGTGTTCCTACCTTAACTGAATGTGCTAATCCTGTGAAGTTTTGAGTTAGTAGAAGGTCTTAGTACCCTCCAGCCTTTAGGTAAAGTCCATTGGCTGCCTTGTATCAAGGGAGTGAATGATGTTGGTTGAGTGATTCAGTATTCACATACCCCAAAGGACTTGAGAGGGTGGGCACAAGGAGTTAGTTTAAAAGAGAGGCACATTGTGTTTGCATGTGTGTATGCATACGTACACATACACTTCTAGAAAATCTTAAGTACGATTTACAGGCTTAGTTTATGATGCTCTCTGAGAGTTCTTACTACTAATCTTTCTTCACTTCCTTCAGTTAGGAGCGATTAGTGAAGCACCTTCTCCATGATCCTTGCTTTATTTCTATGCTTTCTGCATTCTGCTTGTGATTTTTATTTTTTGTTAACCTCCTATTTTATGCTTTTTTCTTATAGCTTTAGGGGGCACATTCAGAAAATACTCAGACTTTATACCTGCAATGCAAAGAAGTGGTATTTCTAAGAAAGGAATCAACTTCGTCCGTTTATTTTTACTAACAAGGCACATTTAACTCTGTATTGTAAGCCTCTGCTTCTACTCTACCTTATCACTGCGAGGCAGGTCTTTTCCTCCCGGTACGACTCTGCCTTCCCCTTTTGCTGTTCTGTTTCTCTGGTGGCAAGAAGAGCTGGTTATGGTTAGTCATGAGTTCGGGAGCTATGGAGAGAGGACTTCCCCCTCCCCCGCCTATTTATCAAACACACCTGTCTCTTAGGTTGCTTCCTGTTTCTCATACACAGCATCCCCCTCAACACCTGAGTTGTGCCAAGGGCTGCCTGCAGGGCCCTGGGGTGTAGCCAGGCTTCAGCCTGAGCCTCACGGTTTAACTCTTTGATGCCAAGTTTGTATAAGTGGCACCATAATCCAGTAGCCTCTGATAGCAAGGAAGAAGTCTCTTAGGCTTTAACTTTGGCCAACTCAGAGAATAATTTATCTTAGAGTTTTAAAAGCAGCAGCAAGGCTTTTGGAAAAAGCTGGTTTTAAAGAATTTGGAAGCATCCTGAGTAAACAGCCTAAAACTGACAATCAGTTTACCTAGTGAATTTTAATAATTCTGGTTCAGCTCAAATGCAAAAAGGACTCATAGTTACTCATTGTGGGTGTTGATGTTACTGTTTGTACTGTACCTTCCAAAAGTAATTTTTTACTATGGGAATAAAACTTAAGATTACATTTCCTCATGTTTCAGGAAGTTCTAAGGGTCATAGTTTTGCTTTGTTAGTAAGATAATTATGCAGGGTGTGAGCGATGCAGGAATAGCTAGCATTTATTTGTCACTAGGCAACAGATGGGCCTTTTGAGCCAATTAAGACCCAGTGGTGTAACTGGGATCCCTTCAGATCTTTGGTCTCTTGCTGGGGTGGCTTCAGTCTTCTCTGTCACACCCTCAAGGAAAGCCTCATGGGCATGCGTTGATTTCTTAGTTTGACAAACATGTATCTTGCTTTCGTTTTAAAAATCATTACTTAGTACATTAAAAATCATATACCTCATACTAAAAAAGTGCCTAAGTGCACACACACACACACACAATTAAAAGCTGAAAGAATGATAAATCAATTTAGTCAAAATAATTCTATGAATAATTGTTTTCAAAAGAGTTACTAAACAGAGATACGCATTCTGTGTGAATATTTCTGACATGCGTGACAGAAAGGGACACTGATAGTACTTTATAACTTATGTGAGAGAGTTGACAAGTTCGTGGCTTGAAACAAAATTTTTGGTTTTTAATTTTTAGGAGAATTTGACCTGTTGCTTTTTTATTAAGTAATATTTTGTCAGAACAAACAAATTTGGATTTAAGATAAACTTTTGTTAAAATAAATTTAAAGTACTTTCTCCATTAGTCTTCTATGCATTTTTATGTGGTTAATATTCTATCTGGTAGTTCTGTATTCAGTCTAACGTATGATTATACTATTTCCTCACATGATTAAAGACTTTGTGCCTGTTATTAAAATGATTATTAATTTTTTGATACATGGGTATATGTTTTTTCATACACATTTTTCTCACATTGGGTATTTAAACGGTTCCATTTTTTTCATTATAAATAAGATGAATGTTTTTGGACTGATATTTTGTATTTTTAACTGTTTCCCAGGGAAAGTTTATTAGTACTAATGTTACTGAATCAAGGGACTAGGACCCTGAAGTATCAGGTTATCTTTGGAGATAAGATAACGTTTGACATCCCCACCACAGGTGTCATGATTCCCTTCTAACTGCAGCTTCTCCATTCTCAAAAAAAAAAAAAAAAAAACAAAAAAAACCACTGAAATTGATATTTGCTAATTTGGAAGTCTAAAATTGCTATATATCATTTTTTTGATTTGTACTTCTTTGATTACCAGAAAGGTTATTTGGATATTACAGGTAAATAGACAATTCTCATTAGGATCCAGGCAAAACATTGTGTAGGGATTATGGGAAAAGGTAAACTGCTGTCACTGTTGATGGTTTGGTTTTTTGTTTGTTTTTGTTTTTGTTTTTGCATCAGGCTGGTATTTGACGGCATTTTTTTGACAGCAATCTTGTTGGATATGTTTTACAGTGATTTTAGATATCAGGCAAATAGATGTCAGAACAGGGCAGCTATCAAACTGTAGAGGTGGAATTCAGAGGCTGAGCCAGTGGGCTCTCTCCCGTTCTATATGTGAGTAACCTAGGGAACTGGATGGCCATTGCCCCTTGTTCTGTCCTCTCTTACCTATAAGTTGGGTCAGTTGGTAATGACCAGGACTTCCATACCAACACATTTGCTAGCATGTACATGAAAGCCAGGAAACATTCGGGACCCATGGAATAGTTGTGGCTATGTTAGGTAGTTGGACCTAGAAGAATGGGCACATTGAGATGTTCAGAAGCGTAGAGGTCAGCATCATTGCGTCCTTTTTCTTTCCAGAGAAGTCCACCCCTGGTCACCATTTATGGGTGGAAGAAATGACTGAATGACAAAATGATGTCCCTACTTTCATGTATAGTGAGTGTGAGGACATAAAACATTCTTGCTCCAGCTGCAGGAAATACTGTTGTATTTCCGGCAGTGAATACAAAGACTTTACTCCATGAAAATGATGACCATCTAAGTGTTCCATTGGTGGTAGTGGTGGTTGTTGATCTTTGCTTCTACCAACATTTCTGTACAGCCTCTTCCGTTACTTTCCCAGGACTGGGATTGCTGGACCATAGGTTATCTATACCTTAAACTTGTTCTCTAGGGTGGTTGTCCCAGTTTATATTCTGGCCAACTTATACATGCTGCTATTTCTCTAGAGATGCCTTGTCTGATAAGATAGTCACTGGATGGATGTGGCTAATGAGCCCTGTGGCTAACTAAATTAGGATTCTCTTAAGTGCAAAAAGACACATTGGATTTCAAAAACTGAGTATGAAGAATGTAAAATATCTCCCTGATAATTTTATGTTGATTGCTGTTGTGTAAGACTTTCCATCTGTAAATATTGCTATTACTACTGCCTTTTCATCATGTAAGCTCTGGGGCTGCCTATGCCCATGCATTGTGATATAGTGTGGTATAGGATGTATTTCTTTCTCTCTATACAAGAGAAATGCCAATATTATTAGGTTTATAGCTCTCTGATTATCTTTGGCAGAGTTCATTTTCCTTAGGTTACCCAAGATAGCTGGTTCTTTTTGCATGCTCTACTGAGCAGATAGTTCTCAGGGCTCTCACCATCAAGAGACACACACTACTGATGCCTGGTCTGGTCTGGTTCAAGGATCACTGTTCTCAGGTGCTGCTACCCATCATTAAGAAATATAATTGGAAAAAAGAAGAAAAAGGAAATATCTGTTCTATTGACTAGCATAATGTGGCCATGTCTTCAGGTCAGGACATTTTCTCTACTGATCTCTCTGGTTCCAGATGTTTTCTCTCTCACGTCTTTTCAGAACTTTAGAGTTTATTTATATTCTTCCTGTGGTTTTGGTAAAAATCATCTATATTTGGGTCAGTTGCTACTAGGAAACTCAGCAATACAAAATACTAGAATTCACGTCATTTGGTCCACTATTTTCTCCCTTTCTTTTTTTGATGACCACGTATTTTACTTCTAAAACTCTATTCCAGGGGTGCCTGGGTGGCTCAGTGGGTTAGGCCTCTGCCCTTGGCTTGGGTCATAATCTTGGGGTCTGGAGATGAAGCCCCGCATCGGGCTCTCTGCTTAGCAGGGAGCCTGCTTCCCCCCGGAAAACCTGCTCTGGCTACTTGTGATCTCTGTTTCTCTCTCTCTCTCTCTGTCAGGTAAATAAATAAAATCTTAAAAAAAAAAACAAAACAAAACCCTCTATTCCAGTAATTTGAGGGCCACCTGGATGATTTGGTTGATTAAGCTGCCTACTCTTGATTTCTGCTCAGGTCATGATCTTGGGGTCGTGGGATTGAGCCCCACATTGGACTGCATGCTCAGCATGGAGTCTGCTTAAGATTCTCTCTCTCTCTCTTTACCCCTCCACCTCTCTGTGCACAGATGCTCTTTCTCAAATAAATAAATACATGGAAAAAATAAAACTCTATTCCAATAATCTGAATTACAGAAGTAGTATTCCCTATAACAATCCATAGGATACTGAAGTGTCTGAAGAGAAATGAGTAGCTTCCTCCCCACCATGTACTTCATATTAATGACACAGTATCTATTTAGACCATCTTTTTCTTTTTCTTTTTTTGCTTTTCATTTTTAAAATTTTTAATTGATGTATCATTGACAGGTAATATCAAATTAGTTTCAGGTATACAGCATAGTCATTCAACAATTACATACATTATGAAATGCTCAGCACAGTAAGTGTATTGCAGTATTATTTTTTTTTAAAGATTTTATTTATTTATTTGACAGACAGAGATTACAAGTAGACAGAGAAGCAGGCAGAAAGAGAGGAAGGGAAGCAGGCCCCCTGCTGAGCAGAGAGCCTGATGTGGGACTCGATCCCAGGACCCTGAGATCATGACCCGAGCCGAAGGCAGCGGCTTAACCCACTGAGCCACCCAGGTGCCCCTGAATTGCAGTATTATTGACCATATTCCCCATGCTGCCCTTTTCATCCCCATGGCTTATTTATTTTATAATTGGTAATTTGTGCCCCTTAATCCCCTTTACTCATTTTATCCATTTTCCCACCCCTCCCCTCGGGTAGCCATCAGTTCTCTAAGAGTCTCATTCCTTTTTGTTGCTTATTTGCTCATTTGTTTTGTTAATTAGATTCCACATAAAATGAAATCAAGTGATATTTGTCTTTCTCTGGCTTATTTCACTTAGCATACCCTCTAGGTTCATTATTGTTGTTAAGAATGGTAAGATTTCATTCTTTTTTTTTTTTTTTATGACTGAGAAATATTCCATTGCATGTATATAGCACATCTTTGTTTTCCATTCATCTATGGATGGACCCCTGGGTTACTTACTTATCTTGACTATAGTAAATAATGCTGCAACAAACACAAGGGTACATTTATCAGCGCATATATCAGAATCATATTCAAATTAGTGTTTCTGTATTCTTAGGTTAAATACGCAGTAGTGGAATTACTGGATCATATGGTAATTCTATTTTTAATTTTTTGAGGAACCTCCATACTGTTTTCCAGAGTGGCTGCACCAGTTTGCATTCTCATCAACAGTGCATGAGGGTTCTTTTTTCTTCACATCTTTTTCAACACTTGTTTCTTACATTTTTGTTGTTAGCCATTTTGACAGGTGTGAGGTGATATCTCATTGTGGCTTTGATTTGCACTTCCTGGATGATGAGAGAGGTTGAACATCTTTCCGTGCGTCTCTTGGCCATTTCTGTATCTTTTGGAGAAATGTCTGTTGATATCTTTTGCTATTTGTTATTTGGGTATTGAGTTGTATCAGTTTTTTATATATTTTGGATACTAACCCTTTATTTGATATATCCTTGGCAAATATCTTCTCCTATTCAGTAGGCTTTCTTTTATTTTTATTGATTGCTTTCTTATCTGTGCAGAAGCTTTTTATTTTGATGTAGTCCCAGTTTACTTTTGTGGGGTTTTTTTTCCCCTTGCCTTTGGAAACATATCTAGAAAAATTTTGATATGGCTCATGTCGGAGAAATTGATGCCTCTGCTCTCTTCTGATTTTTATGGTTTTAGGTATCACATTTAGGTCCTTAATACATTTTGAGTTTATTTTTGTGTATGGTATAATAAAGTGATCTACTTTCATGCTTTTGCATGTAGCTGTCCAGTTATCCCAACATCATTGTTGATACTTTCTTTTTCCTATTGCATATTCTTGCCTCTTTTTTTGAAGATTAAATGACTATATAATCATTGGTTTTTCAGGGCTTTCAATTCTGTTTCATTGATCTATGTGTCTTTGTTTGTGCCAGTACCATACTGATCTGATTACTACAGCTTTGTACGTGTATCTTGAAATCTCAATTTGTGATACCTCCAGTTTTGTTATTTTTCAAGATTGCTTTGGCTATTCAGTGTCTTTTGTGGTTTCATAAAACTATTAGGGTTTTTGTTTGTTTGGTTGGTTGGTTCTGTGAAAAATGCTGTTGATATTTTGATAGAGTTTGCATTAAACCAGTAGATTTCTTTGGGTAGTATAGACATTTTAACAATATTTGTTTTCCCAAGTCCATGAACATGGAATATGTTTCCATTTGCATCATTTTCTGTGACTTTCATCAATGTTTGATAATTTTAAAGAACAGGTCTTTAATCTTCTCGGTTAAATTTATTCCTAGGTATTTTATTATTTTTGATGCAATTGTAAATGGAACTCTTTTCTTAATTTCTTTTGCTGCTACTTCATTATAGTGAATAGAAATGGAACATGTTTCTATATATTGATTTTGAATCCTATGACCTTCCTGGATTTATTTACAAGTTCTGATAATTTTTTGGTGGAATCTTTAGGATTTACTATACATAGTACCATGTCATCTGCAAATAGTGGAAGTTTTACTTATTCCTTACCTATTTAGGTGGCTTTTATTTCTTTTTGTCTGATTGTTGTGGCTATGAATTGTAGGACAACATTGAATAAAAGTGGTGAAATTGGATATTCTTGTTTTGTTCCTGATCTTAGGGGTAAAGCTCTCAACTTTTCACTATTAATTATGTTAGTTAATTATGTTTTCATATATGGCTGTTACTATTTTGAGATATGTTTCTTTACTCTGATTTTTAGTATATCCTTTGTCATGTAGTAAATTTCCATTAAAAACCAGTTTACTCTTCTAGAGTCTTTAATTAGTACTGTTCTATATCTAGTCTGTGGGGTCAGTACCTTACTATTTTTATTAGTCTAGTTTTTTTTTAATAAGATTTTTTTTTAATTTATTTATTTGACAGAGAGAGATCACAAGTAGGCAGAGAGGCAGGCAGAGAGAGAGAGAGGAGGAAGCAGGCTCCCTGCTGAGCAGAGAGCCCAATGCAGGACTCGATCCCAGGATCCTGAGATCATGACCTGAGCCGAAGGCAGCGGCTTAACCCACTGAGCCACCCAGGTGCCCTATTAGTCTAGTTTTAATATTTAAAGATATTAAATATCCATGAAAACCTTAATAAAAAGTCTATTGGTTAGAGTGTATATCTGGCTAGGATTTAACTTTTCCTTACTTATAAACTAATAAATTAACTTGTTACTATTTCATAGTTACTCATTCTTGACATGACACTTATGGGTCCGAGACAAAGAACTTTGTTACTCACAGCACAGCAGGCAGCATGAACATCACAGTATTTGCATCAGTTCACCTTGCCCTGCACTCTCATGTGAGTCATGTGATATGGGCCTATATCGATACTGCACATGTAGTGGATTCTTCACATATGAAGAACACTGAGCTTGTCGAATCTACCTTTTATGCAAACTGTAAGCTAGCCTGCTCTTTGCCCTAGGAGAAGACATTACCTCATCCTTTGTGGTTGCCCACTGCCTGCACAAAACTCAAAAATAGCCTAGATGAAGAGCAGCCAGGGTCTTGCATTGTTGGCATAACCTGTAAGACATGTGGGAGCAGGAGTGACCCCCTGTGGACTGTCTTTCACAAGAGGGATTAATAATACAATGGATTTAAACTTAAAATATTGTGAATACCTCCTTAAGATGATGTTAAATATAGAGACCAAGGATGGGAAATAGTGAAAAGTGAAATTATGCTGGTTTAGGTCAACTTCAACCCCTTGACACAGGGTTGGAAGCTGCCCATTTGGAAATCTCTCTTATTTTTATGTCTGCTTCTCATCCAACTCCATGAAACTTCCATGAAAGTAGACTACTTATCAAACTTCATACTTAGGTAAGAAAATGAGGCTCAGGGAACTGAAATAATATGCTTGTGATTGGGGCCAGATAGTGGTTGCTAAGTACTGAATAAAATACTCTTTTTATTAAGTTTGTTTTCTGCAGCTCTCTTAAAAATTTCTTTTCCTTTACTTAAATTTTGTGAACGACATGAACAAAAAGCAGACATTTGCAAAGCAGACAACCCAGTCTTATATTCAAACAAGCAGTTGCTCCTGGTGAAACTGCATACTCCACAATTTAATATGTATTAATATTTTCTTGCTCCATTTATATGTGGATTACATGATCCTACATATAAATATAATGTTACTGTGATTTGAAAATAAATTTGATGGCATTTTCATAATACAGATGGGGTTATGTGCATGATTCCGAAATTATTCATTAAATTATAGAAATCTTTCTAATCAGGTAGCAAAATAATGTTTTAGTTCTACAGATGATAGTCTACAACACTGATAATGTCATCTGCATGGTCATTTTATACAGCTTATAGATCTATCTTACTGTAGGAGGAAAAATGGTAATAGATATTCATAGAAGTAATTGAAACAATATGCTTTGCTTTAATAGTTTTCCACATTGGAAATTATATATCTATATCTATGTATCTATATATATCTGTATATGTATATATGTATGGTATGTATGCACATTTATTTATGTGTATTTTTAGATCTAAAAATAGAAATTGCCCTAGAAGGAAGTTAGGCCTTAAAAGACCATAGGGTTTAATTTTGGGAGATAACATACGTAGTGTTGTGTATTAACATATAGAACTGTGAATCACATCTGCCTTGTCAATTTCTAGCATGTGTAGTCTCAAGTGAAAATACCATCAGGAGAACTCGAAATATGTCTTAGTATTGAATTAGCCATTGGAATAAAAATAACCTCACCTGTGTGGACTGCCTAAACTTGGACTTAACTACTTTCTGTTTCTCTTTTGTCTTCTAAAAAAATGTTATAAGAAAATATGTTTATGGATGGTTAAATGTAAGCAGACATGTCGTTACGGACAATTAAATGTTAAAAGACATGTCATTTTAATTTTCCCATTTGGGAAGGCACAGAAAGAAGGAATACTCTTCTAATGTTTTCAGTTGCTTGTTTTGTTAATGTTATAATAAGGCTCTTTTAACAGCTAAAAAATATAAAGGATGGTGGTGAGTTCATCTTGTTTTTAAATCCTGAAATTAACTGTGTATTCCACTTACTCTTTTATGCATGTCAGAGTAACATTCACTCCACATTTTTCACCTCATTTCAGTTTTTTCACCATTGAGTAACTTTGTAGGTAAAATGATTTTTTTCTGCATACCACATATTGTCACTATTCTCATCCTAAACTACCCTCTCCAGCAGTTTTCTTTTGCACCTGCTAAAAATAGAACCTTTCCACCTGAGTCAAACTTCCAAAGGAAAGCTAATTAAAGCACTCGGTTAAACTATAAATTTTCATTGCATAAACTGTGTGTGTGAATGCCTACTAATTTCTTTGGCTATTTACTCAGCCTTCCTGGAGACTCTCTGGACTTCTGACTTTTATTCATGTCATGCATTTATTCTTCCACTCTTGGCTAACTCATCAACATACTGTAATACCTGAGTATCTACTGAAAAAATAAATACTCTCCACTTTAAGAAGGACATTCATATAGAAGTAATTATGTAAGTATTACTTAAGTGTACCAAACCATTAATAATAGAATTAAGAGACAAAGAAGTGAACAGTGTCAGCTGAGCCATGCCAAACAAAAGATCGAATAGGTTTCATGACTTTTATAAAAAGGACTATTCTCTATTGAAAAGCCTTGCATGCTTAATCACCTAGAGTTGCTTTTCTCATGGCACTGTAATGCAGGATACATACATACTACTTGATAATACATACTAATTGATAATAGTTGATAATACATACTAATTGATGGACCCAACACAATCTGATACCTGTTTGAATACTCTAGGACCTTTTCTTTAATGTATTTTATTAAAGTGTAGTCTCACCAGATGCTATACTAAAAACATGTTCCTTGATCGAAAAGATTATCAAGTGCTTTATATTTAATCCCTTTTAGAGATGTAAATGGCATATATTAACAGTATGAGAAGTCTTTCCACATAGAACTTTTACCTCGTAGATAAAAAATTTATTTTACAACACAGTCTTTTTATTTATTTGACATAAATGGCTTCTAGAAGACACATATTGCACAAGAAGTAGTATTTTAAATATTAAATACATTTGAATTGATGCCTTCATCATCTTATTCTTAGAATTTTCTTTTGCTGCCATACATTATATGGTCTAGGGAAAATTTCCATTAAAATGTACCAAACACACACTTCGTATTGAGCATGTCCCATATTGAAGTCATCGTTTTTTTTTTTTTAATAGTTTTTTTTTTTTTAATTTATTTGACAGAGATCAGAAGTAGGCAGAGAGGCAGGCAGAGAGAGAGGAAGGAAAGCAGACTTCCCGCTGAGCAGAGAGCCCGATGCGGGGTTCGATCCCAGGACCCTGGGATCATGACCCGAGCCGAAGGCAGAGGCTTTAACCCACTGAGCCACCCAGGCGCCCCCAAAGTCATCGTTTTTTGCCCCATGTTTTTTCTCATGTGTTCTCTGCCATGCTGAAAGGCATCATAAATCCTGAGAGTCACTCCAGACTTCTGTTTCTCTTTCATTCCCCAGAAACTCTGACTTTCAATTGGTATTGATTCTACCTGCTAAAGGTTTCTTTGTTGCCATATATCTTTCTTATCCTCACTGCTAGAGCCTTGTTCAAGTCCTTATTTATCATCTCTGTTACGGTAGTAAGGCCCCGAGCACTTTATTTGGGGAAACTTGGTTTCTCAAAATTCATTCTCCAAAAAGTTTGTGATTATTTGTGCAGTGTCTTTGTTTATCATGTTCTACTGAATTCCTAATCTTGTCTCATAGAAGACTATATTCAATGCCATGATCAAAGTATATACTTTAAATTGTCTATACCTTTTCTTGTGCCTCAATGGTCTCCACTTCCTTGTATTTTGGTCTTCTATTATTTGAGATTCATGCCAAATATCATTTCCCCTCATGTTCTCATACTTTAGTCAGCCCTCTTCTATAGTATTGTAATTTTCTCTTTATTTGTGTAATCTTACCAGAATGTGTTCCCTGCTGCACCACTAGTACCATTAAAATGCCAGTTCATGGTAGGTAGTTAATACATATTTGTTCAGTGAAGGCAAAACAGAATTTAGGGAAATGGCGTATAGAAGGAAATGCATGCTTCATGTTAGTAGCATTATAACTGTAGTTAGAAATAGCTTGAAAGTCATTTAGCCTTATGTTTGCTGCAAGGATTTTTAGTCTTTCAAAGAAGTCTTATATACTCACATGTATCATTTCACCCATGTCCTTCAAGTACAGAGGAATGAGAAAGATGAGCTTTTTTGTACATGAAACAAAAGGAACTT
This sequence comes from Mustela nivalis, assembly GCF_964662115.1. Taxonomy (NCBI): domain Eukaryota; kingdom Metazoa; phylum Chordata; class Mammalia; order Carnivora; family Mustelidae; genus Mustela; species Mustela nivalis. The sequence goes on from NC_139031.1 coordinate 77,134,344, forward strand.
TCTATATTTCATTTTTCTTAAAAAATCACCTTAATGAGTCTAATCTATATCATTATTTAATAGTATAATTTGCTACCTGCTTTCCATATGGCAAAAAATTCTCACCCTGCTTTCTTTTTTCTCTTTTCATAGCATTTATTATCTTGTAACATGGTAGTTAATTTATTAATTTATTGTGATTTTTTTGGACATTATCTCTCTACCTTACTAGAATACAAGTTCTCTGCATGCAGGCATTTGACATACAGTATACTCTCACAAAATCCAGGTGTTTGGCATACAGTAGACTCATGCAGAATCTTTGTAGAGTGAATGAATTAAGCCTATATAGTTATTACAGATGTGTATCCAAATAAGGTAAACTGCAATATTGAGTCAGAATGCTAATGTCGGGGCGCCAGGTGGTTCAGTAGGTTAGGTGTTGGACTCTAGGTTTCTGCTTGGGTCGAGATCTCTGGGTTATGAGATTGAGCCCCACGACAGGATCCATGTTCAGTGGGGAGTATCCTTCTCTCCTTCACCCTCTGCCCCTCTCCTACTTGTGCACGTGCTCTCTCTTTCTTTCTAAAATAAATAAATAATCCTTCCATCTGGTTAGCTGCAAATGTTCTTAATGTCTTTCCTACCTCCCCTTTTCCAAGGCCTCATTTCAAAAGGTGGAAGGAAGACTCATATATCACATCTTTTAAAAAACTTTCCCCCAAATAAATTGCCCTTATAAAATTGGGCTTATTAGGGACAATGTATCTTCTGTTACAGCTGAGAGATACATGAATGAAACTAAGCTTCAAGGAAAAGAGACAGTGGGTTTAGTGACCTGTAGAGAGAGAGGCAGCGTATGCTGTCAAGATGGCCCCTCTGCCATCTCCTAGTGGCTTGGTTTCTTTACCTGTAAAATGGGCATGATAATAAGAGGACTGACTTCATGGGGCTCTTGTCAGGATTAGAAGATCGAATACATGTTACGATTCCAGAACAGTTCCTGGCAGCTGATAAAGCTCAGTAATTGATAGTTTTGCTAGCTGCGGTTGCTAGATCTGGAAGGCATACGGTATCAAGATAACACCTTTCGCTAAGACTTGATAAAAATGATTCTTTTCTAAGTCAAGTTTTACTTCTAAGGAAAGCTAAGCTGCTTAATGAAATGTGTTTTGATGTTAAATGGCAAGCCTTTACTCCAAGCTTAAAAGATTATTTCAGATTACTTTGTATAATGTGGTAAAAGTAATGGGCCCTGACTAAAATGAAAACACATGCATTGCTGTTTTTATGTGCGATGTCAACCATGCTTCTATTTTTACTTAACGAGCTTTTCTCTGTGATTGTGGCATATTAATATGAATGCTTTCTTTACATATGAAATGAAGCAAAGTATCTCTCAGACTTTGAAAAGACTTTTATCGAGAGAATTTTTATCATGGATTTTCTTAAAATGAGTATACTTGGAGAGTCTTAGAAAATTGCTGGGAAGTAATTAGCAACAAGAATATGTCGACATCAAAAATGCTCACTGAAATTTATGGCTGAATGGCTCAATTCATGTCAGCCATGGCCTGAGATTTATTTTCTTTTCTGACATTTAAATAAGTTATTCACATTTTTGTATTTCTGAAAAATTGAAGTTAAATTAAGGTTTTATGTCATCGTTATTTTTTGCCAAATTAAGCCCAGTAACCAGCATTGTTTAATGATTTATCTGAAGTTCTTAAAAAAGAAGCATATATTTTGTAATTAAAACACTGTATCACACTCAAGGAGATTATAAATATAGTTTTTGATGGAATATTATTTATTTAATTTATACAAAGATAAACCCTCTAATCATTTATAAGTTTTAGAAATGATTTTTTCTCTTTTTAAGAAATTATGTAGCACTTAAGGGAAATCTAAATATAGAGTTCCTTTTAAAACTGATGTTACTCTAAATTTCAGTTGTGAAGTAGAAACTGCTGTTTTTTTCCCCCTGCAATGGGTATTAGTTTTCTTTTGCTATATAGCAAGTTGCCATACACTTAGTAGCTTAAAACAATAGGCATTTATTAGCTCAGAGTTTTGTAGCTCAAAAGTCTAGTAGGACGTGATTGGGTTCTCAGATCATTCTTTTTTGTTTTAATTTATTTTTATTTTATCTTATTTTTAAATTTTTTTTTTTAACTTTTTATTTTTTATAAACATATATTTTTATCCCCAGGGGTACAGGTCTGTGAATCACCAGGTTTACACACTTCACAGCACTCACCAAAGCACATACCCTCCCCAATGTCCATAATCCCACCCTCTTCTCACAAACCCCCTCCCCCCAGCAACCCTCAGTTTGTTTTGTGAGATTAAGAGTCACTTATGGTTTGTCTCCCTCCCAATCCCATCTTGTTTCATTTATTCTTCTCCTACCCACTTAAGCCTCCATGTTGCATCACCACTTCCTCATATCAGGGAGATCATATGATAGTTGTCTTTCTCTGCTTGACTTATTTCGCTAAGCATGATTCGCTCTAGTTCCATCCATGTTGTCGCAAATGGCAAGATTTCATTTCTTTTGATGGCTGCATAGTATTCCATTGTGTATATATACCACATCTTCTTGATCCATTCATCTGTGGATGGACATCTAGGTTCTTTCCATAGTTTGGCTATTGTGGACATTGCTGCTATAAACATTCGGGTGCATGTGCCCCTTTGGATCACTACATTTGTATCTTTAGGGTAAATACCCAATAGTGCAATTGCTGGGTCATAGGGAAGTTCTATTTTCAACATTCTGAGGAACCTCCACGCTGTTTTCCAGAGTGGCTGCACCAGCTTGCATTCCCACCAACAGTGTAGGAGGGTTCCCCTTTCTCCAATCCTCGCCAGCATCTGTCATTTCCTGACTTGTTGATTTTAGCCATTCTGACTGGCGTGAGGTGATATCTCATTGTGGTTTTGATTTGTATTTCCCTGATGCCGAGTGATGTGGAGCACTTTTTCATGTGTCTGTTGGCCATCTGGATGTCTTCTTTGCAGAAATGTCTGTTCATGTCCTCTGCCCATTTCTTGATTGGATTATTTGTTCTTTGGGCGTTGAGTTTGCTAAGTTCTTTATAGATTCTGGACACTAGTCCTTTATCTGATATGTCGTTTGCAAATATCTTCTCCCATTCTGTCAGTTGTCTTTTGATTTTGTTAACTGTTTCCTTTGCTGTGCAGAAGCTTTTGATCTTGATGAAATCCCAGTAGTTCATTTTTTCCCTTGCTTCCCTTGCCTTTTGCGTTGTTCCTAGGAAGATGTTGCTGCGGCAGAGGTCGAAGAGGTTGCTGCCTGTGTTCTCAAGGATTTTGATGGATTCCTTTCGCACATTGAGGTCCTTCATCCATTTTGAGTCTATTTTTGTGTGTGGTGTAAGGAAATGGTCCAATTTCATTTTTCTGCATGTGGCTGTCCAATTTTCCCAGCACCATTTATTGAAGAGGCTGTCTTTTTTCCATTGGACATTCTTTCCTGCTTTGTCGAAGATGAGTTGACCATAGATTTGAGGGTCTATTTCTGGGCTCTCTATTCTGTTCCATTGATCTATGTGTCTGTTTTTGTGCCAGTACCATGCTGTCTTGATGATGACAGCTTTGTAATAGAGCTTGAAGTCCGGAATTGTGATGCCACCAACGTTGGCTTTCTTTTTCAATATCCCTTTGGCTATTCGAGGTCTTTTCTGGTTCCATATAAATTTTAGGATTATTTGTTCCATTTCTTTGAAAAAGATGGATGGTACTTTGATAGGAATTGCATTAAATGTGTAGATTGCTTTAGGTAGCATAGACATTTTCACAATATTTATTCTTCCAATCCAGGAGCATGGAACATTTTTCCATTTCTTTGTGTCTTCCTCAATTTCTTTCATGAGTACTTTATAGTTTTCTGAGTATAGATTCTGTATCTCTTTGGTTAGGTTTATTCCTAGGTATCTTATGGTTTTGGATGCAATTGTAAATGGGATTGACTCCTTAATATCTCTTTCTTCTGTCTTGCTGTTGGTGTAGAGAAATGCAACTGATTTCTGTGCATTGATTTTATATCCTGACACTTTACTGAATTCCTGTATAAGTTCTAGCAGTTTTGGAGTGGAGTCTTTTGGGTTTTCCACATATAGTATCATATCATCTGCGAAGAGTGATAATTTGACTTCTTCTTTGCTGATTTGGATGCCTTTAATTTCCTTTTGTTGTCTGATTGCTGAGGCTAGGACCTCTAGTACTATGTTGAATAGCAGTGGTGATAATGGACATCCCTGCCGTGTTCCTGACCTTAGTGGAAAAGCTTTCAGTTTTTCTCCATTGAGAATGATATTTGCGGTGGGTTTTTCATAGATGGCTTTGATGATATTGAGGTATGTGCCCTCTATCCCTACACTTTGAAGAGTTTTGATCAGGAAGGGATGCTGTACTTTGTCAAATGCTTTTTCAGCATCTATTGAAAGTATCATATGGTTCTTGTTCTTTCTTTTATTGATGTGTTGTATCACATTGACTGATTTGCGGATGTTGAACCAACCTTGCAGCCCTGGAATAAATCCCACTTGGTCGTGGTGAATAATCTTTTTAATGTACTGTTGAATCCTATTGGCTAGTATTTTGTTGAGTATTTTTGCATCTGTGCTCATCAAGGATATCGGTCTATAGCTCTCTTTTTTGGTGGGATCCTTGTCTGGTTTTGGGATCAAGGTGATGCTGGCCTCATAAAATGAGTTTGGAAGTTTTCCTTCCATTTCTATTTTTTGGAACAGTTTCAGGAGAATAGGAATTAGTTCTTCTTTAAATGTTTGGTAGAATTCCCCCGGGAAGCCATCTGGCCCTGGGCTTTTGTTTGTTTGGAGATTTTTAATGACTGTTTCAATCTCCTTACTGGTTATGGGTCTGTTCAGGCTTTCTATTTCTTCCTGGTTCAGTTGTGGTAGTTTATATGTTTCTAGGAATGCATCCATTTCTTCCAGATTGTCAAATTTATTGCCGTAGAGTTGCTCATAGTATGTTCTTATAATAGTTTGTATTTCTTTGGTGTTAGTTGTGATCTCTCCTCTTTCATTCATGATTTTATTTGGGTCCTTTCTCTTTTCTTTTTGATAAGTCGGGCCAGGGGTTTATCAATTTTATTAATTCTTTCAAAGAACCAGCTCCTAGTTTCGTTGATTTGTTCTATTGTTTTTTTGGTTTCTATTTCATTGATTTCTGCTCTGATCTTTATGATTTCTCTTCTCCTGCTGGGCTTAGGGTTTCTTTCTTGTTCTTTCTTCAGCTCCTTTAGGTGTAGGGTTAGGTTGTGTACCTGGGACCTTTCTTGTTTCTTGAGAAAGGCTTGTACCGCTATATATTTTCCTCTCAGGACTGCCTTTATTGTGTCCCACAGATTTTGAACCGTTGTATTTTCATTATCATTTGTTTCCATGATTTTTTTCAATTCTTCTTTAATTTCCCGGTTGACCCATTCATTCTTTAGAAGGATACTGTTTAGTCTCCATGTATTTGGGTTCTTTCCAAACTTCCTTTTGTGGTTGAGTTCTAGCTTTAGAGCATTGTGGTCTGAAAATATGCAGGGAATGATCCCAATCTTTTGATACCGGTTGAGTCCTGATTTAGGACCGAGGATGTGATCTATTCTGGAGAATGTTCCATGTGCACTAGAGAAGAATGTGTATTCTGTTGCTTTGGGATGAAATGTTCTGAATATATCTGTGATGTCCATCTGGTCCAGTGTGTCGTTTAAGGCCTTTATTTCCTTGCTGATCTTTTGCTTGGATGACCTGTCCATTTCAGTGAGGGGAGTGTTAAAGTCCCCTACTATTATTGTATTGTTGTTGATGTGTTTCTTTGATTTTGTTATTAATTGGTTTATATAGTTGGCTGCTCCCACGTTGGGGGCATAGATATTTAAAATTGTTAAATCTTCTTGTTGGACAGACCCTTTGAGTATGATATAGTGTCCTTCCTCATCTCTTATTATAGTCTTTGGCTTAAAATCTAATTGATCTGATATAAGGATTGCCACTCCTGCTTTCTTCTGATGTCCATTAGCATGGTAAATTCTTTTCCACCCCCTCACTTTAAGTCTGGAGGTGTCTTTGGGCTTAAAATGAGTTTCTTGGAGGCAACATATAGATGGGTTTTGTTTTTTTATCCATTCTGATATCCTGTGTCTTTTGACAGGGGCATTTAGCCCATTCACATTCAGGGTAATTATTGAGAGATATGAATTTAGGGCCATTGTATTGCCTGTAAGGTGACTGTTATTGTATAAGGTCTCTGTTCCTTTCTGATCTACCACTTGTAGGCTCTCTCTTTGCTTAGAGGACCCCTTTCAATATTTCCTGTAGAGCTGGTTTGGTATTTGCAAATTCTTTCAGTTGTTGTTTGTCCTGGAAGCTTTTAATCTCTCCTTCTATTTTCAATGTTAGCCTAGCTGGATATAGTATTCTGGGCTGCATGTTTTTCTCGTTTAGTGCTCTAAAAATATCATGCCAGCTCTTTCTGGCCTGCCAGGTCTCTGTGGATAAGTCAGCTGCCAATCTAATATTTTTACCATTGTATGTTACAGACTTCTTTTCCCGGGCTGCTTTCAGGATTTTCTCTTTGTCACTGAGACTTGTAAGTTTTACTATTAGGTGACGGGGTGTGGTCCTATTCTTATTGATTTTGAGGGGCGTTCTCTGAACCTCCTGAATTTTGATGCTCGTTCCCTTTGCCATATTGGGGAAATTCTCCCCAATAATTCTCTCCAGTATACCTTCTGCTCCCCTCTCTCTTTCTTCTTCTTCTGGAATCCCAATTATTCTAATGTTGTTTCGTCTTATGGTGTCACTTAATTCTCGAATTCTCCCCTCGTGGTCCAGTAGCTGTTTGTCCCTCTTTTGCTCAGCTTCTTTATTCTCTGTCATTTGGTCTTCTATATCACTAATTCTTTCTTCTGCCTCATTTATCCTAGCAGTTAGAGCCTCCATTTTTGATTGCACCTCATTAATAGCTTTTTGGATTTCAACTTGGTTAGATTTTAGTTCTTTTATTTCTCCAGAAAGGGCTTTTATATCTCTCGAGAGGGTTTCTCTAATATCTTCCATGCCTTTTTCGAGCCCGGCTAGAACCTTGAGAATTGTCATTCTGAACTCTAGATCTGACATATTACCGATGTCTGTATTGATTAGGTCCCTAGCCTTCGGTACTGCCTCTTGTTCTTTTTTTTGCGTTGAGTTTTTACGTCTTGTCATTTTGGCCAGATAAGAGTAAATGAAGGGGCAAGTAAAATACTAAAAGGGTGGCAACAACCCCAGGAAAATATGCTTTAACCAAATTAGAAGAGATCCAAAATCGTGAGTGGGGAGAAAGGGGATAAAAAGAGGTTCAAAAAGAAAGAAAGAAAAAAAAAGAAAAAAGAAAAAAAAAAAAAAAAAAAAGAAAAGAAAAAAAAATTTTTTTTTTTTAAAAGAAAACACCTGGGAAAAATGTAAAAAAGAAAAAATATATATATTAGATAAACTAGTAAAAAATCGTTAAAAAAGAAAAAGGTAACAGTTAAAAAAAAAAAAAAGTTTTACCCGAAGGCGAGAAGAAAAAAAAAAAAAATGAAAAAGAAAAAATTAAATTAACTGCAAGACTAAAAAAAATCACAGGAAAAAAGCCATGAGTTCCGTGCTTGGCTTTCTCCTCCTCTGGAATTCTGCTGCTCTCCTTGGTATTGAAACCGCACTCCTTGGTAGGTGAACTTGGTCTCTGCTGGATTTCTTGTTGATCTTCTGGGGGAGGGGCCTGTTGTAGTGATTCTCAAGTGTCTTTGCCCCAGGCGGAATTACACCTCCCTTACCCGGGGCCGGGGTGAGTAGTCCGCTCGGGTTTGCTTTCAGGAGCTTTTGTTCCCTGAGCGCTTTCCGTAGAGTTCCGGAGGACGGGAACACAAATGGCGGCCTCCTGGTCTCCGGCCCGGAGGAGCCGAGAGCCCGGGGCCCCACTCCTCAGTGCGCCCTCAGAGAACAGCGCCCAGTTACTCCCGTCTGCCTGACCTCCGGCCGCGCTCCGAGCTCACCGAGCCTGCGATCGGTTCAAGGTAACACCGACCTGCGAGCTTACTGTCGGCTCTGTTTCTGTAGCCGGCTTTCCCGTTCCAATACCCGCAAGCTCTGCGACACTCAGACACCCCCGATCCTTCTGTGACCCTGCGGGACCTGAGGCCACGCTGACCCCGCGTGGGCTTCGCCCCGGTTTAGCCTCTGGAGCGATGTCCCTCAGCGGAACAGACTTTTAAAAGTCCTGATTTTGTGCGCGGTTGCTCCGCCGCTTGCCGGGAGCCGGCCCCTCCCCCTGGGGTCTATCTTCCCGTCGCTTTGGATTCACTTCTCCGCCGGTCCTACCTTTCAGAAAGTGGTTGTTTTTCTGTTTCCAGAATTGCTGTTCTTCTTCTCTTCGATCTGCCGATGGATTTTCAGGTGTTTGCAATCTTTAGATAAGCTATCTAGCTGATCTCTGGCTAGCTGAAGCAGTCTCAGCTTGCTACTTCTCCGCCATCTTGACTCCTCCCCCCTCTTATTTTTAAATTTTTAAAAAATTTTTATTAACATATAATGTATTATTAGCCCCAGCGGTACAGGTTTTTGAATTGTCAAGCTTACATACTTCACAGCACTCACCATAGTACATACCCTGCCAATGTTCATAACCCAACCACCCTCTCCCTACTCACTTCCCTCAGCAACCCTGTTTTGTGAGATTAGGAGTCCCTTATGGTTTGTGTCCCTCCTAATCCCATTTTGTTTTATTTTATTCTTCCCTACTCCCCAAATTCCCATGTTGCCTCTCAGATTCTTCATATCAGGGAGAGCATATGATAGCTGTCTATCTCTGATTCACTTATTTCGCTCAGTGTAATACCCTCTAGTTCCACCCACGTCATTGCAAAAGGCAAGATTTCATTTCTTTTGATGGCTGCATAGTATTCCATTGTATGTATGTGTATATAGATGTATGTGTGTGTGTGTATATATATATACCATAACACTTTATCCATTCATCTTTGATGGACATCTAGGTTCTTTCCAGAGTTTGGTTATTGTGGACATTGCTGCTATAAACATTGGGGTGCACATGCCCCTTCGGATCACTACGTTTGTATCTTTCTGGTAAATACCCCATAATGCGAGGGTAGCTCTATTTTCAACTCTTTGAGGAACCTCCATGCTGTTTTCCAGAGTGGCTGCACCAGCTTGCATTCCCACCAACACTGTAGGAGTGATCCCCTTCGTGTCCTCTCCAACATCGGTCGTTTTCAAACTTGTTAATTTTAGCCATTCTGACTGGTGTGAGGTGGTATCTCTTTGTGGTTTTGAAATGTATTTCCCTGATGCCAAGTGATGTGGAGCACTTTTTCAAGTGTCTGTTGGCCATCTGGATGTCTTCTTTGCAGAAATGTCTGTTCATGTCCTCTGTCCATTTCTTGATTGGATTATTTGTTCTTTGGGTTTTTAGTTTGATAAGTTCTTTATAGATGTTGGATAAGAGCCCTTTATCTGATATGTCCTTTGCAAATCCCATTCTGTCAGTTGTCTTTTGGATTTGTTAACTGTTTCCTTTGCTGTGCAAAAGCTTTTGATCTTGATGAAGTCCCAAGAGTTCATTTTTGCCCTTGCTTTCCCTGCCTTTGGCGATGTTCCTAGGAAGAAGTTGCTGCAGCTGAGGTCGAAGAGGTTGCTGCCTGTGTTGTCCTCAAGGATTTTGATGGATTCCTGTCTCACATTGAGGTCTTTCATCCATTTGGAGTCTATTTTTGTGTGTGGTGTAAGGAAATGGTCCAGGTTCATTTTTCTGCCTGTGGCTGTCCAATTTTCCCAACACCGTTTGTTGAAGAGACTGTCTTATTTCCATTGGATATCTTTCCTACTTTGTCAAAGATTAGTTGACCATAGAGTTGAGCGTCTATTTCTGGGCTCTCTAGCCTGTTCCATTGGTCTGTGTGTCTGTTTTTGTGCCAGTACCATACTGTCTTGATGATGACAACTTTATAATAGATCTTGAATTCTGGAATTGTGATGCTTTCAACTTTGGCTTTTTCAGCATTCCTCTGGCTATGCAGTTTTTTTTTTGGTTCCATATAAATTGTAGGATTATTTGTTCCTTTTCTTTGAAAAAAACTGATGGTATTTTGATAGGGATTGCATTAAATGTGTAGATTGCATTAGGTAACATAGATATTGTCATAATATTTGTTCTTCCAATCCATGAGCATGGAATGTTTTTCCATTTCGTTGTGTCTTCCTCTGTTTCTTTCATGAGTACTTTATAGTTTTCTGAGTACAGATTCTCTGCCTCTTTAATTAGGTTTATTCCTAGGGATCTTATGGTTTTGGGTACAATTGTAAACGCACACTTTTTTCTGTCTTGCTATTGGTGTATAGAAATGCAGATGATTTCTGTGCATTGATTTTATATCCTGACACTTTACTGAATTCCTGTATGAGTTCTGGCAGTTTTGGAGTGGAGTCTTTTGGGTTTTCCACATAAAGTGTCATATCATCTGCAAAGAGTAAGAGTTTTTGACTTTTTCTTTGCCGATTTGGATGCCTTTAATTTCTTTTTGTTGTTAGATTGCTGAAGCTAGGACTTCTAGTACTATGTTGAATCACAGTGGTGGTAGTGGACATGCCTGCTGTGTTCCTTACCTTAGCAGAAAAGCTCCCAGGTTTTCTCCATTGAGAATGTTATTTGCGGTGGGTTTTTCATAGATGGCTTTGATGGTATTGAGGAATGTACTCTGTATCCCTACACTTTGAAGAGTTTTGATCAAGAAAGGATTCTGTTCATTGTCAAATGCTTTTTCAGCATCTACTGGGAGTAACATATGGTTATTATTCTTTCTTTTATTAATGTATTGTATCACAGTGATCAATTTGCAGATGTTGAACCAAGCTTGCCGCCCAGGAATAAAGGCCATTTGGTTTTGGTAAATAATCCTTTTAATGTACTGTTGGATCCTATTGGCTAGTACTTTGGTGAGAATTTTCGCATCTGTGTTCATCAAGGATATTGGTCTGTAATTCTCTTTTTTGATGGAATCTTTGGTTTTGTGATCAGGGTAATGCTGGCCTCATAAAATGAGTTTGGAAGTTTTTCTTCCATTTCTATTTTTTGGAACAGTTTCAGGAGAAGAGGAATTAATTCTTCTTTAAATATATGGTAGAATTCCCCTGGGAAGCCGTCTGGCCCTGGGCTTTTGTTTGTTGGGAGATTTTTATGACTCCTTCAATCTCCGTACTGGTTATAGATCTGTTCAGGTTTTCTGTTTCTTCCTGGTTCAGTTTTGGTAGTTTATATGTCTCTAGGAATGCATCCATTTCTTCCAGATTGCCAAATTTGCTGGTGTATAATTGCTCATAATATGTTGTTATAATTGTTTGTATTTCTTTGGTGTTGGTTGTGATCTCTCCCTTCATTCATGATTTTATTAATTTGGGTCCTTTCTCTTTTCTTTTTGATCAGTCTGGCCAGGGGTTTATCAATATTATTAATTCTTTCTAAGAACAAGCTCCTAGTTTCATTGATTTGTTCTATTGTGGGTTTTTTGTTGTTGTTGTTTTGTTTTGTTTTTGTTTCAATTTCATTGATTTTGCTTTGATCTTTATTATTTCTCTTCTCCTGCTGGGGTTAGGCTTTCTTTGCTGTTCTTTCTCCAGTTGCTTTAGGTGTAGGGTTAGGTTGTGTATTTGAGACTTTTCTTGTTTCTTGAGAAAGGCTTGTATTGCTATATATTTTCCTCTCAGGACTGCCTTTGCTTGTGTCCCGCAGATTTCGAACAGTTGTGTTTTCATTATCATTTGTTTCTATGAACTTTTCAATTTTTCTTTAATCTCCTGGTTGACCCATTCATTCTTTAGTAGGATGCTCTTTAGCCTTCATGTATTTAGGTTTTTTCCAACTTTCCTCTTGTGATTGAGTTCTAGCTTCAGTGCGTTGTGATCTGAAAATATGCAGGGAATGATCCCAGTCTTTTGGTCCCAGTTGAGACCTGATTTGTGACCCAGAATGTGATCTGTTCTGGAGAATGTTCCATGTGCACTAGAGAAGAATGTGTATTCTGTTGCTTTGGGATGAAATGTTCTGAATATATCTGTGATGTCTATCTCGTCCAGTGTGTCATTTAAAGCCTTTATTTCCTTGTTAATCTTTTGCTTGAATGATCTGTCCATTTCAGTGGGTGGGGTATTAAAGTCCATTACTATTATTGTATTATTTTCAATGTGTTTCTTTGATTTTGGTATTAATTGGTTTACATAGTTGGCTGCTCCCATGTTAGGGGCATAAATATTTAAAATTGTTAGATCTTCTTGTTGGACAGACACTTTGAGTATGATATAGTGTCCTTCCTCACCTCTTATTTTAGTCTTTGGCTTAAAATCTAATTTATCTCATATAAGGATTGCCACCTCAGCTTACTTGTGATGTCCATTAGCATGGTGAATTGTTTTCCACCCCCTCACTTTAAATCTGGAGGTGTCTTTGGGTCTAAAATGAGTTTCTTGCCGACAGCATATTGATGTTTTGTTTTTTTAATCCATTCTGATACCCTGTGTCTTTTGATGGGGGAAGTTAGCTTATTTAGCTTATTGAAAGATATATATTTAGTTCCATTATATTGCCTGTAAGGTGACTGCTACTGTATGTTGTCTCTGTTCCTTCCTGGTCTACTACTTTTAGGCTCTCTCTTTGCTTAGGGGACCCTTTCAATATTTCCTGTGGGACTGGTTTGGTATTTGCAAATTCTTTTAATTTTTATTTGTCCTGGAGCTTTTTATCTCTCCTTTTATTTTCAATGATAGCCTAGCTGGATATAGTATTGTTGGCTGCATGTTTTTCTCATTTCATGCTCTGAATATATCATGCCATTTCTTTCTGGCCTGCCAGGTCTCTGTGGATAAGTCTGTTGCCAATCTAATATTTTTACCATTGAATGCTACAGATTTTTTTCCTGGGCTGCTTTTAGGATTTTCTCTTTGTCACTAAGACTTGTACTTTTTTTGTTAGTTGACGGGGTGTGGACCTATTTTTATTGATTTTGAGGGGCTTCTCTGTGCCTTCTGCGTTTTGCTGTTTGTTCCCTTTGCTATATTAGGGAAATTGTCTATAATAATTCTCTCCAATATACCTGCTGCTCCCCTCTTTCTTTCTTCTTTTTCTGGAATCCCAGTTATTCTAATGTTATTTCTTCTTATGGTATCAGTTGTCTTTTGAATTCTCCCCTCGTGGTCCAATAGTTGTGTTTCTCTCTTTTGCTCAGCTTCTTTATTCTCCATCATTTGGTCTTTCGTATCACTGATTCTTTCTTCTGCCTCATTTATCCTAGCAGTAAGGGCCTCCATTTTTTATTGCACCTCATTAATAGTTGTTTTTTTTTATTTCACCTTGATTAGTTTTAGTTCTTTTTATTCTCCAGAAAGGGCTTTTGTTTCTCAAGACAGTTTTTTTCTAATATCTTCCATGTCTTTTTCGCCCAGCTAGTGCCTTGAAAATCATCATTCTGAACTCTAGATCTGACATATTACCACTGTCTGTATTGATTACCTCCCTCGCCTTCAGTGCTGCCTCTTGTTTTTTTCTTTTTTGGGGGGGGTGAGTTTTTCCGCCTTGTCATTTTATCCAGATAAGAATATATGAACAAGAGAATAAAATACTAAAAGGGTGGAAAAGACCTCAGAAAAATGTGCATTAACCAAATCAGAAGAGACCCCAAATCATGGGGAGAAGAATGGGGGTAAAAAGAAGTTCAAAAAAAGAAACAAAACTTAAAAAAAATTAAAGAAATACATATATATATATTAGACTGGTGAATAGAACAGAGCTACTCACTTGATTTTGGGTGTATTTTGATCTCTTAGAAGGAACTACATCCCAAATATTAAAGAAAAAAAATATATATATACATACACAGATACACATGTTTATATATACATATGTATACACACACACAGATATGGTTAAACACGATAAAGTGATGAAATATGAATGTAAAGATGAAAATTTTTAAAAATTCTAAAAAAGGAATTGATAAGATAAGTTGCTTGGAAAAAGAAAGTGGAGAGAATTTGCTCGGGCTGGAGACTAGAACGAAGCTCTGTGCTAGATTTAGGGTGTATTTTGATCTATTAGAAGATGTTGTATCCCAAAATTTTTTTAGAAGAAAATAAACCCTATATGTATGCAAAAAATAAAGTTAGATACAATGAAGGATAAAATATGACTATAATAATGAAGGTTCAAAAATATTTATTTTAAAGTAATTATTAAGATAAACTAATAAAAAGTTAAAAGAGGAAAGAGTAAAAATTTAAAAAAATTAGAATAAGAAAAAAAATATAATTAAAAAAATTTAACTTTGCAAGACTAAAGAATCATGGGAGAAAGCCATGAATTCCATGCTTTGCTTTTCCCTCCTCTGGAATTCCGCTCTTCTCCTTGACCAGTGAGCTTGGCCTTGACTGGCTGTTCTTGCTGATCTTCTGGGGAAGGTGCCTGTTGCAGTGATTCTCAAGTGTCTTTGCCCAAGGCAGAATTCGCTGTCCTTGCCAGGGCTGGGCTAAGTAGTCTGCTGGGGTTTGCCCTTGGGAGCTTTTGTTCCCTGAACACTTTCCATAGAGCTCTGGAGGACAGCAGTGAAAATGGCGGCCTCCCAATCTCTAGCCTGGAGGAGCTGAGAGCTCAGGGTCCCCTTCTCAGTGTGCCCTTGGAGAAAAGCAGTCAATCACTCCCATCTCCCTGGTCTCTGGCCGCACTCTGAGCTCACCTGGCTTGACTGAACATTTCTGTCTCTGGCACACAGCCCTGTTTGGAGTCTCCAACCCCAGCATATTCTTGCCTCCAGAGAAGGAAGGTGAGTCTCCCCGGATCTGTCACTTTTGGGGTCCCTGCTCAAAGAGCATGGCCCGACTGTGTTACGTATCACATCTTATGGTAACCCTGAGCTGAGAGCTCACTGCTTGGCTCCATCTCCATAGCTGGCTTCCCTGCTTTAATACCTGCGAGCTCTGCTACGCTCAGACATGCCTATCCTTCTATGACCCTGTGGGACCTGAGACCACTCTATTCGCATGAGGGCTCCACCCCCACTTAGCCTCTAGAGTGATGCCCTTCAGTAGAGCAAACTTTTAAAAGTTCTGATGTTGTGCTTCATTTCTCTGCTGCTTAGCAGGAGCCAGCCCCTCCCCCAATGTTCTATCTCCCCTGTCGCTTCCGATTCACTTCTCCACATGTCCGAACCTTTCAGTTAGTGATCAATTTTCTGTTTCTAGAATTGCCGCTCTTCTTCTCTTCAATCTCCTTTTGGGTTTGTACTGTTTGGAATGGTTTGATAACTATCTAACTGAACTCCTGTGACCTGATGTCATCTTAGCCTGCTACTCTTCTGCTATCATGACCCAGAAATGAAGATGTGATTGAGGTTGCGTTCCTATGTAGGGGCTCTGCTAAAGAATCTGCTTCCACATTTATTCAGATTGTTGGCAGAATTTAGTTCTTTGTGGTTGTAGGACACAAGAGGTCTCTGTTTTCTTGACTGTCAGCCAGGGATTACTGTTAGTTCTTGGAAACTATGGGTATGCCTTCTCTTGTGGTTCCCCTATCTTCAAGGCTAGTAACAGAACTTTCCTTATGTGAAATTCATCTTACAATCTTAAGTCTTTGACCTGAAAAAGGACCCAGGGTCTTCCAAAGCCTTGCCTTATTGTATTGAACATGACTGGATAGCATCTTTTTTGATTTACTCAAAAGTCAACTGATTAGTAACCTGATCATGGAGAATATCCCATCATATCTGCAGTTTTCACCCATACTCAAGGGGAGGGAATTAAATAAGGTGTGTGTGCCAAAGGGTAGAAATCTTGGGGGTGGGAAATATATTTTAGGATTCTATCTACCACTGCTGCTAAGTTACTGCATTTTTTCAAACAAGAATTTTATGAAGGAGGGCACATGTATTCAACTGACTTTTTTATAGAGCATACGTTCATAAATGCACCCAAGTACTTCACTGAAACATGGATGTAAAGTAGAATTAATTTCTCTGAAATCCCTTGGCAGGAAAGAGTGTGTATGTTAGAGAGGTACCAGAATTAATCTTTATGGTACAATCTCTCATTTGAGGCCTTCCACATAAGAATACTAATGCATTATTCTCCTTATTGGGATAGTAATGAGAGGTCTTTATGCAGTTTAATTTGCAGTTAAATGCTTGACCTTATGTTTTTGTAATCTTACCATTCATTTATTAAATGAACCAGATTGTATTGGAAATTAGAGTGTGGGATTCTCTCTATGGGAGGAGATAGACTTGACAGGGCTAAGCAATTGATTGGATATGTGGAAGTAGAAAGACAAATAGGACTGTGTGCTTTTCATTCTGGGATATTGGGGCAGAGATTATAAAGTCAAGTAAAATCAGAGATGTTCAGTTACTGGAATGTTGGTGTCCCGAGAGAGGTTAGATTACTCAACTCTAGATCTTAGAGCATATCGGGCACAGCCTTCACATTCTGAATGTCATCAGAATAGAAGTGGTGTCAAAGGTATGAAATTACATTATAATATAGAGGGGGAAAATGTAGAAAAGCAAACAAAGAGGACTGAGATCTAGGAAAGGCCAAATTTTGAGGGGGAAGAGGAGGGGGGCAAATCATCACATATTGAGTGATTAGAGAGAAGGGAAACCTAAAAAGGGTATTTGGAAAGACCATAGAAGAGAGATTTTACAAACCTTACTATGATTCAGGTGAGAATTAATGAAGGAGGTTGATTAATATAGTGGTGATAGATATTGATTAATCCTCAACAAGGAAACAAAGTGGTACGGGATGATACATTTTGCAAAATGAGAAAAACACAACTTATGAAAAATATTGAACATTTATAACTTTCTGCCTTTAATGATTAAAAACTAAGAATGGAGTTCAGTCTATTTCAGAATTTTTCACTTATATTAGATTTTCAGAAAATATTTTACATCTACTTTGGATACTATTATTTTTCAAAGGCAGAATTTGGGTATAAAATTTTATTTAATTTTTGGCAGCACACAGAGTGAGAAATCACACTTTTGAAATGGTTGTTTAAACTTTTTATGCAAAGGTATTTTAGTTTGTCTGGTAATTGTCTCAATTATAATGGAAGAATGAATGATATTATAGATAAGTAGGTACAGAGACACCTGCTTATAGAGCTATTGTATGCTAGGATAGTGGTTATATGGTGTGAAAAATGGCTTAATAAGTATGTACTTAGGCTCTAATATACAATTAAGAGCAAAGAAAAAGAATATTCATCTCTTGCCCTACTGTGATTTTTTGCTTCTTTTTTTAGTCAATGATTTTTTTCTCTCACATGTATGCACATACACGTTCATACACATACACAGAAACTATTTTACTTTGTATAAATTCTTTTAATTTATCTATGACCATTCGTGGATGGCAATTACTGTTGCCAAAGATTATCTGAAAACTATTATAATTTGAAACTTTAGATTTCATTCTTTATATATGTGTGTGTAAAATTATATAATGTATATAATATATAATTTATGGATAATTTTGTTTGTGTTGAGTATCTATCTTTCAAGGAATGAATTTTCTAGTGAACTCAATTGGATATGTCTATACATTCTAAAAATCCAAGTGAGGAACACCTGGGAAGCTCAGTCAGTTGAGAGTCTGACCCTTTATTTTAGCTGAGGTCATGATCTCAGGGTTGTGAGATTGAGCCCTGTGCTGGGCGTCATGCTCAGTGTGGAGATTACTTGAGATTCCCTCTCTTCCTCTACCTCTGCCACTGCCCCCCACCCCCCTTCTGTCTTTCTCTATAAATTAAATCTTTTCAAAAATTTTTTTTAAAAAATCCACATGAAAATTCAAATTCATTTTAAATTCGTTCACACTAATTTTAAAGGTGATTGTTGTCTTTCTGGGAGATATTTTGGTCATGATTAACTTATAATGTAAGTCATAATTAAATCTTTTTTTTTTTTTTTAGGATTTATTTATTTATTTATTTATTTGACAGAGAAATCACAGGTAGGGAGAGGGGCATGTGGGGGCATGTGGAGGAAGCAGCCTCCCCACTGAGCAGAGAGCCCAATGCTGGCCTCAATCCCAGGACCCTGAGATCATGACCTGAGCCAAAGGCAGAGACTTTAACCCACTGAGCCACCCAGGCACCTGTCATAATTAAATCTTAGCTGATACCAAAAATAAAACAAACGTTATTGAGAATTTTGTGTATTTGACAAATGACAGAAGGGTAGACTCAGGTGAAATGGATTCATGTGGGTCTTGATTAAATATTAAATTTTGTTCTCCACAATACTTAACTCCCGCAGGTGCTAAATGAAATTCATCCAGGTGTGACAATAGTGACTCAAGTGCTGACGTTTAAATGTGTCCTCTTCCTGTTATATTGGTCACTGATGGAATAAATCAGAGGTGCCTAAGTGCCTGGCTACTGAGAGTACAGCTTAGTAATTCTGGGAGATGTTCACATCCCCTTGCAATTAAGAGATAGCAAATTTCTTTCTTTTGAATATCATTCATATTATTCCTTTTTTAAAAGCAAGTGGGATATGGCTCTTGGGGAAAAATACATTTAATTGTTTTCAGAGCTATGAAATAAATATTAACGATCATGTAATAAGTTAGCTTTTTGAAAAAAGAAACATTTGTTTCTAGATAAAGACTAAGAATTTGACCTGTAAAATAATCCTCGATAATTTTTGTTACAATTATTGACTAACATAATTATAGCAGTTGATATACACCAAGGATAGGATCTAAATCCTGAAAGAAAAACTGAGAACACTGAATTTAAAAAAAAAAAAAATTGCTATGAGGCTTTTCTTTCTTCACTTAGTTATGCAGAGAATTCCATAGTAAGGCAGCACATAGCTACCCAGTTACATGAGGATAAGTAGAAAGAAAAACAAGATCACTTTGACAAAGATGAAAAGAACTTAAATCACTGTAAATATTGATTTCTCTTCTTTCTTTTAAAATGCAGTGACTCTGTATTTGAGGCACGCCTTCCAAGAATTTAGATATATTTACTAAGTTGTTTGTGCTTCAGGCATAACAGAGGATAGTAAAAATCCTCATGTTAACATTATTTTTAAGTGATTCTAAAAAACGGGATAGAAGTGATAAGTCATAATATTAATAACACACATGTTTGATAGATTAGATCTTCTTGCTTAAATAAAGTTAAATTTTTTTTCTTACTGTAGAGAATTTTCAGAATTTTGGATGTGATTAATGTGCATGAGGAACCTCTAATAAAAGGATGTTTATACTTTTCTCATACTTATTTTCGTAAATGTGTCTAGGGATTTGTTTGTGTCATTGAGATGTACTTCTGGAAAGGTTGACCTAGTTAAATTTATTATAGTCTATTTCAGTTGAATAATAATGAGAAATAAAACACCTTTGTTGGGGCACCTGGGTGGTTCAATTGATTAAGTGTTGGCCTTCAGCTCAGGTCATGATCCCAGGATCCTGAGATGGAACTGTAGGTCCCTAGCTAGCTTAGGTCCCTAGGTCCCTTGCTCAGGGCAGGGAGCCTGCTTTTTCCTCTCCCTGTCTTGCCAGCCTATGCATGTGCACGTGCTCTCGCGCTCTCTTTCTGTCAAAGGAAAAAAAAAATCTTAGAGAAAAAAAACTTAAAAAACAAACAAACAAAACCCATACCTATATTTTCTTTTTCTCCTTGGGTATTTTACTGTTTCATATAACATTCAGTTAAAAATTTTAAGTGCTTTGGAAGATATTTGGGAAAAAAAGGCATGACATACCATATGCCCTTACAAAAATTATAATGCAGTAAAATTGGAAAACCTATGAAATAATTTATACAAGTTAGACATTAGTAATTACCATAATAGAAGTGCAAAAAAAAGTTTTATTAAAAAAATAAGGAAATGAGAGGCATGATGAGTCACAGTGGAATGTGAGCCGTACTCAAAGGTGGGTAAGACTTTTGTGATGGACATTTGCTATATTTGGGTTTCCACACTGAGCATTCTTCTTTCTTTCTTCTTCTTTTTTTTTTTTCATTTTATTTTATTTTAATTCTTCTCAGTGTTCCAGAATTCGTTGTTTCTTTTTTTTTTTTTTTTAAGATTTTATTTATTTATTTATGTGACAGACAGAGATTACAAGTAGGCAGAGAGGCAGGCAGAGAGAGAGGAAGGGAAACAGACTCCCCACCAAGCTGAAACAGTGCTCAATACCAGGACCTGGGATCACGACCTAAGCCGAAGGCAGAGGCTTTAACCACTGAGCCACCCAGACGCCACCAGAATTCATTGTTTATGCACAATACCCAGTGCTTCATGCAATACGTGACCTCCTTAATATCCACCACCAGCTCACCCAACTCCCCACCCTTCTCCCCTCCAAAACCCTCAGTTTGTTTCTCAGACTCCACAGTCCATCATGGTTTGTCTCCCTCTCCAATTTCCCCCAACTCACTTCTCTCCATCTCCCATGTTATTTCTTAAGCTCCACAAGTAAATGAAACCATATGATAATTGACTCTCCCTGTTTGACTTATTTCACTCAGCATAATCTCCTCCAGTCCCATATCCATGTTGATACAAAAGTGGGGTATTCATCCTTTGTGATTGAGGCATAATACTCCATTGTATATATGGACCACATCTTCTTTATCCATTCATCCATTGAAGGGCATCTTGGTCTTTACACAGTTTGGCGACTGTGGCCATTGCTGCTATGAACACTGAACATTTTTCTAAGATAATGCTCACTGGGTAATTTCAGTGGGAGACACGGGGTTGCCTCTCCGACAGATGGGAAGAGAGGATGTTTCTTCTCCCAACTCCATGCCAGCTAACGCTTAGAGTTTTGGGACACCCTTAAATGGGTTGGTACCTTGCGCGTTGGTAAGACAGTGTGGTGTAGGGTTCACACAAGCACTTGGCGACAGAGATCAGCCCTTGCAGGAGCACAGCTCTGGATGCAGCAAGGCCAGCACGGCCTTCTCACCTGGCACATCTTCGTATTGACTTCAACGCTGGTTCCTACTGCCCAGTCTCCTTTGTTTCCTCTTTTCAGAATATTTCTCCAGATTCCTAATTATTTTGACATCTATACCATATTCTTCCCTCACAAAATCCTTTTTCTGACTGCCAGAATTGTTTTTGTGACTAACAAGTAAGGACCCTGCTAATTTGGTCTTAAAAGTTGACTTTGCAAGAAAGGCTATTTCTTGATTATGGGGTACAAATTCAGCAGAGATGAAGAAGCAAATACTGTTTGTAGGGCTTTGTCACACCAGAGAAGGAAGGCAGCACCAAATCATTTTTCAGAGCAAAATAGAATTCTACACTTTCCCGGTTCATGGAGCCCTTGGTTCTCAGTACTTTTTTCATAGCACCCCTAGGCAAAACAAAGGATCTTAGGGTTTCTTTTACTAAGAAATGAGGTCCAAAAAACACAATAGTACCACTCTGTGTGGTATACTTTGAATGTTGCTGTGATTTTCTTGAAAATGTATTATAACTATAGTTATACAGTGCCTGTATGAGCTCCCCACAACTTTCATGGGCGCTTCAACATGCTGTTGGAGGAACACAGGCCTAAAAGGATCATGGTATTTTGCCACCTTTAAATTTGGAGTTCTCATTTCACATTCAAAATAATCCTATGAGATTTGCAGTTAGGGAAACTGAGGTTCATGAAAGTTAAGTGATTTGATTAAAGTTATGTAAAGAGCTCCATGGGGTATTGAGCCCAGATCTTTATTCTTTTAAGCTATCCTGACCATAGCAATTAGATTTTATGTCTGGGGTGTGTTTATGTGGCTAAGGCTATGAAAATGGAGGGTATTCTGATTTAAAATATATATATATGCCAAGATAGAATTATCAGGATGAGGAGTTCATGCATTCTCTTAGGATCAGTACTATTTTTGTAACTGATCTTTTTGCCTTCAAGTAGTTCTGGACCATGGCTTCCTTGGAACACAAGGGTTTGAATCTTGTCTGTATCATACCTCATGCCATGGAAACTCTCCTATACTTGGTACTGAGTATATATTTGCTTAATTTATATTTCTGTTTGTGTTGAAAACTGACTGGTAAAAGTTATGTTTTATACTGATAAGATTTGTGCTATGGTAGGAATAATTCAGGAGTTACTAAAGATGAGCATTAAATTCTGTTTCTTGATTCTTTATTCATTCATTTAATGGACTTATATCAAATGGGTACCTCTCCAAATATTTCACATTATTGAGAAGGTTGAGTGCAATGCCCAACAATAGGGGCCTTTGTCCAGGTCTGTTTTAACTTATGCCATAGTTGTGTCACTTCTTTTCTTGATATTAAAATAAGAGAAAAAGCATAGTTTAATAAGATATTTAGAAGATGATAATCAGTTTAGGAGTCACAAGAATTTCCACTTATATGTTGTAGACTAGAATATCTAATTCTGAATTTGGGAAAAATATAAATTTATTTTTGAGCTAATAAAAATCAGCTTCTTTTGATTGCTTATGAAAATATTACTTTTGAGTTTTAGGGAGCTCTCTAGCCAGGTGATACAGTTTTTTAAGCCATGGTATGATTTTGTGTGGGTGGCTCATTAATGACTATAAATGAAAGTTATTATTAGGTATAATTTTAGATGGAGCTTGTGTTTTTATCTTACTGATGAACATGGTTCATGGAATTATGTAAAAGAAAACAAAAAGTGAAATACACATCTATGTTATTGAAATTGATGAAAAAATTTATTTTGCTTATTCCTCCTAAAAATAATATTTTCCTTTTAAAATGCAGTCAGGTGTAAGACCAAATGAGTCTTCTGAATTTACTTATGTGCCAAATGTACACACATATATCAGTTTGATCAACCAGTCATTATTATTTTGTTAAGATTTTATATATTTATTTGACAGAGAGAAAGAGATCACAAGTAGGCAGAGAGGGAGGGGGAAGCAGGCTCCCCACAGAGCAGAGAGCCTGATGCGGGGCTCCATCCCAGGACCCTGAGATCATGACCTGAGCCGAAGGCAGAGGCTTAACCCCCAGAGCCACCCAGGTGCCCCCAGTCATTATTATTATTACACATCTCCATTTTATCTTCTTCAACACACACCAATTTAAGATATTCCCAGATAAGCTGAAATGAAAAAATGGTGTTTCTTTTTTCAATTTCTTGTATTGTTACAATGTTTCCTTAGAATCTGTGTTTGAGTGAACAAAAAGCTTCGAAGTCCAGAGACTCTCAGTGTGCCATTTAATGAAGTCAGTGATTTACAACTTTAAAAAATAATTTTGTGGGGCGCCTGGGTGGCTCAGTGGTTTGGGCTGTTGCCTTCGCCTCGGGTCATGATCTCAGGGTCCTGGGATCGAGCCCGCATCGGGCTCTCTTCTCCGCAGGAAGCCTGCTTCCCTCTCTCTCTCTCTCTCTGCCTGCCTCTCTGCCTACTTGTGATCTCTGTCTGTCAAATAAATAAATAAAATCTTTAAAAAATAATAATAATTTTGGTTCCAAATGCGTAATCCCTTAGAGGAGTCTCTGTTGTCTGTGAGTGTTCAGTTTCTCTCACCTTACTGATTATTCTTGATTATTGATAATTCAGTCTCTCTCACTTTACTGTTATTTTTGAATTTGCCATTTTATTGTTTCTAACTCTAGGCAAATATTCTGGTTGGAAATAGTGAGATTTCTCTTTGGGAAGATCCATGAAGTGTTAGTTTAATACAATAAACTGTTTTGGGACTTTCAAATAAATATTGATGACAAGGAAGGATTCTTTGCCTTTGGTGTTGTTTAGTATTTTGTGATTTAGTCTTTCTTGACTTTTGTATGACAGCATAATTTAAATTATTTTAAAATTCCAGTGACAATTATTTTTTCTATGACAATTTGATAAGCAGCAAAGAACATTAAAATGAAGTATTTATTATGGCTTTGAAAAGTTAGAAACTAACTTGCATTTGTTTGAGATTCTAATTTAAAAGCAAAACCCAAAACAAACTCCTAGGCTTCCTTTTATGTGTTAAGTATGGATATTTTAAGAGGGTTATCAGACCCATAATTTAATGTCTCATGAATACTGGCATACATAATGCTTTATGTGTAAATAGTTTCCACCCCTCCCCCGACCTTAAAAAATAGATGTCTACTAGAGGAAGGGAGTAAGTAGATGATCTCTGAAGGTCTCATGCGTCTTATATTTTGAGCACCATTTTAAGTACTTTTCCTACCTGTTACTAGTCCTGTTAGTCTTAAGAAAAAAAAAATGTAGTGGGGCACCCTATTGGCTAAATGGTAGAGCATGAGACTGTTGAACTCTAGGGTGTGAGTTCAAGCCCTACATTGGGCATAAACCTTACTTAAATGGTGGGGAGAAGCACATGGGTGGCTCAGTCCTTAAGCCTTTGCCTTTGACTCAGGTCATGATCCCAGGACCCTGGGATCGAGTCTCATATAAGACTCCCTGCTCAGCAGGAAGTCTGCTTCTCCCTCTCTCACTCCCCCTGCTTGTGTTCCCTTTCTCACTCTCACTCTATCTCTGTCAAATATATAAATAAAATCTTTTTAAAAAGATGGTGGGGGAAAGAAAGGTAATAACACTAATGAAAAAAAAAAGTAATCATAGGAGTAAATTGGTAATATTTTACAGTAGAAATTCCTAGTGCTTAGAGATTCATAATTGTGAGGTATATTAAAAGTAGGAGTTTCATGTATGATCAACCCATTTCTACTGGGCCCCCATGATAGGCCATATATTGCATCAACTTCTGACTCTACTTTCATTAATAAAATAGGCAAGTACCCTCTTGCTATGCCAGTTCCAGTCTTTGGGAGAGCTAAGGATATAAGTAAGTAAATGCATATGACTAACACCATAGTTAGGATCATTTCCTAAAGGCCTCTTTGAGGTTGGATCATTTTAGCTGAAATCAGTAAGGTGAGAGAGATCAAGTGAATGGGGTCGGGGGCAGGAAGGGTAGTTGAGGCAGAAAGGATGGCTTACATAAATGTTCTGAATGGTAGAGAATGCAGAGTTGTGATCTTGAGTAGAGATAGCTAGAAAAAAGCATCATCGAGGATGAATATTTGTAATTAACCTTCATAAACATATTTACTCTAGAATTACCACCTAACTTCAATGGACTTGTTCTCTGATAAATTTGTTTTGTGAGTGAAAATAGAGGTAGCATCACTAATGAGAGCTGCAGAAGTTGCAGTTAATTCGCTTTCTGTCATCTTTAGTGAACAAACGATTATGTCTCTTCCTTTTGTACTCATGGCACTTGTAGGTGACTGTAATACTTTATATCACCACAAGTAGTTTCTGGGATGCCCATGAAAACATGAATGTGAGTATCATTTGTTTGCATGTGTTGAGGTGGAAGTACATTGAAAACATATTTTTGGCTGTATTGTGATTCTTAAAACTTTTTGTTTTGGCCTCCCTGGGCATCTCAGTACGACTTATATGATTCTTAAACATCACTGTTGCTTGCTTATTATGTTAATTCTATCATGGTTTTCAAATTAAGTAATATTTCAAGGACAAAGAGAATAATACTAGGAGCAATCATCCAATCTTGCCAAATCTTAATATGTAGTTTTATTTACTTTTAGTTGTATATCCCTAAGGGTCCACGCAAAGCATCCAGTATACTCTGCTTTGATTCCATTATCTTCCATAAGTTCTCAGAGAAAACTACCATTTTGAACTTGGTATTTGTTATCTTAAGTAAGGTTTTATATTTTAATTACCCCAACACATAAGAATAAGCAATATAAAGTATTGTTTTGAACTTGAATCCTTGAGGATACATGTATCTCTACTTCATTCATCTTAACTGTTGTAGAGGTTGGTTTATTATATGGCTGTTTCATAAATGTACCAGATAATTTATACATTCTCTAGGTAATGACCATTTAATTTCCAGGTGTCATTTACTCTTGACTTCTATTTTTTGTTTTATTAGTTTTTCTTTTGCTTCATTTTTCCTCTACCCTGAATTTAATGACTACTTTTAAAAAGATTTTTTTTTTTTTTGGATGATCATCTTACCTTACAGATAAACACCAAAGTATCTTAATTTTTTATTCATTTGACTAATATTATCAAAATAGATTGGAATAGATTACATTTAGTCCATCTCAAAATTAATAATTTCTTTATTAACAGTGGTAAAAAATTAGCCATCTGTTTATATATATTTAAAAAGATCCTGTTGGTATGTTTTTCTTAGGAGAGCCAATCAATATTTTTAATCACCACCTTTTAAATTTTTTATAATAATAAAGGTTTCTTAGGTAGATTTTAACAGGCACACTCAATTTGTGAATGCCATATGATTATATTTATAAGCCAGTTAGCATGTTTAACTAAGATAAAACATGCCTTTTTGATATGCAAATTAATAAATGTTTAAGATTTGTTCAAATAATAGGTCTTATCTTTTCTTCTGCAGGAAATATTACATATCACTTAGGTGAATTATAGAAGCTGCTATACAGTGCATAATCAGAAGTAAATAATTATTCATTCTGCATGATTAGAAAAATCATAATGAACTGTGTTTGAGGTTAAATTTACAAGACACCTAACAGTTTTTGAACTCTGATAAAATTTGTGTCTCCAGTTCTTAAATTACCAAATGTAGTTCTTTGAATTGTTTCATGTCTGTTTGATTAAATCACGTTGTTCTTTTGGCTCGGAGTCACAAAAATTAATGACATTATCTTCTCAGAAAAAAAAAAAAGGGGTGAGGTTATTACAGTTGAGGCTTTTATCAGTGAAGCACTTAGATGTCTGCTAAGAAATGTTAGACTTCAGGATCCTCTGGGGAGGATTATCCCCAAATAAACAAATCTGGAATTTTTTGGAGTGTGAAGCAGGATTGCTTCGTGATTGGCAAAGTTAATTTTAGAATAGTTATTCTTAGAAGCAACAGATTTCAGCCATTGCCGCATTAAAATGTCACAGTTTCTTTTTGCCAAAAGCAAAACATATACCATTCAAATTGTCCTTCACTTCCACATACATTAGTTAACTAACGTCTATCAACAGTATGCCAATTACTAGGCTTTGTCTGTGTTGATAATTACGTTTTCAATTTAAAGTTGTATTTGTATACAGATATACTCTCTGTCTTGTGATTCAGAGAGTTCTAAAGGAAATTTAAATAGGTTATTCAGCTTAATGTTACATAACACTCATGAACAATTTATCATTTTATGTGTATTAACTAATATCACTAGAATTTCTTAATGAGGAGAGTAAACATCAAGTAAATAAACCATTAAATTGAGGACAGATGTGTCAGCAGATCTAATTTACACTATACCAAGCCTGTTAAACAAAAGAGAGTTGAAAACTAAGATTTATAGTTATTTATTTATTTATCTATCTATTTATTTTTTGCCTTATGAAAGCAAAACTTATGTTAGGTAGAGGTGAAAAATATTGACTTTTATAAGGAATGACTTTATATAGTTGTCAGTAAGGAATTTATTCAGTACATACTGACTGTGTACTTATGACAATTACTTTAGAAAGCGCTTTAGATTACTGTTTTGATTCTGCAGTTGAAAGAGCTTTATGCCAGAGATTTTAATTAATTTGCTTGATATCATGAAGTGGCAGAGATAGAATTCAAACCCAGATCTTTCCAGTTCCAACATCTCTGTCTTTTTTATTTACCTAACCTACTGCTTTGTGTGTATGGTGGAGGGGTGGAGGGGTGGCAGTGGGGTGGGGGTAGTTATATAAAAGATAGGAAAATGACCATTCAAGTAAAATGCAGCACTTGATTCTAAGATCACTAATATAATTTGTATTGATTGGTTGGATGATGGTGTTTGGAATTTTAATAAATGATTGTACAAGTTATGATATTTTCAATGATTTAGATAAATATTGGCATCTTATTTGTTAATGGCCATAAGATACGTAAATATAAGTCCGATCCTAAGGGCATTTTAAAATCTACAGCCCTCGTACCTGATAACTTAATTACCCAATGGCACAACAGGTATTATCTGGTAAATCGATTTATTTACTATAATTAACTTTTTTAACTAAAGTAAAAGTCCCAACTAAAATTGGTTGAGGTTTAGCATACCTATGCATTTACTTTTACTATCTTATTCACATGTCACAGTTCAGAGAATTCAGAATGAAAGTGTTTTTTGTAGTTTTGCAGACTAGATAGTATTGGCAAAGTAATTGTAGTATTTTTTTTTCTGAGACCTAAAAATGGAGTCACTTAGTCTAAATTGTTAATATACTTTAATTCCTAAGGTTATATTTCAGTACTCTATAAATTTTATGTATAGGTTTTAGATAGAATATGCCATGTAAAAGTTAACATACTGGTAATAGATATTTCCATTTTGTTGTATACAATTAGTCTTACTTAAGCGCAAAGCCAAATAGTGTAGCTTTGGTATATTTTATCTGACACAGTTTTTAAGAAAATTTGTTCTTAACCCTAGAGCAGATTCTTGAACATTGGGTCCCAAATAGGGGATTGATGTATATATCGTGCTGTAAATGGGAGGGTAAATTTATAATCCTTTAGTAAGAAAACATAATTCTAAAGATCTTGCATAGTAACAAAGTATACCCAGAGATTAATGCTAGCAATGAAATAGGTGATATGCCTATGTTCCTTTTAGGAAGTGACACCTGGGCCAAGCACAGATGTCAACTTTTTCTGTCTTCTGAACCTCATAATGCTATCTGGGCTGCATCAAGGACTTGGTTACCATTTCCACTTTGGATCTTTCATATTTACTGCAGGAACTTATTTCTTCTCTCTGGTTCTATAACACGTACCCTTGAGGAGCTCAGTTGTTCCTGGACCAAGTCCACAAACTGAATCTCTGATATACCCTCACACTTAATATACTCCTTCCATTGCAGATATTTGTGCATATCTAAAACAGAGATGCCATTGAGTTCAGAAACAAGAGAACAATGATGGTTTAAACAATGATGGATTAAAAACATGGGGTTTGGGGCTACATGGAACTTTGCTTATCACTGACTTTAGGAAAGAACGAAGCTTTCATTGAAGTTTACAGTTTTCTCAGCAATATCCAGGAGGTTCTTAATTCCCTCAGACATTAAGAATTATACAAAAAAGGGAAAACATACATTCTTTATACTTTTTTACTTTTTTGGGGCCACCCAAACCAAGGAAAAATCATGATACTTTACAAAAGATTGTTACTTAAAATAAATGGTAACAATGATAAATGTTGAAAATACATTGTATACCTGTCTTTCTCCTGGAGTACAAAAGGAGTTCTGGAGTAACTTCTGGCTCTGGCTTTTTCTAAATATAGCTTTCTCATGGCTTCTCTGTGTCTATAACCATACCAGGGTGACATTTTTGTCTTATGAATTCTTCTTTGGTGACATCCTTACACCCTGCTATACAGAAGCCTCTTTCCCACCAGGATATAAATTCTGTACTCCCTCCCCCAGTACACACCTATTATATTGGGGAAGAAAGTGCCAGAATTTTCCAGCCTTAAGCTCAACAGCTGAAGAGTCTTTGCCTCAGTCCTGCCCTCAGGCATAAAAACAGATAGGGGAATAAATTATTTTAAACCTATGACCAAAGAATGAAACCCCAAAAAGTAATTTTTAGTCAAGATAAGTCAGTCTGTTGTGTGAAAATAGTTTATATTTTCTATTAATTATATTATTCAATCCAATTTTGTTCTTTCCTTTGTTTGAGATTCTTTTTCATTAAACAGTGCATATCAAAGGAAGTAGAATTACTAGTTAGGTAAATCACTGATGCAGATTTACTTGGCCTGTGGTGCTGTGTTCTTTCTATTGCTGACCCTTAACAGATTGCAGATATATCTAAAATGGGCTTTATATCCATTCCTAAATGAAATGTATGCTAGAAGTGTAATACAAGTTAACTCTCTCTGTTTTATTTTTCTTCTTTAGTGTACAATTTTTTGTGAAGTTATTCTCAATGAGTTCTAACCAATTATCATTTTCTTTCATAGGCTCTGTAAAAAAGAAAAAGTTTGTCATGTTTCCCAGTTTTGCAGTAAAGAAATAATGCTTACATTTAACCAAGAAATAAAAAGAGCTATTACACTAATTAATGGTAGGAACTGGAAAAATCTTGTTTGTTTTTTTTTTTAAAGATTTTATTTATTTATTTGACAGAGAGAGACACAGTAAGAGAGGGAACACAAGCAGGGGAGTGGGAAAAGGAGAAGCAGGCTTCCCACAGATTGCGGAGCACGATGTGGGGCTTTATCTCAGGATCCTGGGATGATGACCTGAGCAGAAGGCGGATGCTTAAAAACTGAGCCACCCAGGTACCCTGGAACTGGAAAGAATATTTTACTACTCTATTTCATGAAAGACCGTAACAAATAACTATAAATATTAAAATGCTGAAAGGCCGTTTGTTAGTGTTCTTACAAATGGCAGAATATTTTACTATGTTCAAAAAGTTATCCAGAAATTTTATATTTTTTGGTGAAAAGATTCAAAACCAGTACAAAATTTGGTGTATAAAATTTATGTGTATTTGTGTGTGTGTGTGTGTGTGTGTATTATTCTGTTGTTTTAAACTAATTCCAATATTGGGAATATGTGAATTTCTTATTTATAACATAACCCTTAAACTAATTATTTTTTAGTTGAGCATCATTGTTGGCACAAGTTCCGTTTTTTTATATATATGTATATATGTTATATACATATTATATATATATTATATATACACATACACCATATTATATACATTTATATAAGCAGATACATATAACATGCACATACACACAGAGCCAGAAAAAAGTAATTAAACAGACAATATTATTTAATATAATAGAGTATAGTAGAGTTTACAGTAGAGTATGTTGTATGAATAGCCTGAAAAAGATAGTATAAAGATAGTATAAGATAAACCTCTGTAAAAGGCTTTAGTATGTTGACAGTCCTAGTATTTTCACTACTAGATTTAGTGACAGTAGAAGGAGGAAGGATGGTTGGGAGTGATTAATGGAGAGTGTATCATTTCTAATTCTAGACTTAGATCAGTATACTCCTAAAATGTATGTAATCCTAGCATATTTGCAAGTATATTACACATCAAAATGGAGAGTAACCACCATTCTACTCTGCTTCTGTTAGACTTTTTTAGATTCTGTATATAATTATCACATTGGACACCTTAAATATACACATTTTTTGTTAATTGTATCTCAGTAAAGCTAGAAAATTAAATGAAAACAGAAAGCAAAATTTAAAAAAATACTGTGTATACTATAATCCACACTCTATGATTTGCCTCTTCTTTTATTTTGTTTCTTTATCCGTATTTTTTTTCTTTCACAATCCTTGTTTGGCACCTCCTAGCTTCCAGCCTCCAGCCTCCTTTCTTGTGTCCATCCCTTCCCTTCACTCTCTGGCTACTTCTACTCTCCCTCTTACCTCTTGGTCATCAAAGTGTTGCCACTAAACATTCAGTGATGTTCCTTTATCTATAGAGGAGATTTCACATTTCATAGCTTAATATTTTAAATCTGTTACATTTTTATTTAATTTACAGGCTTAGCATTTATGTAAGCTCTTCAGTGTGTAAAATTTACCAATACAACTTCCCAGGTGTATTTCATTATTCTCTAAATACATTTTGTGCTTTCCCACCCCTTTGTTCACATGCCTCTTGGTTTCTCTTCTGCCCTCTTTTTTGAGTTCTGTTTATTCCTCAAAGACCAATTTGAATTCCTCTTCTTTTCTGGAATAGTTGGTGACTGGTACAGCTCATTATTGCCTTGTCCTGTGTGTCTAGAGTTGTTTTGACACATTTACTTCCTTCATATATACCATCCAAAATTCTAAAAGTCAAAGGTGTTCTGCAGATACATAAAGTTTACAGTTCACTGTTAGGACCTACAGTTGTAAGTTGGTCTAGACTATTAACTCTGCAAGCAAGATTTTTGCTTTCCTTTGGTGTCCAACACAGGACCTTATATGTAACAGTTGCTGAATTTTTATTTTACTTACTTTATTGGTAAAAACACACAGATAGATGTGGTTGTAGGTGGTACATCTGAAAGATAGAGGGTACCTTCTATGTTCACTTTGCAGTTATTTATTGAAAAGGATGATATTTCTTCCCAGAATTAGACATCAGTTAATTACTATTAATTATTAATTAAATTAAATATTTTCTGGAGGATATTAAGATGTTTATTCAGATTATCTTAATCATCAGATTAGTAAACAGGAAGAGTTTTGATCCTCTAAGTAATCCAGGCCATAGATGTCAGGAGCCCCTATCCCCGAAATTTGAATGGTGCTTTTGACTTCTTTATGAGGTGCTTTGAGAGACACTTACTTTATAAACATATATTTCTATCCCCAGGGGTACAGGTCTGTGAATCACCAGGTTTACACACTTCACAGCACTCACCAAAGCACATACCCTCCCCAATGTCCATAATCCCACCCCCTTCTCCCAAACCCCCTCCCCCCAGCAACCCTCAGTTTGTTTTGTGAGATTAAGAGTCACTTATAGTTTGGAGAGACACTTACTTTAGCTGAATAAACCTAACCTGTCTGATTTGTATTTCGTTAGACAAATACTCCCATTCATTTCTGTAATAGCAGTGGTGTGTAAATATGAGGCAATTTGGAAGAGTTCTTTCTCGTATTTATCGTATCTTTTACATATTGTGATTTTATCAGCAAATGATATTAATCCAAGTTGTCATTTATTATAAATAGTGAGATTGGAGAAAAATATATTCAGAAAATATTGAGTAGTCAAAGCCATAAAGGTAATTTTTATTGGTTAAACAAAGATGAGTCTATCCCATGTCTTACGGCATACTGTATGTGTAGTGAAGATGTTCAGCTTTTCCTACTATGCCAGACCAGTTTTCAAAGGATGGACCATGCTCTAGAACTTTTGTTGGTCATTGAGGTCTAAGCATATTTTCCTTTTCTTAACAAGGACAAACTGCTCTGTTTTCTAAAGCAATTTGAGGCAGTTTCAATATATATAAAAAAAAAATGAAATGTGTTATTTAGACCTGTGGATCTGGCGCGAGATTATTCTGGGTCACAGTTTGTAAAGCATGATGGTGAAGAACCAGAGGCGGAAGCACTTTAACCTATGAAAAAGAATTATGTTTCGTATGCCAAAAATGAGCGGGCCTTTGCATTTATTTTTTAATGTTCATTTACTTTTATTATCCTCACCAATTTACTTTTTTATGGCGAAAATAGTGACAGCATAAGTCAAATTAGAGGCTATTGATGTGCTGAATTTTATGGACAGTCTTGCCTGTTTTTCCATTAGAGGTGATATGCAGTCCTAGCTGACCCACATGTGCCAACCATTGCTCTCTCAAAACTGTTTACATGTATGAAATCTTTTACTTCTTACACACCGTTTGAGGTGCATAGTATCATGATTCCCATTTGGAAGATGACAAAATTGAGTTAGGAGGTTGGTAACTAACTCGTACAGGTCATTCAACTAGTAATTGTTAGAGTCGGGGTTCAAGTCCAGCCATGCTGCTGTGTTCACTCATACAGCAACAAAGTTTCTGCAGCACAGAGTGCAATCCTGGACTCAAAATGTAGGTTTTGCTTTGGTTATATTATTTAATCATCAGCAAAAAGCAGAGATGTTCCTCTTAGCCAACAAAGTTTTCAGAAGCGTTGCATAATGTAAAGATCACATTAGTTACAATAGACGAGTGTGCTCTAGAACTTACCAAGTGTGAATCATAGTCTCTTCACATATTAGAAATGTGTAAAGAAAAAGAGGATGGAGTTAAGAAATTTAATTTAGGATATGTTCAATACGATAGTTTTTTTAAAAAACAAATGTGTCTGCTGGAAGTGGTGGAGAGCTCACTTAATGAATAGGCATGCCTTCTTTATGGAGGATAAGATTTTATGTGTGGACTATATAATCGGGGTCTATTAGACATTTATAAGACACCGTATTGAACAAACAAAGGAATGGACTTTTTTCTAAGTGGCAAAGAAGCATATTCAAGATGTATCATATCATGGGTCACAAAATAAACCTCAACAGATTGAAAAGAATTTATATCATATAGGGGTGTGTTCTCTAACCATGTGGAAGTGAAGTAGGAATGAGTAAAAGATTTTTTAAAATTTCCAAACATTTTGATACGAAATACATATCTAAATAATGGATAAGTCAAAGGGAAGCCTTAAGGGAAATTAAAAAGAAAAAAAAAACACACACATTGAAATGAGTGAGTTTGAAATACAACATATGAACATTTGTAAGACTCATCTAAATCAACAGAGTGAAATTTGTAATACTAAATGCATAGATGAGAAAAGAGGAAAGTCTCAGATTAATAACCTAAGCTCCCATCTCAAGAACCTAGAAAAACAGAGTAGAATAAAGGCAAACAAGAAGGAAAGAAATAATAAAGAGCAGATACCAATGAAATTCAAAACCAAATAATAGAGAAAAGGAAACCCAAGAGCTGGTTTCTTATAAAGTTCAACAAAATTGACAAACCTCTAGCAAGACTGACAAAGAGAGGAGACACAAATTGCCAATATAAGTAATGACACAGGGGATATCATTACAGACCCCACAGACATCAAAAAGATAATAAAGGGATGCTACAGATACCTTGGTACACATAAATTTGATAACTTCAGTGGAATAAAATAATTTCTTAAAAGCTGCAAACTTCCATAACTCATTCAACATGAAATAGGTAATTTGAGTAGCCCTATAGCTATTAAGGAAATTGAAATTGAATTTGTCGTTTTAGAACTCCCAAAAGGAAATTTCAAAATCCATATGGTTTTTCTAGATAATCTGGGAGAATTAACACCTATTCTACACAGTCTTTTCCAGAAAATAGAAGAGGAGGGGACATTTTCAAATGCGTTTTGTGAAGTTAGCATTATTGTGGTACCAAAAGAAAAACAGTACAAAAATTTTTTTTTCACACCAGTCTGTTCCATCAATATATACATTAAAGTCCTTTAAAAATATATTAGCAAAGAGAATTCAGCAACATACAAAGAGAATTATACCATCTATAAAATGTTTGATGGTTTCTTTAAAAACTGAACACATAGCTAATACATAACCCAAGTGTTATACTCCTAGGCTCTTAATCCAGAAAAATGAAGACTGTGTTCATACAAAAATCTGCAATATCGATGGAAAGCCAATCGATTTGTTTACATCTATAAACAAATGTTTATAGCAGCTTTTTTATAATAGCCCCAACCTGGGAACAATCCAGACGTCCTTCAAGAGGTAAAGAAACCATGCTACATCCATATCCTGGAATACTCAGAAAAAGCAGAAAAATTTCCAGAGAATTATGCTGAGTTAAAAAAAAAAAAATCCCCCAAAGATTTCATACTGCACAGTTCCATTCATATAACCTTCTTAAAATGACAAATTATAGAGATGGGGAGCAAATCGACATTTGATTGAATTTGTATCAGAGTATCCAGAACCTTAGCCTGAGGATATGACCTGGATTCAGTTGGATTCTATCATTAGATTTGGGAGTTAATTTTGTTGGCTGATCTCAGACTAAGTGATAAAACAGATAATTCTGTTTTTGATGTCACCCGTCCTGTCCCTTTCTCAGCATCTCCATTCACTCCCTACCCCTGCCACAATCCTCATGAGTCTGGGCTCTCAAGTGACTACCATCTCTGAGACGTATAGGAATTAGAGATAATGGCTTAAGGGTGTTTTTATCTTCCAGTGGGTTCATGGTTGGCTGAGAATTTCTCTGAAGCCTGAAAAACTTTTAAGGATTTGTAATGGCAGATAGCGAAGAGGGACATTTTGTTTAGGGGGGCCTTGCAATGACTCACACACCAATGTTATAGGCACGGCTGCCAACTCTGGGGCATCCTAAGTTAATCCTGACAGCGCTTTCCACATACTGCATCTGGGTTGTCTAAGTTTAAGTTTTTAAAATGAATGCACTGCTTCCCCCCACCCCCCCAACCAAATGTAATAGTAGTCTTCTAAAATTCCTGTGAGGAATAGGCACATTTTTAACAAACAGGCAACGAAAAAAGAACTTTGGAGTGACATTTTCATATTACTTTTTAATTCAAGTGATAACTCCAGTGATTTTTGATTATGGTACCTAGAAACTTCTATCAGGGAGGAACATACTTTAAAATTGTTTTCTTCACTGAACCAAAGGCATTTGTTCTAATATGGCACATGATTTAAGTCTTCCTGGTAAAAAATGTTTTTTAAGGGATTTGGTAGTACAATTGAATGACCTTCTTACATAATTGAAACTCACGTTTTTCCTTCAAGCCCTGGCCTTGTTTTTCAAAATGCAGAGGCAATTGAATATTTGTTACAAGCAAATCCAAATGTACAAATTCTGTATCGTTAAGTGGGAGAAAAAAAATGAAGAGAGGAAATTTGGGAGCACTTTCTTCCAGAGACTGTTTGGCAAAACTCATCCAAATTGGCAGCTGATTAGAGGGTTTAGCTCTTGCAAATCACTTCAGTCTTTACTTGTGAGATTACACCATTCTTACTCAGTAATTCTCAAAATCAGAGTTTTATTCCTCCAAATCCCTCATACAAGTGGCAAAGTACTAGGGGGAGAAGTCCGTTTTCTTTAGTTGGCTGGAGAGAGTATGATTCTATTTCCATAGCTATTTTTGGCTCATCAGTCCTTTGATATATTTTGAAATAAGTGTTGTTTTCCATCCTAATATTTGGTTGGCAAGATAGTTTCTAGCTTTCAGACATGGATTGGCATTAAAGAGACGAATATTTTCTCTTTTTAAAATCCCTCATTCCACAAGTCATTATTTAGTGTGGAGAACTACATTTATTTTATTTTTTTTTAAGGTTTTATTTATTTATTTGACAGAGAGAGCGAGCTCACAAGTAGGCAGAGAGGCAGGCAGAGGGGGACATGGGGGACGTAGGCTCCCTGCTGAGCAAAGAGCCCGATGCGTGGCTCGATCTCAGGACCCTGAGATCATGACCTAAGCCGAAGGCCTAGGCTTAAACCACTGAACCACCCAAGCACCCCGAGAACTACATTAATATACATACATGTTTGAATTTTTTTCAGAGAAGCAAGGTTCTATATTTTAAAAGAAGAGATAATAATCATTTTTTTCTGTGAAACTAAAAATGAGTTGTTTGGATCTGCATATTTTATTGCTTATCTAAGCATCATTTATGCAAGGGACTTACAGTATATATATAGATTTACTTCTCTGATTGGTTCAGAAACTCTGTACATAAGTTTATTTCTCAGAAACTAAAATATAAGTGTCTGTAACCCCACTAATATGCTTGCATAAGAAGGCAACAATGATAAGAGGACATAATATTTTGCATTTGGCACAGGGCTAAAAACTATTATTTATCTGGCGGTGGGGGTGAGGAGAGGAATGTCAGTGAGAATGTAAGTGTTCCACGTCTAAGTTTATCAGGAAATATATTAATAATAGCTTTCAGAATATTTTAGTCTTCAAAATGAAAATAATAGTAAATTTGTAGGTTCTCTTGACTCCTCTAGAAATGCACGTCTTCCCTTTGTATTCATCCCAGGGCTTTGTGTCACTAAATTATGAGACTTTAGATCTGGGGAAGCACCTTAATGAAAGATAAGTTAATACTGAAGAAGCTAAGACCTACCACATTTAACTGCCATGCCCAGTTACACAGGTTATTCAGAACTTCTGATTTGAAAGGGATGATATTTTCTGTGAATACAGAATGTTTATTGTTGGTTGAAAATGTTCTGGAATGCAGTCATGCTGGTCGCATCCTAACTGATGAATAATTTAAGGGAAGTTAAATTTATATATCACCTTCCATTTGCTCATCTGCTTCCTGGATTTCTAACTCTGTGCATTTTGAAATCTTTATGTGTTTAGCGCATGACAAGCAAGAGATCACATTATTTTGTATAGATAATATCTATGACTTCATGAGTAAAAGTTCAGATTGCTGACTTTCTATGTTAATTTGGGAAAATTGGCTGCACATTTTACATGAACACAAATGACTAATTATTCAGGAACTGAAACAATAATGGAATTTAGAGTGAGGGCTCCTTATTCTGCAAACACTGGGTAGGTGATTCCGAAGGCAAGAAGGATTTGAGACAAGCAAGGGAAGACAACTGACATGATCTGAAACCATGGTACACCACGTTTGGCCTCTGTGGCCTCAGGTCATTAGTGCTTCAGCTGCTTGTCCTGTCTGCTTTCCCTGCGGCTCCTGCCTGTGGTGATCGCACTGGGTTTGGGAGTGAACCATGCCAAATCTTTTTTTCAAGAGGTGGACCAGTTATGTTAAATACTGAGGAGATACTTTGAAAAGGGCTGGGTGTTGTGGTCAGCAAAGGTTGGCAGAAGATGAGCCGGAGCATTATCTATACCAGTGTGTGGTTTGAGGCCTGAGCCAAGGGGGCATTTGGAGAGGTGACAGCCTAAATGGGTGTGGTGAGTTAATAAAAGAAGAGGGAGACCACCCTTTCACTCAGGTGAAAAGAAGTACGAAGCTATAGAGGCACGAGAGAGCCCAATATGTTCTAGAACATGAATATTTTAGAAAGACTGGAGAAGGGTTGCCAGGGTGTGGAGGTGGAGAGATGAAAAAGAGAGCTGGGGAGATAGAACAAGTCACCTCAAAAATGGCAGAGTAGAATTCAGACAATTCAGAAAGCTTCAGCACTTTCAAATCTCTCTACCTTAAATATGTAATGCAAAGTAAAAATTATACTAGTCTTTAAATAAAATGTAAAACTTATGTATATACTGAAATGAGGTTCTGTACAGATTTGGGTTGTAGAATTTTAAACAAATTACTCAGCTCTGAACTTGACTCTTTTCCTCGTACATACTTGGTCTCCTAGTGTGTAATACAATTCTACTGAAGGAGCTTATAAATCATAATAAGATTTTGGATATTATCCTGAAGAACCAGAGTGATATAGAAGGATTTTCACTAGGGATTTTTATAATCACTGTTGATTTTTTTCAAAAGACTATCTTGACAGCATTGTGGACAATAGCCAAGAAGAGTTGGAGATATATTATAGCCCCTTTGAAGAAGGCAACATAAAGTTCTCTGTGATAAGTAAAAGCAGCTCCCCTCAGGCAGTGTTGGAAATGAGGAGAAGGATCTGAGGTATTCCTGAGACAGGACGTGCGGACCATTGAAAGCTGAGGGTAACAAAGAGGGAGGAGCCATAATGAGGCCTGTATTCAAGATGGGAGAAAGATAATGAATCAGTGAGGGGGACATACCATGAGTGTTTGTGGAACGTACTGGTGGAATTAACCCTCTAGCCCTTGAATGTACTTGTCTGCTGACACAGATCTGGAGACATCAAGAATTCAAAGCGTGGGCAGTGTGTGGGTTGAAAAGGGAAGTGGGTATTTTCTCCCAGCATTTTATTGGGGGCTTCAAAGACCTTAAGAGGAACATGTTGGTATAGTTTTCTTTCTTTGTATATCCAGTCTCCTCAGTCCAGATGAAACCAGTCGTCATCTTGGCTGTGAAGGTTTTGTTTTCATGTCTGGTGTTGGAAGAGCCTTTCTTCACCCTCCTGTTTTCCCTCAGCATTTCATCTCTTGAACTCTTGCAGTTTTGAGGATGTACCTAGAAAGTGCCAGACATAATCTGTGATTCATGAAACAGTACAAGTTGTCATTTCACCACTCTAATTTTTCAAAACCAAAATTGGAGACAGAAGGAAGTGATTCCCTGAAGAACAGTCTGTGATAGAAAAATTTAGAGGGTGTTCATTATCTACATTTAAAAGGAAATACTTCATAGCATTACATTTTATTTCATGTAAACTGATTCCATAACATTTTATGAGTTATATTTTGGTATGATATTGGGCGTAGACATTTGGAATAAAATGTTGAATCGATTCAGCAACTTAAAATGAAATTAAAATGAAATGTCCTAGAACCTATGCAGATTTCTTTGAAGTTGTGATGACTGTAGATTTTTTATTTTTAACTCTGTTATAACCATGAATTACCTTAGAATTACATTAACCAAGTATTTTATTCAGGATTAACACTTAGTTTGTTAGATATCTTTGATGTATCCCATTCCATTTCTTCGCATGTTTATTGGATCTCATAAATTTAATAACATTTTAATATTTCTCATTCAACTCTACTCTAGTAAAAGTAGAATGTTTGAAAAAATGTAAAGGTTAGTAAGAGAAGTGACAAGAATCACCTTTTTTTCTTTTCATTTTAAAAATTTATTTATTAATTATATTTATTAACAGATAATGTATTATTTGCCCCAGCGGTACAAGTCTGTGAATTGTCAGGCTTACACACTTCACAGCACTCACCATTTCACATACTCTCCCCAGTGTCCATAACCCAACCACCCCCTCCATACCCACCCTCCCCTCAGCAACCCCTGGTCTGTTTTATGAGATTAATAAGAGTCTCTTATGGTCTGTCTCCCTTCCGATCCCATCCTGTTTCATTTTTTCCTTCCCTACCCCTCAACCCCCCAACTCTGCCTCTGAAATTCCTCATATCAGGGAGATCGTATGATAATTGTCTTTCTCTGACTTATTTCGCTCAAAATAATACCCTCTAGTTCCATCCACATCATTGCAAATGGCAAGATTTCATTTCTTTTGATGGCTACGTAGTATTCCGTTGTATATATATACCACATCACTTTATCCATTAATCTGTTGATAGACATCTAGGTTCTTTACATAGTTTGGTTATTGTGGACATTGCTGCTATAAACATTGGGGTGCACATGCCCCTTAATATCACATTTGTATCTTTAGGGTAAATACCCAATAGTGCCCAGTAATTACTGTGTCAGAGGGCAGCTCTATTTTCAACTCTTTGAGGAACCTCCATGCTATTTTCCAGAGTGGTTGCACCAGCTTGCATTCCCATGAACACTGTAGGAGGGATCTCCTTTCTCCACATCCTTTCCAACATCTGTCATTTCCAAACTTGTTAATTTTAGTCATTCTGACTGGTGTGAGGTGGTATCTCATTGCGGTTTTGATTTGTATTTCCCTGATGCCGAGTGACGTGGAGCACTTTTTCACGTGTCTGTTGGCCATCTGGATGTCTTCTTTGCAGAAATGTCTGTTCCTGTCCTCTGCCCATTTCTTGATTGGATTATTTGTTCTTTGGGTGTTTAGTTTGATAAGTTCTTTATAGATGTTGGATACGAGCCCTTTATCTGATATGTCACTTGCAAATATCTTCTCCCCTACTGTCAGTTGTCTTTTGGTTTTGTTGACTGTTTGCTTTACTGTGCAAAAGCTTTTGATCTTGATGAGTCCCAAGAGTTC
The DNA here is from genome assembly GCF_964662115.1 of Mustela nivalis. Taxonomy (NCBI): domain Eukaryota; kingdom Metazoa; phylum Chordata; class Mammalia; order Carnivora; family Mustelidae; genus Mustela; species Mustela nivalis. The sequence goes on from NC_139031.1 coordinate 77,175,746, forward strand.
ATTTTTGCCCTTGCTTCCCTTGCCGAGTGATCCCTAGTGATGTTTCTAGGAAGAAGTTGCTGGGGCTGAGGTCAAAAGGGTTGCTGCCTGTGTTCTCCTCAAGGATTTTGATGGATTCCTGTCTCCCATTGAGGTCTTTCATCCATTTGGAGTCTATTTTTGTGTGTGGTGGATGGAAATGGTCCAGTTTCATTTTTCTGCATGTGGTGCTGTCCAATTTTCCCAACACCATTTTCCCAAACCTCCGTTTGTTGAAGAGACTGTCTTTTTTCCATTGGACATTCTTTGCTGCTTTGTCAAAGGTTAGTTGACCATAGAGTTGAAGGTCTATATCTGGGCTCTGTATCCTGTTCCATTGATCTATGTGTCTGTTTTTGTGCCTGTACCATACTGTCTTAATGATGACAGCTTTATAATAGAGCTTGATGTCTGGAATTGTGATGCCACCAACTTTGGCTTTCTTTTTCAACATTCCTCTGGCTACATGGAGTCTTTTCTGGTTCCATATAAATTGTAGGATTATTTGTTCCATTATTTTTTTTTGGAAAAAAAACTGATGGTATTTTGATAGGGATTGCATTAAATATGTAGATTGCTTTAGGTAGCATAGACATTTTCACAATATTTGTTCTTCCAATCCATGAGCATGGAACGTTTTTCCATTTTGTTGTGTCTTCCTCAATTTCTTTCATGAGTACTTTATAATTTTCTGAGTACAGATTCTTTGCCTCTTTGATTAGGTTTATTCCTAGGTATCTTATGGTTTGGGGTACAATTGTAAATGGGATTGACTTCTTAATTTCTTTCTTCTGTCTTGCTGTTGGTATATAGAAATGCAAATGATTTCTGTGCATTGATCTTATATCCTGACATTTTACTGGATTCCTGTATGAGTTCTAGCAGTTTTGGAGTGGAGTCTTTTGGATTTTCCACATAAAGTATCATATCATCTGTAAAGAGTGATAGTTTGAATTCTTCTTTGCCAATTTAGATGCCTTTAATTTCTTTTTGTTTGATTGCTGAAGCTAGGACTTCTAGTACTGTGTTGAATAGCAGTGGTGATAGTGGACATCCCTGCCTTGTTCCTGACCTAAGTGGAAAAACTCTCAGTTTTTCCCATTGAGAATGATATTCGCTGTGGATTTTTCATAGACGGCTTTGATGGAATTGAGGAATGTACCTACACTTTGAAGAGTTTTGATCAAGAAAGGAGGCTGTACTTTGTTAAATGTCTTTTCAGCATCTATTAAGAGTATCATATGGTTCTTGCTCTTTCTTTTTTTAATATATTGTATCACATTGATTGATTTGCGGATGTTGAACCAACCTTGCTGCCCCAGGAATAAATCCCACTTTGGTCATGGTAAATAATCCTTTTAATGTACTGTTGGACCCTACTAGCTAGTACTTTGGTGAAAATTTTCGCGTATGTATTCATCGAGGATATTGGCCTGTAATTCTCCCTTTTGGTGGGGTCTTTGTCTGGTTTTGGGATCAAGGTAGTGCTGGCCTCATAAAATAAGTTTGGAAGTTTTCCTTCCATTTCTACTTTTTGGAACAGTTTCAGGAGAATAGGAATTAATTCTTCTTTAAATGTTTGGTTGAATTCCCCTGGGAAGTCATCTGGCCCTGGGCTCTTGTTTGTTGGGAGATTTTTGATGACTACTTCAATCTCCTTACTGGTTATAGATCTGTTCAGATTTTCTATTTCTTCCTGGTTCCCTTTTGGTAGTTTTTATGTCTCTAGGAATGCATCTGTTTCTTCCAGACTGTCAAATTTGCTGACTTGTAGTCACTCATAATATGTTGTTATAATTGTATTTCTTTGGTGTTTGTTTTGATCTCTCCTCTTTCATTCATGATTTATTAATTTGGTTCCTTTCTCTTTTCTTTACTATCAGTTTGGCCAGGGGTTTATCAATATTATTAATTCTTTCCAAGAACCAGCTCCCACTTTCATTAATTTGTTCTACTGTTCTTTTGGTTTCAATTTCATTGATTCCTGCTCTGACCTTTATTTTTTTTTTAAAGATTTTATTTATTTATTTGACAGAGAGAGATCACAAGCAGGCAGAGAGGCAGGCAGAGAGAGAGAGGAAGAAGCAGGCTCCCTGCCGAGCAGAGAGCCCGATGTGGGACTCGATCCCAGGACCCTGAGATCATGACCTGAGCCGAAGGCAGTGGCTTAACCCACTGAGCCACCCAGGCGCCCTGCTCTGACCTTTATTATTTCTCTTCTCCTGCTGGGGTTAGGCTTTCTTTGCTGTTCTTTTCCCAGCTGCTTTAGGTGGAGGGTTAGGTTGTATATTTGAGCCCTTTCTTGTTTCTTGAGAAGGGCTTGTATTGCTATATATACTTTTCTCTCAGGACTGCCTTTGCTGTGTCCCACAGATTTCGAACAGTTGTGTTTTCATTTTCATTTGTTTCCATGGATTTTTTCAATTCTTCTTTAATCTTCTGGTTGACCCATTCACTCTTCAGTAGGATGCTCTTTGGCCTCCATGTATTTGAGTTTTTTCTAACTTTCCTCTTGTGAGTGAGTTCTAGCTTCAGGGCATTGTGGTCTGAAAATATACAGGAATGGTCCCAGTCTTTTGGTACCGGTTGAGACCTGATTTGTGACCCAGGATGTGATCTATTCTGGAGAATGTTCCCTGTGCACTCAAGAAGAATGTGTATTCTGTTGCTGTGGAATGGAATATTCTGAATTTTTTTGTCATGTCCATCTGGTCCAGTGTGCCATTTAAGGCCTTTATTTTCTTGTTGATCTTTTGTTGGGATTGTCTGTCCATCTCAGTGGGGTGGGGTGTTAAAGAACCCTACTATTATTGTGTTATTGTCAATGTGTTTCTTTGATTTTGTTATTATTTGGTTTATATAGTTGGCTGCTCCCATGTTAGGGGCAATGATATTTAAAATTGTTAGATCTTCTGTTGGACAGACCCTTTGAGTATATATAGTGTCCTTCCTCTTCTCTTATTTTTAGTCTTTGGCTTAAAATCTAATTTAACTGATATAAGGATTGCCACCCCAACTTTCTTTTGATGTCCATTAGCATGGTAAATTACTTTCCACCCCCTCATTTTAAATTTGAAGGTGTCTTCAGGTCTAAAAGGAGTTTCTTGCTGACAGCATATTGATTTTTTTTTTTTTCCATTCTGATACCCTGTGTCTTTTGATTGGGGCATTTAGCCCATTTATATTCAGGGTAAGTATTGAAGGATATTAATTTAGTGCCATTGTATTGCCTGTAAGGTGACTGTTACTGTATGTTGTCTCTGTTCCTTCCGGGTCTACTACTTTTAGGCTCTCTTTTGCTTAGAGGACTGCTTTCAATATTTCCTGTAGGGCTGGTGTGGTGTTCGCAAATTTTTTTAATTTTTATTTATCCTGGAGCTTTTTATCTCTCCTTCTATTTTCAATGATAGCCTAGCTGGATATAGTATTGTTGGCTGCATGTTTTTCTCATTTCGTGCTCTGAATATATCATGCCAGTTCTTTCTGACCTGCAAGGTCTCTGTGGATAAGTCTGCTGCCAATATAATATTTCTACCATTCTGTGATACAAACTTCTTGTCCCAAGCTGCTTTCAGGATTTTCTCTTTGTCACTAACCCTAGTAAGGGCTGTGGACCCATTTTTATTTTTATTGAGGGGGCTTCTCTGTGCCTCCTGGATTTTGATGCTTGTTCCCTTTGCCATGTTAGGGAAATTCTCTGCTATAATTTGCTCCAATATACTTTCTGCCCCCTCTCTTTCTTCTTCTTCTGGAATCCCAATTATTTTAATATTGTTTTCTCTTATGGTATCACTTATCTCTCGAATTCTCTCCTCCAGTACTTGTTTGTCTCTCTTTGCTCAGCTTCTTTATTCCCTGACATTTGGTCTTCTGTATCACTAATTCTCTCTTCTGCCTCATTTATCCCAGCACTAAGAGCCTCCATTTTTTATTGCACCTCATTAATAGTTTTTTTTTTTTAATTTCACATTGATTAGTTTTAGTTCTTTTATTTCTCCAGAAAGGGCTTTTATTTCTCCAGACAGTGTTTCTCTAATATCCTCCATGCCTTTTTCGAGCCCAGCTAGCACCTTAAGAATCGTCAGTCTGAATTCTACATCTGACTTATTACCCATGTCTGTGTTGATTAGGTCTCTAGCCGTTGATGCTGCCTCTTGCTCTTATTCTTGTGGTGAGTTTTTCTGCCTTGTCATTTTATCCAGATAAGAATATATGAATGAGAGAACAAAATACTAAAAGGTGGCAAAGACCCCAGGAAAATGTATGCCATTCAAATCAGAGGAGTCACCAAACAAGGGTGGAGAAGAAAGGGGATAAAAAGAAAAAAAAAAATGTGTGTGTGTGTGTGTATGTGTATGTATATGTGTGTGTGTGTGTGTGTATACATATATATATGAGACTGGTGAATAGAACAGAACCATGCACTTGATTTTGGGTGTATTTTGGTCTCTTAGAATAAACTACCTCCCAAAATTTGAAAGAAAGAAAAACTTGTGTATATATATATATATACATACACACACACAAAAATAAGGATATACATGATGAAGGGATGGAATATGATTGTAAAGATGAAAATTTTAAAAAAATTCTAAAAAAAAGGAATTGATAAGATAAATTGGTTGGAAAAAGAAAGGAGAAAGAAAGAAAGACTGGAGATTGGAACAAGCCCTGTGCTAGATTTAGGGTATATTTTGATCTATTAGAAAAATTTGTATACCAAAATTTTTTAGAAGAAATAAACCCTATATGTTTACAAAAAATAAGGTTAAATACAGTGAAGGATAAAATATGAGTATAATAATGAAGGTTTTAAGTGTTTTTTTGAAAGATATTGTTAGGGTAAACTAAGAAATGTTAAAAGAAGAAAGAGGAAAAGTTACAAAAAATAGAATAAGAAAAAAAAAAATAAAAAAACTTTAACTTTGCAAGTCTAAAGGATTATGGGGAGAAAGCACAAATTCCATGCATTACTTTCCCCTATCTCTAGAGTTCGGCTGTTCTCTTTGTTCAGTGAGCTTGGTCTTGGCGGTATGTTCTTACTGATCTTCTTGGGGAGGGACCTATTGTCGTGATTCTCAAATGTCTTTGCCCAATGCAGAATTGCACCACCCCTGCCAGGGGCCAGGCTAAGAAATCAGCTTGAGTTCGCTGTCAGGAGCTTTTGTTCCCTGAATGCATTCCGTAGAGCTCTGAAGGACAGGAATGAAAATGGCGGCCTCCCTGTCTATAGCCCAGAGGAGCTGAGAGCTCGGGGCCACACTCTTCAGTGTATTCTCAGAGAAAAGTGGTCAGTCATTCCCATCTCCCTGTTCTCCGGCTGCACTCTCTGCTCACCTGGCCTATGATTGAGCATTTCTGTCTCTGATGCTCAGCCCCGTTTGGTGTCTCCAAACCCAGAAGATTCCTGCCTCCAGAGGAGGAAGGTGAGTCTCCCTGAATCTGTCACTTGTGGGATCCCTGCTCAAAAAGCACTGGCCCGAATGTGCCGCGGATCACAGTTTGAGGTAACCACAAGCTGTGACCTCAGTCCTCGGCTCTGTCTCTGTAGTATGCTTTCCTGCTCTGAAACGTACGAGCTCTGCCACACTCAGACACCCCTTATCTTTCAGTGACCTGTGGGTCCTGAGACCACACTCTCCCTTCAAGGGCTCCACCCTCTGCTTAGCCTCTGGAGTGATATCCCTCAATGGAGCAGACTGCTAAGAGTTCTGATTTTGTGCTCCACTGCTCTGCCACTTGCTGGGCGCTGGCCTCTTCCCTGTGGTCTATCTTCCCGTCACCTTGGATTCACTTCTTCGCACATCCTTTCTTCAGAAAGGGGTCGATTTTTTGTTCCCAGAATTGCTGCTCTTCTCTTTGATCTCCTGTTGAGTTTGCAGGTGTTTGGAATGGTTTGATAACTATCTAGCTGAACTCCTGTGACCTGATGTCATTTCAGTCCGCTACTCCTCTGGTGTCTTGCCTCTCTTCTCACCCATTTTTTTTTTTTTAAGATTTTATTTATTTATTTGAGAGAGTGAAAGAAAGCATGAGAGTGGGAAGGTCAGGGGGGGAAGCAGACCCCATGCTGAACAGGGAGACTGATGTGGGATTTGATCAGATCCGGGGACTCCAGGATCATGACCTCAGCTGTAGGTAGTCACTCAACCAACTGAGCCACCCAGGCATCCCAGATTCACCTACTATTAAAACCTGTAGATAAATAACATTTATATGTAAATGCTATATATATGCCATTTTCCTAGGCTATTAAATATTCATTAGAAATGTAATATTGAGCATTATTTCATAGTTTATATTGTGAGTACACATACTTTACTTTATCTTTTCTCTATACCTGGAAATACATATGCTGGGCATTTCCATCTTTGACATATTATTACTATTACAAATAAGATTTTGATAAGTATCCTTGAACATACAGCTGTTAAATACCTGTTAATTTCCTAAGGCTAACTTCCCAGCAGCAAAATAGTTGGATCAGAGTATTTGAAAATATGTTGATGAGTATTGTCAAATTCCCTTCTGACCAAGCTGTGCCAGGATCAAAAAATATTCTGACCAGATTATGCTGTATTAAATAATCATAAGATAATAAATTATTTGCCATTTAAATCAAAAGCAATCAGGTACTAATGTAGGCCTCTGTCTTAGGAAATGGCTTTTTTTCCAAAAGTCACTTAGCACTGTTGAATTTGCCATCAATAAGAATTTTTTTCCTGTGCTTAATATGTAGTGATATCATAAGTGTCCAGGTAAGAACTCTCAGATTTCATCAGATTTATTAAGTATAAATAATTATTGCATTATTTTTAAGGTCATATTTACTTTACCCTATAGATGATTTGCCTATCAAGTCACATTCAACAAATATATTGATATCGAAATTCATTATAGTATTATACCATTTGATTGAAATTTTGTCTGGGCCACAATGCTACCAAAAAAAATCCACAGGATTATCCTTTTACTTATTATTTTTGTATCATATAATGGAAAAGAAAGTTCAGTTTAGTCATTTTGCAAAAAAGTTCCCCATTTGAGAAGACAGGCTTTTTTTTAGTCTTTTTTTTTCTTTTTTAAAAAATTTTTATTTATTTGACAGAGAGAGATACAGTGAGAGAGGGAGCACAAGCAGGGGGAGTGGGAGAGGGAGAAGCAGGCTTCCCACCCAGCAGGGAGCTGATGCCGGGCTTGATTCCAGGACCCAGGATCATGACCTGAGCCAAAGGCAGATACTTACGGACTGAGCCTCCCAGGTGCCCCTCCCTTTTTTTGAAGGAAACCAAATTCTTCAAATAGTAGAGTCTGAAAAATGTTAATGGACCTCTTAATGGGAATTCAGCCAAGAAGTATTTACCAAATACTTGTGACTGTGAAATCTGAACACAAAATTATTAAAATAAAGGAGATTGAGTATGTCATACCACTTAGTCCAGTTTCAGGCATGTTATAAGCCTAAAGGCGGTGGTGGCAGACTTTTGGTTTTGAAAACTGATGGGTTTTTACTAGTTATGTAATCTTGGACCAACACTTAAATTCCCAGTGCCTCAGTGGCCTCACCTGTAAAATTAACTTGATAGTAGGTCCTTATTTGGGAGATACTACAATAAAGTATCTTAGCACAGTGTTTGGTAAAGAGTAAGCATTGGATAAATTACCAATCACTTAGACCAGAAGTAAACTAAAATTATAAAACACATGTTGCCTTCCATGGGTCACTTCTCTTCTAAAATGGCATGCATTTCTTGACCTGTTGCAGGACTATAATGAGAATGGTATTGCAACTTGGCTGATGTAAATTTGAGCTGGGGTGTGTGTGTGTGTGTGTGTGAACTATGTTTGATTGTTAGTGTATATTTTCATGATCTTTGAACCAACTATGTTACATATGCAAGGAAGACGCACTGATTTTCTCTCCTCTTCTTGGACCATATGATTTTATTTTGCAAGTATATTAGAAATGAATTATGATGAATCCCATTCAAAAAGGAATGTCTGGTTTGGTCCCTCAAATCCCATTTAAGTATTCTTTGCAACTCTAAGTTTTGATAGAGGAATAGAGAAATCTCTGCATGCTATTAACACAAGTGGAATTGTCATTGGAGGTTTAAATCTAGTGAAAACCTGGGGCGCCTGGGTGGCTTAGTGGGTTGGCCTCTTCCTTAGGCTCTGGTTATGGTCTTGAGATCCTGGGATGGAGATGGAGCCCTGCATCGGGCTCTCCTCTTGGCAGGGAGCCTGCTTCCCCCTCTCTTTCTCTGCCTGCTGCTCTGCCTCCTTGTGATCTCTCTCTGCCAGGTTAATAAATAAAATCTTAAAAAAAAAAATAGTCAAAACCTTCTTCCTGGTGCTAACTGGAAATGTGAGGGTATGTTGCAAAATTGATCATTTGAGAATCTTTTAAACTCTCGATTTTTTAAAAAGTGTGTGTGTGTGTGTGTGTGTGTGTGTGTATGTGTGAGAACGATAGTATCTTTGAAAACAAATGTTAACTCTAACTCAGTGGTAACATTGAAACTAACAGAAGTATTTGTTGATGTAGTTCACATAACAGCCTCTGATGTTTTGAGAAAATACAGTTTCATTCTGGACATCTACAACATCTAGCCTTTAATTATTGGTTAATACTAATTACCACAATATAGGCAGAATGAGACGGGTGCTTTTAAGTTGGGGTTCCAAATAAAAGTAAATGTAATGTAAGGCAGTTGTGAATTTTAATGAATTCATTTGTATGTGAGTAGTTCTTTGCTACAAGGCTTCAAAGACTTCCTTACCCTGGAGCCTTAAAGAGGCTATTTCAAAATATTAATATATAGCAATTTTTGATCTTCTTCTAGAATGCTTCCTTACTACCTCCAGTTCAAATCCCAAAATTATAAGCATATCCAAAGCAAAGCTTATAAAATTTATCCTCATATCAATTGAAAATGAAGAAAATAAATAAAAAATTCAGGACAAATTCCTGTCATGAAAGACAGTTTCAGTATTCTATATTTTCAGGATCTTTGGTTCACAAAAGTGAATATTTGGAAGAGATCCTCTTCATATTCTTAGTTTTCTTCCAACCTTCATCTTTCCCCTTAATAGCTGCTCTGACTTCTCTTCCCACACGTATGGTGTTCTCATGCTAATCCTGCCTTATTCCTCTTCACAACTTGCTCCCAAGAAGAATTTTGAATATTATATTCATTCACCTCTTACACACGACTGATGAAATTTAAATGTATTAGCTGCTGAAGATATTTTTTGTTTAAGGGAAAAAAATTTATATCAATGCAATATGTCACTAATGGAATTTAAAGAAAATGCTGGAAATATTGGGGGGTAGGATCATCGCTAGCACTCTGAAATCATGACAGAACAGAATGTCTGCCTTCTCTACATGTAGGCTTAGAGCACTGACTTTTTCTTTCTACCATTTTCTTTAACCTATTCACTAATAGGAAACAGATGGGCTAATTTTCCATCTGCTTAGAATGGTGGGATCCAGCTGTTTCAAAGGTGATTATAATTTATCCATGAAAACATGGAATGTTTCCCTGTCAGGTTGGGAAAAATCAGGGAACACACAGAGGTAAAGGCTAACAAAGAGCCAGGGAAAACAGATTCTCTCAATTAATTCTGAGTATACTATGCAATGTAGACAACCTTATAATATTGTTTTTATAATATTATCCATATCCACAGATAATTAAGATTTTTATTGAATTTCTCACTTTTTATACATATGGTATGAAGTTGAGGTCATATATGATTTTGTATATTGCTTTTTTTTTAATATTTTTTTTAAAAGATTTTATTTATTTATTTGACAGAGAGAAATCACAAGTAGATGGAGAGGCAGGCAGAGAGAGAGAGAGAGAGAGAGGGAAGCAGGCTTCCTGCCGAGCAGAGAGCCCGATGCGGGACTCCATCCCAGGACCCTGAGATCATGACCTGAGCCGAAGGCAGTGGCTTAACCCACTGAGCCACCCAGGCGCCCTGTATATTGCTTTTAAAATATACAGATATTTTCTGTGTTAAGCAAACAAGCATCATAGTGACTTAGTATTTTATTTAAGTTGTTTTTCATAAGATAAACATATTTCTTAATAAACATTTTTACTTTTAACATTTTAACATTGACCTCATTAATCATCTGAGATTTGTTTTGTGTGTAGGGTATAAAAGTGAAGTTTATAGTGATTTTTTCAAATAGTTGATTGTCTCACTATTTGTTCTTAAATAATTTCTTTCTAGTGATTTATGAAGGTCCTTTATCATACATTAAATGCATCAAACTTTTTGACATTGTTTCTGGATATTCTGTTTGTTGTTTTGGGGGAGCCTTACTGTTCTTCAAAATGCTTTTAAAATATTGTAGTTTTATGTATTCTATAGCTCAAAGAACCAGTCTCTCCATATTATTCTTTCTTTCCCAAGTTTTCAGAACTCTGCCTTCTTACTATTCCAGATATCTTTTTTTCTCCCAAATTTCAAGTATTTTTTTAATTATAATTGACTTACCCTGTAAATCAATTTTGAAAAATGAAATACTTGGTATTACTTTGACTTTTCATCAAGGGTTATCTGGTTAGCTCTTCTTTTAATACAAAGCAAATTTTCATGTATGTTATACATATGAAATATCTATAAAAATATAAATATTATTATGAGGTTAAAAAATAAATGATCTGTAATTGTTGTTGAGAGTGGTGTTATTTTCCATTGCATAGGTTAATCATTGCTCTTCTATAGAAAATCCTTGATTGTTGATGGTTTTTAAAAATATGAGAAAAAGGAAAAATAGAAGAGTTATAATACTGTAGGAAAATCATGAATCTAAGTTAGATAAGTGTTTTTGAAAGTATAGTATATATGGTATATGTATAATTTAACAAAAATTGCATAGTGTGTGAATTTCAAGGGATCACTGGATTTAGGAATTTTCAAATGTTTGAATATAGGTCTGGCCATTTTGCATTTTTTTTAAAGATTTTATTTATTTATTTTACAGAGAGAGACAGCAAGAGAGGGAACACAAGCAGGGGGAGTGAGAGTGGGAGAAGCAGGCTTCCTGCCAAGCAGGGAGCCCGATGTGCGGTTCCATCCCAGGGCCCTGGGATCCTGACCTGAGCCTTAACGACTGAGACCCCCTATTTTTATTCATATGATGTGGCATGGTGATATGTTGCTGGGGCTGTTTAGAGTCCACTGTGTATATTGTCTAAACCCATACAGTCGTAAGGTTCGTCTTTATTTTGCCAAATAAATTGTTAAATTCCTGTATGAAACACATGTACATTAATTTTTCCCCTCACTAATTATTTAATCCGTATTTGTCCATCAGAGTACTTTGAAAACATTGATTTTTTGTGGGTCCTAAGTGTGCAGTCCAAAGTTCATTTGTGTGTGTGTGTGGTTTTAGTTCAGATAAAAGAATACAGCCTTGTTAAATGTTGGAACTTTATCGGTTTTCCCCCCTTTTGTCAAATTATCCTTTTAAATCTTGAAATCACAATCACTATAATGAAAATAGCACAGCATTTGAAATTTCGATATATTTCTAAGAAAGCAAAAAGCACTTTATTTAAAAAAAAGAATTTAGGGGCCCCTGGGTGACTCAGTGGGTTAAGCCTTTGCCTTCGGCTCAGGTCATGATCCCAGGATTCTGGGATCAAGCCCCACATAGGGCTCTCTGCTCAGCGAGGAGCCTGCTTCTCCCTCTCTCTCTGCTTCTCTGCCTACTTGTGATCTCTCTCTGTCAAATAAATAAATAAAATCTTAAAAAAAAAAAAGAATTTAAAAAGTATGAAAAAGTATGTTGACTAAGGTATATTTAATCTTTATTAAAAATATTACTGGTGTAAATGTAAGAAGAATGATGAATTGAGTTAAGGTTTATGACATGAGAGAGATGATTCAAATTACACAAGAAAATAGATATTTAAATTAGCCTCTGTGATTGACAGTTTTGAGCTCGTCTGTATATTAGTATATTTTGAGGAAAACTTGGGCATTGCTTTATTCATTAAATGTAAAAAAGCTATTAAATCCTCTCTTAATCATATAATATTGTTTAGCCTGAGAATGTACTACACATTCTATAACCAATGAGAAACAATTTCAGCTACCTACCAAAAATGTGTAGAAACAGGTTTTTGAGAATTCACTTCCAAGTGTAAGGCCTCCAGGGACCATTTAGTTATTTATCCTCAAACCACAGTTAGAAAAACTTGAAAACCGGAAATTGGGGAGAAGTGCTGAAAATGGACTTTTTCTTTTTCTTTTTTTTCCTTCTTCTTCATCAATGGTTCTGTCAGAGTTATTTCTGCCCCCTGAATGGCAGGAAGGGAAGATGAGAGCTGATTATTCATCACCACTTCTATTTTTATTTCAGTTGACCCGGTTTAGAAATAAGAATAAAAATAATTTCTGACTTATTTTTATAAGCCATTTTACAGTTTCCTTGTGGCTTTTAAGCTAACACTACTTGAGTGGTTAACAGTTTTTTTTAATTTATTAGCTGTGGTTTCTATTGGTATTGTTTTGATGCTATCAAATTGAAGAACAGAAATAGGCTTTTTATTGTGTCCCCTAAATATTGTCCGATATTGGTGGCTCCATTAACAACAGTATATCAAATGGCTGTGAAAATAATGATATTTGGCATATAATTTGGTTTATGTTTGTGTATTAACTTTGTCTTTGCTTTTTGACTTAGGTTCAGATAATTCTGATGAGAATCTCAGTAAATTGGGTTTTTTAGTATTACCTATGTGTGGGGTATTAATAGTATTTATTGGCTTTAAGTTAGCTATATCCAGAAGCTTTTATCTTTTACTTTGCTGGTCCTGATTTATAAATGCCAAGCTCTACTAAATAGGTTTGCATTAACAATTAATGCTAGCAATATCTGGAGTTTCTCTTGAATCATAATTATCTGGCCAGATAAGGTGATTTTATATAAACTGCAAGAAAAAGTCTACTTTACTTTATAAAGTAAAATTTTCCTTTTTGGAGTACATCTTCATCATTTCAGTTAAAAAATAGACTTATAAAGGTTGACTGAGGCTATTTTGGGAATAAATAAGAGTTGGCTCAGAGCTACGAACCTAAAATTCTATTTGAAAACAACTCCTTGAAAATAAGGCTTGAGTGCTTTCCATAGCTAACAAATCTCTCAGCCAAATGTCACCATTTTGATGTGTTAATAATGTATGTTTGCTGATTATAGAATAGTAGTGATAGGTTCAATTTCCATTTATCTGTTTATATTTGAGAAATTAAAAATTTATTTCTCTTAGTGGCCATTATTAGGAGGCATGTGAAAGACTCAAGAGCTCAGAGGGCAAGACAGCAATTTTTCCTGTCCTCTCTGAGTGCTGGAAATGGCTCTTCATTGAACTGCCTTAACATGCAATCACCAATCTTGACCTCTGACTGCTAGCTCTGCACTCTCCTCCCTTCTCATCAGTTGGCTGGCATAATCTTGACTTCTGACTGCTAGCTCTGCCCTGTCCTTACTTCCCATCAGTTCACTGGGATAATCTGGATCTCTCCCATGAAGTCTTCTAAACTCCTGTATTCTTAGACTTAGCTGTTATTTCTATCTCAGATGTTGGCCCCTGATGCATCTCCTGCGTTTCATTTTGTCATCTTCTCCTTCAGCTAAATCATCCTGTTTTCAAAGCTTTTTTTGACTTCATATGAAAAATGGTCGTATTTGTGGGGCAGATTAAACCAGCTGTGATTAGATTCTGAGGGAACTGGAATCTACTTAATCAGAATGCAACAAGAAGAACTTCTGGCACAATCATATGACTGTCTTCATTTGATTGAAACTTTATCTAGACCTGGTTGCTTTTTGCTCAAAGAAGGCATCTATTCCTTAAGCATTTTTAACTGTAGCTGAAGTTTTCAGTTGTTTTCATTTTTAAAACTTAGCATGAATGGGACACTGGGTGGCTCATTCAGTTAAGTGTCTGCCTTTAGTGCAGGTCATGGTCCCGGAGTCCTGGGATCAAGTCCCGCATCGGGCTCCTTGCTCATCGGAGATCCTGCTTCTCCCTCTGCCTGCTGCTTTCCCTGCTTGTGCTCTTTTTCTGTCTCATAAATAAATAAAATGTTTAGAAAATAAAACTTAACATGAAGTCTGATAGAAGCTTATTTCTTCCTTTACAATATTACTATTAATTATTATTTCTTTTTCTTTAAAAACCCAACAGCAGTATAAGCAAGGAATCAAGGAGGAAACCAGGGAAAGAGGTAGCAGATTCATAAGGAAGAGTTAGGAAGTGTTCATAAATTTATGCCAGCCCCTTTGAGATTAATGCTATTGGGGCTTTTTGGTGTTTTTTTTTTTTTAAGTTTTTATTGAAATTCCAGTTAGTTAACATACTGTGTAATATTAGTTTCAGGTGACAACATACTGATTCTGTACTTCCATACAACACGTGCTCATCATGACAAGTGCCCTGCTTAATCCCTGTCACCTATTTCAACCATCCCCCCACCTACCTCCTCTCTGCTAAACCATCAGTTTGTTCTCTGTTTAAGAGTCTTTTTTGGTTTGTGTGTGTGTGTGTCTCTCTCTCTCTCTTTTTTTTAACCTTTGTTCATTTGTTTTGTTTCTTAAGTTTTACATATGAGTGAAGTCGTATGATATTTGTTTCTCTCTGACTTACTTAGTGGAACTTAGTGGCACTCTCTAGTTCCAACCTTGTCGTGGCAAATGGCAAGATTTTATTCCTTTTATGGTGAGTAATATTCTATTGTATATACATATACCCTTCTTCATTCATTCATGAGTTGATGGACACTTGGTTGTTTCCATAATTTGACTATTGTAGATAATGCTTCTATAGACATCGAAGTGCATGTGTCTCTTTGAATTAGTATTTTTGTATTCTTTGGTTAAATATCTACTAGGGCAGTTGCTGAATCACAGGATAGTTCTACTTTTAAATTTTGAGGAACCTCCATACTGTTTTCCAGAATGGCTGCACTAGTTTGCATTCCCACAACACCAAGATGGTTCCCCTTTCTCCACATCCTCACCAACACCTGTTTTTTCTTATGCTGTTGATTTTAGCCATTCTGACAGGTGTGAGGTGATGAAATGAATCTTCTTATTAATGACAAGAGAGGCAGGCTTTCCTCCTTCCATTTTCCCCTTTCAGTCACAAAAGCTGGAAAAGAGAAATGATACCAATAGAGTAGCAGAGCCTGGGTAAAGCGACAATTATTAAATGATAGCAGGGCCCTTAATGTAAAAATAAATGCTATTTCTTTGCTGTGCTCTATATACTAGACTCTGTAAACTGGCCTCCTAGATGCAGAATATAATCATATTCTGATCCAAAAGAAATATTTTGAATATCTTTACCATTTGACTCACACATACACATATGCACCTATATTGATGTTCTTTAAAAATTATCTTTTTTATTAAAACAGGATATCATGTTCTAGAAATCAAAACAGTGCACAGAAATATCCTGACAGTAACCATGTAAAATTTAAACTGTGTTAATTTTATTTATAAATTAGATCTAGAATAGGCACAGATTCAAGAACTGTTTATCAGATAGCTCCTTACCCATAAGAAGTTCATATGTACCACAGATAGTTCTAATTCACTGATGATCAGAGGATTAAACCTATCAGAGAGGAGTATTTTCACTTACTTTGCTTATTTTTGGCCAGAGGAAGATGACATTGAAGAGGAAACAAATACGAAGGTTTTAAGAAGTGAATTTCTCAACCATTTACCTTTTGGAGGATTCATTGGATAAATCAACTGCATGACAGGGACACATTATAACAATATAATGATCTATAGATGTTTCAGTATGAACTTGTAGAGGAGACTTAGAAAAACTATGAGTTTTATAAAAGCCTGAGAAACTAGTTAAGGCATAGCTTGGAGAGGCACACTGAGGTAGTCTAGTCCTTGAGAGTCTTTAAGACCAACCATTACTAGACATCAATTTTCAGTTCAGGTCCTATCTGCATTTTAATGTTTATAGCAAAATTGTGGTTGTGATGCATTCAAAATTATCTGAGAGTGAAAAAGAAGTTTTTCTATTAAAAAGAAATTTTAACCACCATTTTTTTAAACCAGTGTTGCATATCTAACTTATCTCCCTGTAAACCATTAAAAAAAAAAAAACCTATCAGAGAAGATCCCTTGGATATATACTACATGTGTCTAATTAGAGGCCATTAATTAGGATATTTTGTGTTAATAGTTATAATTGTTAAAAATCTCCTAATTATATTCCATCCAAAGTTTATGTACACATATACCTGCACACATATATATCAGAATAATTTCCCAATACTCCTTTTGTATATGCCAGATTTTAAGTTGGCATTACAGAGATATCATAGGAGCTTACTTTGTTGCTGTACTGCATTTAAAAAAATGCATTAAAACCTAATGAGTTTGTTAAAGCCAAACACTACTTGGATACTATCAATCCTCAGTGTCTTTTAATTTACTTTTGACAGAAATAGCATTTGCCATGTTTTAGAATGTATGCATTTTGCGGTTTATTATCTTTTCTGCAGTCATTTCATGTTTTAAAAAAAATATGTAGAATGTATTAGTTTAGAGCTTAGGCTTCTTTGGGTAAAAGTGTAAAGCAAAAGACCAGCTCGACTAGTGGGGACCTGCTGGAACTGAGGTGAGACCTAGTATCATCAGTGTGCTCAGAAAGGGACCAGCCGCATTGCAACCTAATTGGCTGTTTGATAAATCTATCAGGTTAACAGCTGGCACAGCACAAGAAGTTTAGCCATTAAAACTCTGACTTTTATTCCAGAAAAGCTTTTGACACTACTTTGTACTTCACTTGTGATAGCTTTCAATTTTTATATGTCTTTTTGAAGAAGTTTTTTAGTTTTAATGGAAAAATGAATGGCATATTGATTTTTTTCAATAATCTCTTTTCCAAGTGGGTATATTTTATTAAATACCTCTGTTTTTGGTAAGGGCCTTTAATGGGCTCAAAATACCAACTTGGTGACATGATCAATGAGCTGTTTCAGATGCAATCTATTCAACTGTTTATTGGATTGATTTTATCTTTCCATTAGGGAGCACTTAGACTTTTGTCTCTTTTGTCTCTCTTCATTTCTTTAGGCAGTATTCTGTGATTTACCATTTTGTTAGAGTAAATCACTGGGTATTTGGTTATAGTTAAGGCCATAAAATATGAAAGAATTATTCTTTCATTGGTCGTACATGTCTCCTGTCTTTCCTGTGAAAGCAGAAATGGCACATGGCAAATTGTGAGAAGTGTGCATTTTAGACATTTCTTAGGTTGATCAAAAACATTCTCTTTCCCCAAATAGGTATTTTCTTTTTGTTTCTGAACCATCACCTTTGTTAGTTGTTCTTATGATTTTCACATAGTGACACTTTCTCTAATTTCCCCTCATCAGCATATACCATTAACCACTTAAATGAGAAGAAATTGGTAATGCATTGCTCCATCAAGTTTGCCTGTGAAAAAAGCTCTTTTAGAAAATTTTAGTTGCTGATGTAGCTCAATCAGTGGGCGTTTTGTTAGGTTCTTTGGCCATCATTCTAGGTGTGAAAGTGTTCACCAAACTTAACCGGGAATAACTGAGCCCTTTTCTTAGAAGATAGTTCCATCTTATTGAAGTTCAATAGTAATTTATCTCGTAGGTAGCTAATCATTCTTGGTTAACAAAATTCCTTTCCACGTAGGTTTTAGGAGGTACTAAATTTTGTACCTCCTAAAAGAGGGTCAGTTTTTACCTATGAAATACCCTAAAGATGTTGACAGCTCTAGTTTAGGATATCTATTGGTGACCTCTGTCTCTGTCACACATGAATGTATTGTGTATATTAAATAGTACAACCATTACAAAGGATATAATAGGAAAATTATTTTAATAATTCTCTTGACATTTCATATGGTTATAAAATGCTTACTTAGACATTTTCAAGAAACCTAGGGTCATTTGTCCAGAATTAAAATACGTTTTACTTGTATTTAATAATATACTAAATTAATTTTCTACATCTAATGCCACCAGGATGATATTGAGATTTAATAGTCAAAGGTTTAGAAGCAAATACCTGAAATGGATTTGTTTTAATTACACATGAAGTTTTCTTTATTTTAGCACCTCCACATATAACTTGATGGTATGATTATTATTTCAACTAATTATTTTTATTGTTGAAATTATTTTTAAAGAATTTCATATTCTTTATATATAGAATTTATCTATAATATATTTAAAAATAAAAATTTCACCTTTCAAAGTTATATTGTCCCAGCATCTGTAGTTGCATTCCAGTATTACTGTGTGCTTCTTAGGTATTTCAGAATTAATGTGTTTCATTGAATTCCAACAGCTAAGCAACAAGATACAGGGCAACTACCCTTGCATTAAAAATGTTCTTCCTTAAAAAATTTTAAAAAAATGTTCTTCCTTGGTATTTGAGTGGGGAAAAGCTAAATACAAGGCATTCAGTTTATTTTTCTTCCAATGCAGAATTTTGTTCTGTGTGTATTGTGACACATTTTTGTTTACATTTCTGTCTCTCCTTTAAGGGGTGAGTTCCTGAAGACAGAAAATGGTCATGTCTTTTTCCTTAACATGCAGCACGTATCTGTCACATAAAATATGGTTAGTAAATTCTTATAGGAGTGAGCCATGACTCACAAGGAGGAAAAATATGTGCTCTCTGCCATTTTGTGATGACTCTCGGTTTAACTATAATTTCAATATAAATGTAATTTTGATGAATTTATGAGCTATTCAGAAGATTGGGCTAATTGCTGTCATCTTTAGTTCTAAAATGTTGTCCCACACACCCTGGGGCTCAAAGGTGAGAATGGTGTCCCAGCCCCCAGTGATATTTCCAGTCTGTCACTGCATGATGGAGACACTGTGGCAGGACCACTAAATTGGAACTGTAGAGGTTGTGTAGGTGCATAGCAATAAAAGTTAGAAGTAGTAGGGTGGAAATGGAAATGCAAAGGCAATAGACAACAGCGAGATAGGTGAAAAATCTCAAATGAATTTTGCAGCTGATTTGATGTTGAAGATAAAAGGAAAGGAAGACTCATGAATTATGGATTTTCAGGTCTGGATTATTGAGAATTATGACCTCCTTATCCAGGGAAACTGTGGATAGGAGTGCAGGTAGAGCTTTATCAGTGGTTTAAATAAATTTGACTTTGCAACAACAGCAGTGGGGGAAAGATGTAGAGAAAGGGAGAAAGTACAGACGTTTTGTAACTCAGGAGATGTGTAAGATCTGGATATCAGATTTGAGAGATATAAAATGTTGTAGCTGAACGGGAATTGGCGCAAAGCTTAATTTGGTAGTGAAGAAAGTGAGTCCCAGGAGAATGAAGTAATATGGCTAAGGTCCCAGAGATACTGGCAAAATGAAGCTCAGACTCCTCTCTTTTCTCAGTACATTTTTTTCTCAATTTCTTATGGATCATTGAAAGTACACGAACATGGATAATATTTTTTGGTGAGGATTTCAGTAAGAGAAGAGGCAAGGGACTCAGATGAAAAGGGAATAAAATAAGAAATTTTGAATAATATTGTGTTAAAAATCAAGAAAGGAGATACTTTTCATTCCAACTTTTTAGGCTCTGGTGGTTTTATGAAGTGTTGTCTTTAAGTGATCAAGCTTTTATTGTGAAATATATGTCCTTCATAAAATATTTAAATGCTTCCTCTAATTGAAATTCCTTCATGAATCTGAATTTCTTATCCATTTTTTTACTCTGCATTTTTGATAGAAATTATAACAACAAAACCTCTACAACGAAGCCATTATGATTTAATTATTTTAAGAATCTAAGGAGCCATGATAAATTATTTATTTTTTGAGAAAAATTTTTAACTTGCATTAATCTGTCATTTTCAAGAAAAATTAACAAAATTAAACTTAAAATATAAAAATAATAAAATAATTTGAGTCGTGTGTGGATAATTCTTCATGTAAGAAATTTTTTAATAGCATCCTTCTTAAATTCCCGATAGGTCTAAAGCATCCTTCTTAAATTCCAGATAGGTTAGAATACAATGCCAAGATTGTATTCTAAATTCAGATCTATGTAGGTATTGTGAATATTTTTATAAAGTGCTTTCTTTACTCAGTCCTTTTCAATAACATGACCAAAGATCATTGTATCCTTTATGTATTCCTCTGGAAGTTAATTTAAACTCATGGAAAGCTTCTTTCCAATAGTAGATTCCTGATGTACTAATTAGTGATAACATTTGTTATTTTCCAGTTAGGAAGCTCTGTTGTCCCATTTATCTCTCTGAAGAGGGAAAGGCAGAGAGGAGTAAGAGAAGGAAAAGAGAGATTGAGATTAAAATGATGATTTTGGCTGGAATATGTGCCATTGTTTTATTAGTGGAAGAATGATCTATTTAGAAACAATTCCTAAATCTTTTTCTGAAGCTGATACATGGTTTCAAGTGCAAGAAACACATTTTATTTTGTTATGTTCAAAAGGTCTTTAGATTTAACTATCATTATATGGAAAGAAAATAATACTTTGCATAAGATTAGATATTGTCACATTTTAGAAATATTTTATAGTGGTTTAAGAAGTTTCATTTAAAATTAAGTTAAAACACAGATATTGACAATAGTGATTACTTGCCTTTGTCCAGTTGAGTAATCCCAGAGATAAGTAGGATGATGACAAATATTATCAGCTTGTATTACAGAAGCTGGGGATAAGTAATTTGTAAGTAAAGAAGCAGGAAGCTGGTGCTCCATGATGAAATGGCTGAGGTTAGGACAGCTCTTGAATACTGGGTTTTCTGATGTGATTGTATCACCATTTTCTTGGATGGGTTTCTTTTGGCACTATTTAGGATGAGTATTACTTCTCTACTTCTTCATAATAAATTACTGTGAAATTTACAATCTAGAAAAACAAGCCTTTACTACTTCTGAGGGTCAGGAAAGGAGGAGTGAGGTCATTCTTGCTCAAGATCTCTTAAGGAGGTGCAGTCAAACTATTGGTCTTGAGGTCTTTACAAATTAACTGGAATTGGAAGTTCCATATACGTTACTGCTAGCAGGAGACTTTGATTCTTCACCCAGTGCGGTCCTCCTCCATAAAGCTCCTCCAATATGGCTTTCCCCAAAAAAGAGTGATCAAAGAGCGAGAGAGTGGAAGGAAAAGCCCCCACGGTGGAAGTCGTGCTGTTTTTAAAAGCTAATTTTAGAGGTAACATCCCATCACTTCTCTTCTATCTTTTCCATAGAAGTAAATCGCTAAATCCAGCCCACACTCAAGGTGGTGGGAATTAAGCTTCACCTGCTGAGGGGAGGAATGTCAAGGAATTGATGAATATGTTTTTAAAACCACCACAGAGTTTGAGGTTGTGCTTTCCAACCCCTCTCCTTGAGTGTTTTTTTTGTTTCTTTGCTTGTTACCTTTCTTCAATCTGTATAGTTTTGTTTTTAAGAGTCTTCAGAGTATGGGGTGCCTGGGTGGCTCAGTGGGTTAAGTCTCTGCCTTCGGCTCAGGTCATGATCTTGGGGTCCTGGGATCAAGCCCCACATTAGGCTCTCTGCTGAGCAGGGAGCCTGCTTCCCCCCCCCCCCACTCTCTCTGCCTGCCTCTCTGCCAATGTGTGATCTCTGTTCAAATAAATAAAATCTTAAAAAAAAAAAAGAGAGTCTTCAGAGTACATGGTGAAGAGCTAAGCAAATATAAAGCAAATGTAAAGAATTATAGTTATGACGATGGTCATGAATATATATTCATATGTTCATTAAAAGCCTATGTCAGTCACTTAACTAGGTACATTACATACATTATCTTAATTCACACAACAGTCCTATAAAGGAGAGATTAGTTTTCCTGTTTTAGATAAAGAAACTAAGATTAGATGTTAAGTAGTTTAAGGTCAATATATTACAAATGGCAGTTTCAGAATCCAAACTCATGTTGTCTGATTAAAATAAAAAAAAAATATATATATGTATGTATAGGTAACTTGATTTTACAAGCAAAATATGTATTAAATTTTAAACTAGTAATTCTTAAAGAATTCATATTTCATTAAATAATAATGCTCTTCTCCACTTAGCCTTTAACCCTCATTATCCAGCTATAATAATTTTAAGTTTTTATGTTAATTCCAATTAACATACAGTATTATGTTAGTTTCAGGGGTACAGTATTGTGATTCAGCACTTCCACAAAACACCTGGTGCTCATCAGAACAACTGCACTCTAATCCCTATCACATATTTTACTCCCCCACCCCTTCCCCTCAACTGCGATAATTTTACCATATAACAGGTTCTCATTAATATATTTTCTTTCTCCTTGACTTGTTATCTACAATTCTTGGATGTCAGGCCATTTTCTCCATCTGAAAGGGCCTAAAGGAATCCTTCCTTTGGTTCGAATGTGGATATTATTTGGAAATTTGGCTGAATTTTAGTTTTATTCTAAAATTTTGTATTTGAGGCATGGCTCAGATGGAGGAACATGTGACTTTTGATCTAGGGATTGTGAGTTTGAGTCCCACATGGAATCTAGAAGTTACTTAAATAAATAAAACTTAAATAAATGAAATTTTGAATTTATATATTACCTAGCGCTGCTATGAGGAGAATTGCCAGCAATTTTTATATAAAGCTCTCTAGAAAATATTATCTCTCACTGTATTATCTGTTTAAAACAAAAAACTTAACTAAAGGTAAACAAAAAGTAGTTTATGTAAACATTGAAGGGGTGTACCTCCCTGGTTTCAGATATGCACACAAAGTAGGTAAGATTTACCCCAGAAGAGTTTCTTGTAAATCTTGTATATTGGTTATTTTGACCTTTCTTTGCACAAGAGGGATTCATTGTAGGAATCTTTAAATGTGATAGACTAACCTCCTACTGTGCTGCTTCAGAGCAGAAGGAAGGGACAAATAGGGTACATCTTACTGAGAGAAGAACACATAAAACAAAATTTGTCTAACAAAGAAAGGTGCAGGTTTTGATAACTAATAACACAGAGCAAGTTGGTGGCTGAACAGAGTGGTGATAAGGGAGTCAGTCCACTCGATATGACAGAATTCAGCTGGTATGAAGTGAGGTCCTGCAGTGAGCGCATTCACTCTGGCTTCAGCCAAAAACTAGGGGTTTGGTGAGTAAAAACAAAGAGACAAACAGAAACACCCTCTTGCTATTCCATTCTTTTTCTGGGTTTTTGATTGTTTTTTTTGTTGTTTTGTTGTTGTTGTTTTACAATAAATCCAAGAGATGTGCCTCTAGACACAGACAAGAAAAAACAAAAACAAAAACTCTTGCTAAGAAGGAAAAAGACAAATTCTCTGCTTTGGAATTTATTTGGAGGAGCACCTCAAGCAACCAGCTGAGTTGACATAAATGGATAAACACTGCAGATAAAGTTTCTTGAATCTAAATAAAATTAAGAGTAAGAAACCAAGGGAAAAAAGCCCTTGAGCTAGGGAAGCCAGTCTGTTTACTGGTGCTTTTCCCATGTAGTCTCTGTTATCCTTAGGGCCGTTCAGTGAAGTGGTTATTTTTATACAGATTGGAAAACTGAGGTACAGAATGCTCATTTATCTCAAAGCAGTGATTCAAACCACATTTCATATCCTATAGTTCCAGATTATTTCCATTTTTCTTTCGGCCTCATCAAAGGTTCCTCAGAGTTGAGTTTGAGACTTCTTGACAAAACACATGTTGTATATCTGAAAATGTAGCAAGCTACGTTTGGTAATATATCAATCGTAATAAGTTCAACAGACATTTCAATGATACACATCCACTAGAAACCTGACATATTTAAATCATAGGTATTGATATGCTCACACAGAAAAATAGAAAAAACTAAATTTAACTGTTTTGGAAATAACAGTAAATTAAAATGGATTGTGAAAAGACAGATGACCAAATTGCCTCTTGTCTTTGGTACTGAGACCTTTTCTTCAACTTATATTTTACACATGCCCATATGCGTGTATAATAGATTCTTCAGTGAGCAGTCATTTAAAGTCTATTACAGAATTGGAGAAACAAAATGACCTTTATAATGGAGAAAATGGTATGGTAGATGCAGCACATAAAAAGCTAAGAGTAAGCACTAGAATGTAATACAACCAATACAATATAAAAATCGATATAAATGTAATGAATCAGAATAGTGTTAACACTAGCAATTAGTGACTCTTAGAGGTTTTAAAAGTTTCAAATTTATTTTCTGATCTCTAGACCAGGAAGACATTAGGTTAGCAACAACTTTTCCTAGAGGGGGAGCGATAAGAGCTAGAACATTGTATTTATTCACTAGAACTTAAACTTATAAAGGGGCCAGAAATCTTCAGAAGAAAATCTAAGTGCTAAAACAACATTCCCTTCATTAGTTCTGTCCTGGAAACAGGAGTATCACGGGCAGGATACATTTGAGGAAACAGAATCCTCCAGTATAGTCTGCTGAAGATAGGATGGACAGCAGCCACAGGAAGATAATTAAATTCTTTTTTTCACCATCATTAGATATAACTGCTGATAACAAAATTTCATCGTAACTGTGACTGACCTGTTTTCAACAAAATTCAGTTGTAACCACTTTTCTGGTTTTCATGTGTATATTCATTTATCTGAGGCACAGGAAAGATAATGAAAGCTTTCCTACTTCTGTATTTCTTTCTGTAAGTAATTGTTACTTACTTCCGGCTATTTCTTCATTTTATCTTCAAATTTATCTAAAAGAATATGTTTCAATAATAAAATTTACTTGAAAAGAAATTGATATTTTATGGGACCGTAAAGTTTCTTTCTCTCTTGGGACTCTTCAAGATACAGTTTAGAGTCAGGGATAGTTACCATTTTTGCTTAGTTTTAGCAGTATTTCCAAAAAATGTTCTCTTGAGAGCCTTTGAACCAAATGAAGACAAACTTCTTACAGCAAAAGAATTTAGGCCTAATAGGCTTAGTCCTTTGTTCTCTTTTGTGTGAAATAATATTTAAAATAACTACACATGATTGTGTATTTAATGTTCTTAGAGATTTTTCAAAAGTTTTTCAGTTATTCAGTTAAAAAACAAGAGGATTGTAACAGGAGAATAAATGTAGCAAGAGAATTATGTAGAAATGAATTTACAGAAATAAAGCAGAAAAGTAAAAAGAGCAGGTAGTCAGGGGGCTTTGGATCCAGAAAGCCTCTTTTGGGATGGAAGGGGAGAGCACTTTTTCAAGGAGTCAGTGTGTTGTCTGCCTCCAAAACCTGAAAAACCAAACGAGCTCAAAATGGGCTCAAAACGGTTATTTTCCACTTTGTTTCTTGAAACCACACATTTGTGAAGACGATTAGTCTGAGATAATCTATGCCCCCGTGATTCCCATGAAGGAGATGCATGTCTGAGATGCTGGAAAGCGCCCAGGGAGGTAGTCTCTATTGCCAAAAGAATTTCCCACCTGCAGAAGTTTCTTGTTCATTTTAGGAAAACCAATAAGTGATTTAAAAGGGAAGAACTACTTAGAATGAATTGTTTTTACTCTTTCCCTTCCTTTTAACATCTTTCTGAGAGAGCATGCATGTCCATGGCCTTCAAGGAAAGACAGATGAACTTGGGCTTTGCTTTGCTTTTTTGCCCCCACAAACGTGTTTGAATTTTACAGAGGCCTCGGAGCCTCTGTCTCCTTCCAGGGACACATTAATTGCAAGCTTGCGTCCATTTTCTTTTTGTCCCTGTCCTGTGGCAGATTTATCTGTGTAAAGCAGAACTCTCATCAGTGAACAATGACAAGGTATCCTTTGGTGAACATCTGTGTTTTTCCAGGCCCCATGCTAGGTGTTGTACGAACACTTTCTTCTTTCATCTTACCAGCAACTCTGTATGGTGGTATGCTGTGTTCATTATTAGTTGATACTCAGAACCACACTGCATTTCAAAGAGAATCCGAAATCCATAGGCTGCCATTCAGGGTGCTTTTTGCTTTGCTTTCTCTACTGTTTTATTAATTTCTACCGTCTCATTTCCTATGTAACTTTTTTATCAGGCTTGTCTATTTACTCCTCCCAGAGTATGTAACCTATGCTTCCTGACTCCTATTTCTCCCTTTTTTCCCATGACGTGGTAGCTCCACTAACATAATTTTACTAACCAGCCCCTCTCCCGAGTGTCTTGTGCATGTCAGTATCCGACTTACTATGGTGACTGTCTATGTAAAAATACAACAAATTATACTTACTTGTCCCATAATTAGACTACGAATTGTTTCACAGCAAGGAAGCAGTGTCACAGAGCATGTCCGTTCACCTCCTTACCGTTCATTGTAGGAGCTGGCCGAGGGAGAGCCCTTAGTAAGTTTGCACACCATCTACAAAGCCCTTTCCTAATGTAAAGTATTATTCTGTGTGCTGTGAAGGCAAAAGGGAGAAGTCAAAGTCTATATCCCTAAATAATTCATTTTCTCTCAGAAGAAAAATGTCACATAGTACAATGAAATAAGTCAGATGTCCTGAGTATAAGAAGACATTTTTATAAGTACAAAAATGAAATAGACGTTTAAGAAGTTTAAAAGAGGGAGATCTTGCAGTAACTTGGGGAGTCTGGACACTTCATGGAAGGGGCAGAGCCTGAGATCAGCTTGAATGATAAATCACTCTTGGATAGGTGGCAGAAAATGTCATTCTAAATGACAGGAAAAGCACAGTGGTGAGTGTTATCCATTTATTTTCAGGAATTAAAAACAGCCAATTTGAGTTCCAGGTTGAAAGCATTTGGGTTTAGTTTCATGGGTAATGGGGATTAATGCGTGTTGTTAATTTACATGAAATTTACAGTACAGTCATGATTATAAGATGTAGCTTTGGAGTCGGATACCTGGCTCTACCATAGAAAGCTTTCACATTTCTTTTATGACGTTTTTTATTCTGCAAAATGAAGATCATGAAAATTGAGCTAGATTGTTGCAAGGTTTAAGTTACACAATACATGTAACCTAGTTAGATGAGAGTCTGCCAAATGGCACTTAAATACGAAGTGGAAAACGTGACCTTTTATTAGGAATCTGGGAATATTAATCTAGCAGTTATATATGCAAAAGTTTGGAAAGAGTGGTAATTGGGGGCAGAAAAATGTAGTTGTTTTAGAAAGCTAATGCAATAATACAGGGTTTTGGTACAGGGGTCTTCACAGCAGTGCCAAGAGATTGAAAATTAAGGGAATTAAATCGTGGGAATTACAATAAAACTCTCAACAGGGGAGAACAGGGGTGATGTGGGATGTCAAAGAAAATGTAAAGTTTTGAGCCTGAACAACGGAGAACTTGATGGAAGAGAAATGGAAGAGAAATGGAAGTCGGGGCCAAGACCATCGATGCCGGGTGGTGTATCATTGAACTGGACACATGCCTCACACACAGGGGTCATTCAGTGGGCATCTGCTCCTGATATGCAGGACCGGCGGGCTCTTCTACCCTTGGCCATGTTATTGAGGCTGCTCTTGCTTTTATTTAAATAATGATTACACTTACACTCACATGCTATTTATACCCAACTCGGAGACCCTCTCAAGAAAGAAAATGAAGGAAATATAAAATATCGGATTTTCTTCACTTCAGCTCAGAGTATTTTAGTTTCAAATGCCTATTCTCTGTTCCTTTGATATGGGCTTAGATAGAATTTGCCTTTTACTTAGAGAGACATAATATTTTTATTATGCCCATGATGTGGTATATTTTACTTTTAATTAATTTTTAAGTAGACATTTGTTTGGGCAATTAGAATTACAATTGAGGAGACAAGGAATTCAGATAGCAGCCTGACTCATGTTCCTCAAATACTACTTTTTAGCAAGAGCATTAATTCTGCATAATTCTGTAATTGCATCTGTTATGTTAGAACTTGGGAACCAGATCTAATGGCAGATAGAATTTTTTTTTTTTGTATTTTTTAAGTAGTTTCATGAAGAAAGTCATCTAAGAGGACCTGTCATGAACTACATGAAATCAGATCTGTGTTTGACATATCCAAAGACATACTTCTTAAAGCTTGGTGTCCCTTTCTTTGTTAATCCTAAACCTTACGCCAGGTGTCTCTTAGTTAACCAAGTGTTATGTAGATTCTGTTAACCTGAGTAAGGTCATGGAAAAGGCCTCTGCCTTCTCTTCACTGTCCAAATTAAAAATGCCAAAATGTTTAAAATATATGACCTTGATGCCAGTATAGCCTCAAGTTCTCAGGAGTGGGATTGGTATAGGTCATTTTATGTGTATTCAGAGTACCCTAAATGCTAAAGTCAACCCAAATGATTGGAGAATGAATCTTGGATCGACTCAGGATTATTTTTAGCTTTAAAGCTAATGGCTTATGACTTGTCTATTTGATGGGGCATGTGGGGTAATTCAGTTCACAGCTTAACTGCAAAAGCAGAACAGATCTTCTTTTCAGCAAGGAAATAAGTGTACGTGTTCTGCAAAAGGAACTGTAAGTTGCCTGTATGGTTAGCATGTATAATTAGAATCCCAATCTTCTACAGGAGGAGGAATTTTCAGATGGTCACTAAGACCTCAGCCCGCTGGTGCACATGCCTTTTTTAATCCTCTCCCCTTGGGTGCAAGGTTATCACTCCCTGTATTATATATTATGTTATATGATGAAGATGTGGTAAGTTCCTTAATAAGCTGACTTTGAGTTAATCAAAGTGGAGATGAACCTGACCCCAAAGGGTAAGCCTTTAGAAGAAACAAGAAACAGGAGTAGTTGACCTTCACAAGTTGGCCTTAAAGAGGCAAAATCGCATGTTCAGGAGAAGGCCACATGGCAGAAGGTTCCTGGGGGCCACTAGTAATTAATACTTCTGTCTTTTCAACCACAAGGAACTGCATCCTGCCAAAACCTGTATGAGCTTGGAAAAGGACCCAAGTTCTAAATGATAAAGGAAGCCAGTGGGCATCTTGATTTCAACCTCGTGAGGACTGTTGGCATAGAAGCCAGTTATGCCATTCTGGGACTTCTGACCTCCAGAAACTGTGTGGTGATAACTTTGTATTGTATTAAGCCACAAAATTTCTGGAAGTTTTTTTATGCATCAACAGAAACTAATACAACCATCTATATATGTATTCTCATTTTACCCAATACATTGTCTGGAGGCAGGAAAGCTCTTGGGAAATAAATTAAAACTTTCCAGAGTTGAACTTTAGACATATATGCTGTATCTTATAAACTGTAAACCAGCATAGAGAAAAGCAGATTATCAGGACGTACTATTTTACTTGCAAGGAAAAAAAAAAAAGCTTTTTAATGATGTCATCATTGTGGAGCTCGACTCTACAACTATGACTAAAGGGGCGAAGGGGCAAATGGGTATTTGTTCAGCCCTCTCTTACTGAGCCTGTCCTGCGCCCACCCTGGGCCCACCCTCTTGCCATCAGGGACTTTGACGCACCTAGGGGAAACTGTTGCTGTAGTAGAATTTGAAGAAACATGTCACTCTTTTTGCATCTTATGCTCCAAGGGTGTCCTGTAAGAAATTTGAACCTAGAGGAACAAGTGGGTTCCCTGGTTGATGATAGAGAACAGAGGGCTATGTGGTGGGGAGTAAAGTGGTAACATCATCAAATTGAAACAAGGGCTGAGAAGGGGCTCGAAGTGGATTGAGCACAGTGAGCAGACATCTGGAGCAGGTTTCCAGCTCTTATCTGGTGGTCCTTACAGCACAGAGGGGATAGTAATAAGCTTTAGGTCAGGTGACATTTTGGCAGAGCAGCTGGCGTTTGCTTGGAGCACAGCTGCAAACCGCGGCCTCAGCAGCAGCCAGAGCCAAGTAGAAACAGCATCCTGTTTTTATCCCTGGGAGCTTGTAGGATGCTTCGCGGATAGAGCCAAGAGAAGTGTGTAGAGAGGGGGTGGCTTAGAAGAGAGCTGAGGTCCAACCATTTCACCAGTGAAGGCTATCAGACTATCCTATTTGGGTTCAGATTCTTAAGGTGACATTTGTTACCTGCTGTCATCCCCATATGGAAACACTTGGTTGTACTAGTTACAAAATAACTTTACCACGGTGATATTTCAGAGGTGTGTTGTGTCCATGGGCTCTTTTCTTGCTTAGGCTCTTTTATTGTCTTGCCGTATGCTCTTTTCTTAAGTCACAGAAAAAGAGTGTTAATGACAAGGTCTAGAAGCCACAGAAACCATTAGGTCACTTTCGTTTCTTTTCAGATTATCCCAAGACCAGAGAATAATGCTCCTGTCCTCTTCTTAACCTCCCCTCGTGTACTGCTTCAGAGGATACATTTAGAAGTACACACTTGTAAAGGACTTAAGGACTTAAACATTTCATCTTCTTACATGGCTTTCTGTGGCTCTTACCATTCTGCTGCCTTTTCTGTTTTCCATTTAATTGGGGAAACTTGATTGCTCTCCTTTCCATTGACTTCTCTCTGACCACCCTTCAAGATTTCCATCTTGATATTCCTTTCAGATGGCATAGTTCTTCACTTTAACCACCAGGCTGAATGAAACCCATGATGTAGTACTTTTATCCATCCATTCTAGGAAATTGCTTATCAATAATGCATAGGATATTGGTTAGATAGATTTGTGTCATGACTGTATTTTAGACCTTTCATTTTTTTACTAAAAAAAAAAAATCAATTGATAGTTACTTTTGTTTTTGCTAGAATGAAAATTTCCCGTGATTTTTATTGTGATGATCTATGCATTTCTACCTTTTAAAGCCAGGAATTCTATAGTAATGTTAACCAAACCATTCCTTTATCGTTTTATCATTCCTTTCTTATTTTAAAATTATATTTATGTCCTGTCTGTGTATGTATTATGGAGTATATATACACATTTTCTCAATTTTAAAGGTGTTGTTGTTTATAAAGCTATTGACAATTATAGTTAAAACAAAATGATTTTTTGTTCTCTTTTTATTTGAAAAGTTTTTTTAAATTTTATTTTTTTATTTATTTTTAATGTTCAGTCAGCCAACATTGAATACATCATTAGTTTTTGGTGTCGTGTTCATCGATTCATTAGTTGCATATAACACCCTGTGCTACCACACATGCCCTCCTTAATACCCATCACCCAGTTACCCCGTCCCCCCACCCCTCCCTTCTCTAACCCTCAGTTTGTTTCCTTGAGTCCAGATTCTCTCATGGTTTGTCTCCCTCTCTGATTTCTTCCCATTCGGTTTTCCCTTCCTTCCCCTGTGGTCCTCCACGATATTCCTTTTAGTTCTTTCTAATCTGGGGTTATTTATAGTTTGTATTTCTTTTAAAGACAAGGAGGGGGCTGCCTTTTCTTAAAGAAGCAATAATAATTTTGCTCAAATGAATATTCTCACTGCTCATGTTTGCTAATGCTTCTTCTATAAATGCTGACATTTCATGATTCACTTTGTCTCCTATTTGGGGAAGCTCCTGGCAGCCTACATGGATGTGACACTGCACAATTGGTAACAGGACGGGCTCTGGGGTCACATTGCCAAGGTTCAAATTTTTATTCCCATCACTTGCTGACAGTAAGAATTTTGGCCTTTGACATAACTCCTCCTCACCCTTCTGACAGTTCCTTTTTTCACAAAACAGGAAACGATAATAGAGTCCTTGTGAGAATTAAATGAAGTCCTATAGGGACTCCTGGGTGGCTCAGTTGTTAACCATCTGCCTTCTGCTCAGGTCTTGATCCCAGGGTCCTGGGATAGAGCCCCGCATCGGGCTCCCTGCTAAACGAGAATCCTGCTTCTCCCTCTCCCACTGCCCCCTGCTCATGTACTCTCTCTCGCTGTTCCTCTTTCTGTCAAATAAATAAATAAAATCTTAAAATTAAAAAACTGAAGTCGTATAATGTTCTGAGAGCAGTTCCTGACACATATGAAGTGTTTGATAAATATCAGCAAATATATAAATATTCTTGATCCATGTTGACACATTTAACAAATCTTACACTCGCCCTTGAGAATATAAACTGCACAGGAAATAACAGAGTTTTACTTTCGTCCCTAATTTAATGCTCTGCTGATGTCAGATTGTCTGGGAGGGAGGCACCTCGGATTCTTTGAATTTTTTTTTTTTTTGTCTTCCAAAAGACTTTAATACTTTTTGAGAAATTGTCAGATTGAAGCACTATTTCGGTGGTTCAGAGTATGCTGCACTTTGAGTTGGCAACGCAGAGGCTGTGGTTTCCTTTACTTTCAACAAATGATACCGAAACAAACAGCTCTCTGTGTGATGCCTAAATCCTCAGTAGAACATATGAGGCAGACTGTTCTGATTTCAAACAACTCTGAATGTGAGAATATCGTTCCAAACGAGGAACTGAAGTCTGGTTTCTTACAGCTTGTGCCCGGAGTTCTCAATTCTGTAGCCACATGTTAGAGGCCTGAGCCTTAAATCCATGTGAAGGCTGTTGCCAGGTGCCAACCATCGTCTCTTCTTTACAGGAAAATTCTCTTCGTAAGCTTCAGAAGCCTCTAAGCTGCCCAAGATACTAGTTGATTTTGTCCTGTCCTGTTCGGAAATGGCAGTAAGGGAGGATCCTTGTTTTTGGTCCCTCATACCCTTAGAAGATCAAATTAGCTGGTTGTATTTTATCCAAAGGATTTGGGGTGATGCTATCTGTATTCTTTTCAGCATAAAAATAATTTTCAAAAGTGGATGTAAAACATCCAAGTCTTGACTGCTTGAAAGATTTATACAACATACTTTGAATTTAATTATGTGAAAGCATAAAATATGCAAATTGTAAAATTCGAATTTCCTTTCCTTTCCTTTCCTATCCTTAGTAAATTCCAAATCTAATTCTGTCTTTGGGTGGAATATATTTGATAAATACGTAGATGTGGGGTCCTGAAGAAAGTTTGTTTTAAAAAACCTAATTGATATAGGAATGACCATTTTACTTTATTTTATTTTATTTTATTTTAATTTGAGAGAGAGTGAGCGCGTGCATGCAAGCACATGGGGGACAAGAAGAGGGGCGAGAGAATCCCAAGCAGGCTCCCCCCTGAGCTCAGAGCCCGTTGAGGGGCTGGATCCCAGGACCCTGAGACTATGACCCTAGACAAAATCAATAGTCCGATGCCCAACCAGCTGAGCCACCCAGGATCCCCAAGAATGAGCATTTTAAAAGTAGTTACATGGCTTAATGATACAAACATCGGTGAGGAGTCGATGTGCAGAACATTCAGTTTATGGAATATGCAGTTTGGAAGACAGCTACGTGAATATAAAATATTAGGCAGGAGAAAGATTATTCTTAGTAGCCCAAACAAGCAATTAAAAGTTGTTGAAAGGGAAATTGTATTATTTAAGAAACTTATAAGATAACAATGTGAGGAGGTTGTGTGATCTAGATAGTAGTAAAAAGTCATCAATTCAACGTCAAGAATTCTGGCCTTTTGCACATCCTATGTTGGTGTCTATGATTTCACCTCTTGTAAAATGAAGTTACTGCACTTCTGACCCTTAGTTTTCTCCCAGTCATGTGCTCTAAAGTTCTGAAGTCTACACCTCCAGTTAGCGTGGAGTTGTGAATTTTGGAGATTAAACTGACCTTTTTAGATTATTGAGAATAGCCTCAGTATACATACAGATGTGAGTGGGGAGTAAGTTTTCCTGGTTAAGTCTTAATAGTGGTTGGTGGTTATTTCACACCGCTCAGCGCTGAACAACCGCATGAGGATAGGCATGTTTATCATCCTAATTATCAGTAGACAATTATTGACTAATTTGAATTACTTAATATTCAAGGCCAATTATATATGTATAATAAATACATTTTTTTCTAAAAATATTTGACTACAACTTAATTGAAATCCTAAGATTTGAGAAGTCTGATTTTCATTTTCTGTCCTTTAATGCAGAGGTTACTACTCCTTTCTTCATGGTAAATGTGAAGTTAGTCTTTTTAGGAGCACACATACTATTTATTTTAATGTGGTGTCTCTCAGATTTTGTGATGCATAAAGATCTCAGAGTAAGATTGTGGAAATGCAAGATTGATATAGTTTTCTTTATCTGGCACTTCAGAGTGATTGTCGGATTCTTTCTGAGGTGATTTGGACACAACATATTTTGAAAGATACTGCAGAATTGCCTAGATTCGGAAAACAAATTTAGTTTGCCTCCTGGTTTAGAATTCACTGCCTATAAATTATTGCATTAAAATGTCTGTACCTATGCAAATCACAGCACCTACTCAAGAATGAAGCAGAGTGTTTTCTCACTCCTCTTGAAGCATTTCCGTGACTTGATTTCTCAAAGAATAGTAGCATTTGGGGGTGTCTGGGTGGCTTAGTGGGTTAAGCCACTGCCTTTGGCTTAGGTCATGATCTCGGGGTCCTGGGATGGAGCCCCACATCGGGCTCTCTGCTCAGCAGGGAGCCTGCTTCCACCTCTCTCTCTCTGCCTGTCTCTCTGCCTACTTGTGCACTCTCTCTCTCTTTCTCTCTCTGTCAAATAAATAAATAAATAAATAAAATCTTTTTAAAAAAAGGAATAGTAGCGTTTGTGTAATTGGCCTTAATTTAAATGTGAAAGACGTGATTTATTTATTTTGAATTACCTTCCTGTCTTTACCCAATAATTTATCCTTATTGTATAGAATCAAAACTAGGAATAAAACAAAGTATTTTAGAGAGCCCCTTAACCCCCACACATTTCTTTTAAATGTTCAACGATACTGTTCTTGTTTCTAGAAAAGTCACAAATTTGTAAAAGCATTTATACCTACTGACAGCTTTTTTTACCCTTCATTCCTGCAAATAATTGGCTTTGGCAGCCTTACAAATGCCTGCATTTCAAAAACAGACCCAAACAGTGTCTAAATGATGGAGACAATCATAAAAAGTCCACATGCACAATGACAACAATCTTGTGGATAATAAGCAACCAAATAATTTTATGTTGAAGTTTTGAGGTGAAAATAGATTCTTCAGAGAGATCCCTTAGTTTCTCCCCAAAATAAAAGGTCATCATTTTTAATTTTTTTTTGTAAAGCCTGTGGTTATTCTCCTCAAATAAAATCAGTAAGTAAGTGTGACAGAATGTCATAGGCCATTACAGATCTCCTCCTTAAATTCTTCTCTAGGCACTTTCTTTCCCACATTCCCTGATTGCCCACTGGGTAGGAAGGTGTCCCCTTTGTTCCACAGACTGTATAGCTCTTTAGGGTTTGAAAGATGTGGGGATGATTTGTGATATTAGGGGGAAATAGCTTTAAAAAAAGTCAAGGATTTTATTAGCAAAAACATGTGCTTTTCTATAGTTAAGACATTCTCTCTCTCTCTCTCTTTTTTTAAGATTATATTTATTTATTTGACAGAAGGAGAGAGAGAGAGAGAGCGAGTGAGCGGGAGTAGGGGGAGCATCGGGCAGAAGGAGGGGGAGTGGGAGAAGCAGACTACCTGCTGAGTAAGGAGCCAGATGTGGGTCTCAAATCTCAGAACCCCGGGATCATGACCGGAACCGAAGGCAGACCCTTAACTGACTGAGCCACCCGGGTGCTCCTGTACTTAAGATGTTCTGATCGTAGTAAAATAAACCTTCCAGTTCTTCAGATGCGAGGAGATGGAGTTTATAACTAGGATGATTCTGATTTAGTCCTTTCAGCAAATAAAAATATGCAGGATATTACATTCTTAAACTTATGGAAATGGCAATAGAAATACTTAAGAATTCTTAGATTTATAGATTGATTCTTACTTGACTGTGTAATAGTTGAACCATTTAAATTCCGTTTAAGTTAATATACTGCCTATGAAGTTGGTCATCTGATTCAACAAAATTACGTTCATGAGGAGAAATTGTTCCTCATTGGCAGTGCTTTTATCTTAGTGCACACTTGCCTTGCCAATTATTTGCATATTAAAATTATACTCAGTCTTGAGCCAGTTGACCTTTAATTTTATGCTGATGAGCTGCTATGCAAATTATGACCTTGATATTGCTTCGAAGGAGAAGTTTTGTTCAGCTACTTAGTTCCTGTGTGTCTGGCTTAATGCTTGAGTTGATTACTTGATTCCTACATAAAGCTAATAACTTTCTAAATTTTAGTTTGTTTTAAAATTATGCCCATCAAATTTATTACCCAAACAAGTATTTCAAAAAATGCCATAATATTGAAGAAAAATACTTGTGAAGGATGAAGTATATTTGGGCATATATTATGCCAGTCCTTGAAAAGGAAAGCATAGAGGAAAATGCTATCATCTGAAGTTCTCAGATTTGTAATATTAAGGTTAGCTCAATATTACATAAGAACATACCCAGGACTTGGTCTTGCAGCATTCCTTTTTACATGGATATGCTTAAGAATTGATCATAAATTTTTCTCTTGTCTTAGTAGCTAGAATAATTTGTTTTACCTGGATTTGTGAATATTTTATAGACCCTCTGAATTATGTAAAATATCATGTTTCTCTCTTGGCAGTCACTACTGAAATTTTTATTTTATGTATATATTTTAAAATATTTACTTTATTTAGGGAGAGAGTGCGTGAGTGCATGTTGGGGGGAGGGCCTGGGAAGAGGGGGAGAGAGAATCCTCAAGCAGACTCGCCGCTGAGGGCGGATCCAGACGCAGGTTGGATCCCAGGACTCTGGGATTATAACCTGAGCCAAAGTCTATTTTGTATGAAAGAAAACAACTATTGGCTATTTAACCAACTGAGCCACTCAATTGCTTCACTACTGAAAATTTTAGAGCCAAAATTAAGGTAATTATTTGGTTCTGAAACTGATATATGCAGACCTCCCTTGTTACAATGCAGTGGCAAATGTTTTTCTTTCCTTTTAGAGTACATGATGAATGGTCCATAAGAAGCCTGTTCACTTTACTCGTGTTTTATAGATTCTGCAATATATGTTTTTCACATTTTAAATTTCTGAAGTGAAGATGAGTCTTAAAATATGTTAGAGTTGATTTGACACTTTATTTTTCTGGTATTCATACAGTATTGTAATCTAAAAATAAATGCCAGCTTAGAGTCAACGATATGAAATCTTAACAATATTACTGTGATTTAGGGAATACTTACCCAGATTGAAAAGAGCAGAGTTACTGAAAACTCAAAATGACTAGGTAGATTTAGAATGAATTCCCAGACTACTCAATGTATTCAAATAACTCTAAGCCATAGCTCAATTTATAGATCAGTTTAAGGTTTCTAGCATTGTGGAGAAGGTACAGATTTCCCATATACCCTCTGTCCCCACACATACATAGCCTCCAGCATTTTCAGCATCCTCTCAATGGTATATATGTTACGGTGGAACCTACATTGACCCACCAAATTGCCCAAAGTCTATTGTTTGCATTACAGTTCACTCTTGATGCTGTACAGTCTGTGGGTTTGAGTAAATCATGCAGAGAATTTTCACTGCCCTAAAAATCCTCTTGTGTTCCACATATTAATCCTCCCCACCTCCAAGTCCCAAGGACCACTGATCTGACTGTCTCTATAGTTCTGCCTTTTCCAGAATGTCATACAGATGGAATCATACAGTTGTAGCCTTTCAGATTGACTTTTTCACTTAGTAATATGCACTTAAGTTTCCTTCATATTCATAGCTCATTTTCCTTTAGCATTGAATAATATCCCATTATCTGGATGTACCATAGTTTATCCATTCACCTACTGAAGGATATCTTGGTTGCTTTCAGGTTTTGGCCATTATGAATAAAGCTGAAATAAACATCTGTGTGCAGGTTTTTGTTTTTATCTCCTTCGGGTAAATCGTAAGGAAGGTGATTGCTGGATTGTGCAGTAAGAGTATGCTTGATTTTGTAAGAAAGCCCCAAATTATCTTCCAAAGTCAGTGTACCATTTGCATTCCCACCAGCAGTGAATGAGAGCTGTTCTTGGTTCACAGCCTCGCCAGCATTTTGTGTTGTCATTACTAAGGACACAATTTTGTTGCTTTGTTTTGTAAATTGATAGACTGGCCTTAGAGCAGTTTTATTTTAGATTGAAAAAACTATCAGAAAGTATAGAGAGTTATCATGTCGCACCTTCTCTCTCCCCACCTCTTTCCTGCACCTCGTTTCCCCTATGATGAATATCTTACATTAGTCTGGTACATTTATTAGAATTGATGAACCAATATTGATTGTTTTCTTTCATACATCTTTGGATGTTGTATCTAAAAAGTCATCTGTGAATCCAAAATCACATAGATTTTACATTGAAGTCTTTGATCCATTTTGAGTTAATTTTTGTGAAAGGTGTAAGGTCAGAATCTACACATTTTCAAAAATGA
Organism: Mustela nivalis; assembly: GCF_964662115.1. Classification (NCBI taxonomy): domain Eukaryota; kingdom Metazoa; phylum Chordata; class Mammalia; order Carnivora; family Mustelidae; genus Mustela; species Mustela nivalis. The sequence goes on from NC_139031.1 coordinate 77,214,034, forward strand.
AAAAAATTCAATTTTTGCATATGTTCAAGTGCTCTAGCACTAGTGGGTGAAAAGACTGACCTTTCTCCATTGAATTACGTTTGCTGCTGTGTCAAAAATCAGTTGACAGTATTGGTGAGGGTCTTTTTCTGGGCTCTCTTTTCTGTTCTTTGTCTAGTCTTTTGCTAATACCATACTGTCTCAAGTACTCTAGCTTTATAATAAGTCTTTTTGTTTTTTATAAACTTTTGTTTTATTTTTATTTTTTATTTTTCTTAACATATAATGTATTATTTGCCCCAGAGGTATAGGTATGTGAATCATCAGGCTTACACATTTCATAGCACTCACAGCTTAATGTTGTGTCGTGACATTCCTCTGGCTTTTTTCTTCTCCTTCAGTAGTCTTTTGGCTATTCTGGGTCATTTGCCTTTCCATATAAACTTTAGAATCATTTTGTTGATATCCATAAAATTAACATCCAGAATTTTGATTGGGATTGTGTTAAATATATAGATCAAATTAGAAAAAGTTGATAATATAAGTCTTCGTGTCCATGGACTTGAACTAGCTCTAGATTTATTTAGATTTTTAAGTTTCTTTCATCATATTTTTATAGTTTTTCTCATATACATCTTGGCTGTATTTGTTAATTTTTGCCTAAGTGTTTAAATTGTTGAAATGCTAATGGTATTGTGTTTTAAATTTTAGCTCTAAATGTTCATTGCTAGTATATATGGAAACAATTGACTTCTTTTTTATTGTTTTATTTTAGTCACTATAAAATACATTATTAGTTTTTGATGGAGTGTTCCAAAATCCATTTTTTTACAATTGACTTTTGTATGTTAGCCCATATCCTTTAATTTTGCTAAAATCACTTAGTTCCAGAAGTTTTTTTTTTTTTAATTGATTCTTAGGAACTTTACTACATAGATAATCTTGTCATCTATTTAAAAAAAAGTTTTATTTCTTCATCTCCAATTAGTATACCTTTTATTTCATTTTCTTCTCTTACTATGTTAGGTAAGATGTCCAGTACAGTGTTATATAGAAGTGGTGAGTGGCGACATACTTGCCTTATTCCTAATCTTTGGGGGAAAGCATCTTGTTTTCCACCAATGGAAACTTACTTGTTGTAAGTTTTGGGCAAATGTCTTTATTAAGTTCAGGAAGTTTCCCTCTATTTCTAGTTTGTTGAGAGTTTTTATCAGAAATGGGTCTTGGGGGATGCCTGGGTGGCTCAGTTGGTTAAGCAGCTGCCTTCGGCTTAGGTCATGATCCCAGCGTCCTGGGATCAAGTCCCACATCGGGCTCCTTGCTCAGCAGGGAGCCTGCTTCTCCCTCTGCCTCTGCCTGCCATTCTGTCTGCCTGTGCTCGCCCCCCCCCCATAAATAAATAAAATCTTTAAAAAAAAAAAAGAAAAGAAAAGAAATGGGTCTTGGATTTTGTAATACAATTTTTCTGTATCTATTCATAGGATCATATGTTTGTTTGTTTTTTATTTTGCTTGTTGATGTGATGGATTACATTCACTGATTTTAAATTTTGAACCAGCCTTGCATACCTGGAATAAATCCTAGTTGGTTATGGTGTATAATCCTTTTTAATACTTTCTTGGACTTTATTTGCTAATATCTTGTTGAGAGTATGTTTAAATCACTGCCTTGTATTAACCTAGAAGAGAAGTTTTAATTTCGGAGTCAACAGTGTATAAGTTGAGTTAAGTTCAAGTGATGAAAGTAAACTGTGGTATATGAAGCAAAGAAATGATAGTAATAAACAGGTCAGTAGTATCATTAATAATAGTAATACTAGTAATGATTTAAATTTTGAGGTTTTTTTTCCCTTTGTTTTCTTTTCTTCTCTCTCTCTCTCTTTTTTTTTTTTAATGCCAAGCACTTTTGTGAGTGGTTTAAAAAGATTTAGTTTTCAGGGGATCATAAGGGAAGGGAGGAAAAAATGAAACAAGATGAAACCAGAGAGGGAGACAAACCATAAGAGACTCTTAATCTCAGGAAACAAACTGGGTTTGCTGGAGGAAAGGAGGTGGGAGAGATGGGGTGGCTTCGTGATGGACATTGGGAAGGTATGTGCTGAGGTGAGTGCTATGAATTGTGTAAGACTGAGGAATTACAGACCTGTACCTCTGAAACAAATAATACATTATATATTAATAAAAAGATTTAGTTTTTAGAAATGAACTGGTAGCTTTCTCTTATGTTTATCCTCATTTATAGTTGAGTTAAGTTTAAGTACTGGCAAGTTAAATAATACTCCTGGGAACTGGGTCTGAGACAATGATGGTCTCCTTCCAGAACTCAAGCCATCAATTACCACATCATACTAATGATCGTAATTGTGTGTGATAGACTGAGAACAATGGAAGACTGAGGCCTGGGTTTTGGGAAGGAGCTTTTTATGTGGGTTACCAAGGGGAAGATGATATAAAACAAATAACCTTAGAATTGGAGAAAAGGTAGGAGAGAAAGGGGACTAGAATTTTTGTATCATCTATTAGCATTAATTTGAGGACCCTCAAGTAATTTTATTATATTACTAAGATGTAATATTTCTGGCCTCATCTCATCCTGCCTTTGTATCATATTCTGTGAGGTCATTGGATTTATCTTTTATACATAAAAGCTTGCTTTGTTTATGTCATCACTGCCAGATTTCATCAAAGTATTAGTGACAGAGCAAGCTGGAAGGTTCTCATTTTCTTCTTTTTCCTTAAAAAGTGAACCTGATGGCTCCAAGAGGAATTAAGAATAGTGAGAAATCAACAGCAGGTGGCTAAGTCAGCTTCATCAAAATCAAAAGGGTGCGTGATTGTCATTTGGGAGGACAGTCAGCCATGACTTAGCCACCTGTTCTAAAAGTTTCCATATGCAGAATAGTTAACTCCCCCAGATTTGTAAAAATAAGAGGTAAGAAATGTGTTATATTTAAAAAAAATAAGTAAAGCCCATGTTAAATAGTCAAATAAGTGAATTACAGTCCTCACAATGGTTTTCTCAGCTGCCATTTAAAACAGCAATAAGGAATATGATATTTGACAACACTCTACTCTTTTAAATTGTGAGTAGGGTGAGAATAAAGGGGCTGGAGAATGTAAAAACTAATCATAAATAACAGAGACAGTAACAGTTTCAGAATGTTTCACAAGCTCATAGTTAGACCTCTAAGGATATTCTGCCACTCTGTTACTTAGGTATCTTCTTTGGGAAATACTACTTTGTTTTTAAAGGATGTCAGATAGATTTTCCAGATTGCCTTCAGTATTAGTGGGAAATGGAGGGGGCAGAAAAGAAGAAAAGATTTTAACCGCCTGATATGTCTAGGGACAGTTTGGTTTCTGGTTCAAAACCCCAGCTAACCTAGGAAGTAGTCAGTTTTGCTTCAGTGGAGATCCTTTAAAAGTGATCTGATTCAAGAGTGATTTCCTCTTCTTTTTCTGGGTAGCAAGGTAATTCAGTCTAGGGCATCTGAATTGATCTGGCATTCTAGGTACTCTCTGCACTATATAGAACAGCAACTCAAACAAGCCAGCAACATCTTTATTAAAAAGCAAGCTATACCGCATGCCCTTTCATGGGAGCTATGGACATGTAACAAACAGAATGCTAGAACAAGGCTAGATAGCACAATGCTACAATCCTGTTAACAATCTCGGACTGAGATTCTATATAAAGGTGAGGAAGCAAGACAGATGCATTTAAGACATCAAAGTAGTAAGGCAGTGATGCCAATTCAGTGCTAATCTATGTGGCTTCAATTATTCAAAGTTTGGAGGAGGAAGACATCAGTGCATGTTGGAGTAATGATGGGGGGAACCCTCTGGAACTTTCGGCCTGGTCCTCCCATAAATATCTCTTGCTTATATTCCTGTGATTACCTAAGACTGTTTAATTTACTTCTTTCAACATTCCTTCTGTGGGTGTGTTTTTTGAGGGCATGTGTCTGTGTGTCGTTTGGGGTGGTAGATGGAAGCCAGAGAAACATGGGTACATATATCATGGAGTTGCCAGTTATGCAGGACTTGAGAAAATTAAGTTTTCTAATTCTCATTTTCCACCTGTTTGTAAAGAGTGAAATATTTCCTCAAAGATTTTTGTGGATTAGATATGATCATGTTTAAGCATTTAACAAAGTACCTAGAAAATAGTAAGCCATCATTAAATGAAAATTGCTAGTACTTGTGCTAAAAAAGTGCAGGACTGCAATTGTTTATATATCATAAATTACTCATATACGTATCTGCTGTCATTAATATGGCAACCAGGGAAAATGGATTTTGAATTCAATATGCAAGTAAAATTGACTATGGTAATGTAAAATATTTCCGGCATCTTCTAAAATCAGCAAATATTCAGTGGATAATATAAGATATGAAGGAACTAATTTTTAATATCTTAATTTCTAATCATATATTTGGCTTCATATATGAACTGTTCATATGCTCCTTTGAACATAAAATCATATATGTTTTCTGATATTAAAAAAGGTTATACCTGTACATATAAAGATAAATTTATTCGTAGGTAGATAATAAGCAATTCTTTTGCCACCTCTTTGATGTTCAAAATATGATCAGATTAAGGCAAATTATTGTCATTCCTTCCAAAGAGGTGGCAGTCTTACCAGGCAAGAAAGTAAACAAATGTGATTTATGTAATAGGAAATAATCCCTGTCATGCTTTTCTGTATTTGTTACCTAGAGTGTGAGCCATTTCCTATTTTTCCTTTTGCTTTATATTCATAGTAAAGTTTTAGTAGCTCCCACAATAAGAAAGTACAGATTAAGATCCCATACCTAGCTGCACATTTTAAAATAACTAGCTATTTCTATTTCTTTAATGATACTTGGACAGCTTTGTTGTCTCATATTGATTTTTTCCTTATTTTTAAAATAATTGATTGTGAGCTAAAAACAACTATCCTCTTACTGTTCCATATTTGTAAACATATTAAAGCACAGAGTCTAAGAAATGCCAAAGGTAGCCACAGCTCTCATGTTAAAAAATTCATTTCTCAGCCATGGAATTATATGCATACATTTATCTTTGGGGCCTTGGATATAAGCAAAGTTTTATTCCTTTCAGAAAAGGAATTTTTTTTTTAGCTAGAATTAACAATAATAAAATGAGGATTCAGAACCATGTGTATGTGTATTCATATTCTGTAATTTGTATTTCAAGTCTAGATAATTTTAATAGTAAGATCTAAAAGCATAGAAAAAATCTAACTCAAGAATTTTAAAAAGTCATTTAGGTGAATGATGTTTATGAAATGCTTTCTGATTCTGCTTCTCGAAAAAAGGTTTTAGAGAGCTAGAATAATTATCATTCCCAGGAAAATAGTTTCTTATTTAAAAATTAGCATGTCTTGGAGTGCTTGGGTGACCCAGTCGGATAAGCATCCAAATCTTGATTTCGGCTCAAGTCATAATCTCAGGGTCATGAGATCAAACCCCTCTTTGGACTCTGCCCTGCTGAGCGTGGAGCCTATTTAAAATTCTCTCTCTTTCTTTCCCTCTGCCTTTTCCCTCCTCTCTCCCTCTCTGTCTCTCTCTCAAAAAAAAAAAAAAGTTAAAAATGAGCATTTCTTGAACCTATTTATAAAATCTAAAGCAACATGGCAAGCATATACAATAGAGAACAACTTAAGATTCAACATCTGTATTGATTCTCAGGTTTTAAAGCGAAAAAATATTAAGAAGGTAGTAGTTAGAGATTTAGAAATTAAAATAGGCAATGTTACAGGCTGAATTGTGCTCCTTCTCAGATTCATAGGTTGAAATCAAAACCCCCAGTACACCAGAGTGTGATTGTATTAGGAGATAAAAGCCTTAAGAAGTTTAAGATGTGTTTGTTAGGATGGACCTAACCCAAATAACTGATATTTTTATGAAAAGAGATTAGAACAGAAACAACACAGACTGAGGGTAAAAGGTAACCCCCTGTAAGTGAAGGAGAGAAGCCTTGGGAAAAAACCAAACCAGCCATCAACCTCATCTTGAAATACTAGCATCAATAACGGTGGTAAAATATATTTCTGTTGTTTAAACCACTAGTGTATATTATGTTGTTATGGCATCCTTGGAAAACTATGACCAGTGTTTAGGTGTCATAATATTGTTATTTTGGTTTGTAGAATTCCCACTTGGTGGTATTCCTCCTGAAAAAGATCTACCTCTCTTGGAATATTGGACAATTGTAGTAGACCATTGTTTCCATAAATCAGTCAAAGAATGTGTCTTTCATTGATTATAATCTTTCCAGAAATCATTGTCTGTAGACTAGGCAGAAGAAAAAAAAATAAATGAATAATAATAATTGTTTGACTATTTCTATGTTAGACAATCTGGAGGATGTAAAGATTAGGTTATTGATATACTAAACAGCTCACTAATCAGTAGTGGTGATAGAGCTCTAAATATAAATGGAATATATATAAATGGATTATATATTTTGGCTTCTTAAATAGAAGCCAAAATATGCTCAGTGCCATGAAATGTCCATGCAAGCAGAGAAGGTTCTGAGGAGAAACGGACTTAATCATAAGTATTCTGTGTTCCATAGGACAGATAAGGAAGTCTCCTTGGAGCAGTGGGCATTTTAGCTGGGTCATAAAGAATGTGCAGAATTTTTGACAGAATTTTCAAGAGCAAATTACATTTGATGCATTAGCAATGCATAAGCAAAAGTACTTTCATGAAAAAACCAATCTCACTTTTCCCTCCATCCCTAATATAGCAACATAACCTTGTATCTGTTCTTACCCTTCTCCCAAGTAGTTATCTTTTCTCTAGGAAAGGATATAGGCTGAATTTGGGAAGAAAGTAGACACTGATAGCTTGGCATCTAAAAGCTATTTTACTATTAGCTCAGCAGGGAACTAAATAATGCCAGGCATGCCTCTGCTTCAGAATAATCATGTCCTAAACATATTAAATGACTGCTTTGCTGTTAGATTTTTAAAACTGCCATCCGTGTATAAGACACATTGAATAATAAGAATATTATAGCAGTTTTACAAATATTTTTGCTATATATCGTGTTTAGGAAGATTGCTTTTGTTCCATCATTGTTGTTTTAGTGCAAGTCATGTTAAATGACAAATATCTTCCAAAACTTTGACCTCCAACCAGCCAAATAATGTTCTTTCCACCAAATATACCCCCACCATTTGTAGGCAAGAAGTTACAGTTCACACAATATTGTGAAGATTGTTAGACTCTGAATTAATATATACATGTGACCATTTTTTGTTTTTTTTGTACATGTATTATGCACAGTTTAGTTTTCCAAATTATCAATAGGTAAAATAGTTATTTTCTTTTCTTGTTTTATAGGGACTAATCTTTACTTGTGTGTGTGTGTGTGTGTGTGTGTGTGTGTGTGTGTGTGTGTTTCCAGTATATAATCTTTAACAAAGTTTGTTCTGGGGGTGCCTGAGTAGCTCAGTCAATTATGCATCCATCTCTTGATTTTAGCTGTGATCATGATCTCCGGGTTGTTAGGTTAAGCCCCACATTGGGCTCCACACAGGGAATGGAGCCTGCTTAAGATTATCTGCCTCTGCCCCTCCCAGCTTCCACTCTTAAAAAAATAAAAAATGAAAACAAACCAATAACAACAAGAAAAACAAAGTTTGTTATGCAGAGCAGGCTTATGTGTCTGTGTAGGGAGATAAAGAGGTGGAGATTTTTATGATTTTGATGGTAAAACACATGTTTGTAATTTAGTTTTTCTTTTTTTTTATTAAATTGATTTATTTATTTTCAGAAAAACAGTATTCATTATTTTTTCACCACACCCAGTGCTCCATGCAATCCATGCCCTTTAGAATACCCACCACCTGGTACCCCAACCTCCCACACCCCCACCACTTCAAACCCCTCAGATTATTTTTCAGAGTCCATAGTCTCTCATGATTCACCTCCCCTTCCAATTTACCCCAATTCCCTTCTCCTCTCTAACACCCCATGTCCTCCATGCTATTTGTTATGCTCCACAAATAAGTGAAACCATATGATAATTGACTCTCTCTGCTTGACTTATTTCACTCAGCATAATCTCTTCCAGTCCCGTCCATATTGCTACAAAAGTTGGGTATTCATCTTTTCTGATGGAGGCATAGTGTATATGGACCACATCTTCCTTATCCATTTGTCCGTTGAAGGGCATCTTGGTTCTTTCCATAGTTTGGCGACCATGGCCATTGCTGCTATAAACATTGGGGTACAGATGGCCCTTCTTTTCACGACAACTGTATCTTTGGGGTAAATACCCAGGAGTGCAATTGCAGGGTCATAGGGAAGTTCTATTTTTAATTTCTTGAGGAATCTCCACACTGTTCTCCAAAGAGGCTGCACCAACTTGCATTCCCACCAACAGTGTAAGAGGGTTCCCCTTTCTCCACATCCTCTCCAACACATGCTTTCTGTTTTGTTAATTTTGGCCATTCTAACTGGTGTAAGGTGATATCTCAATGTGGTTTTAATTTGAATCTCCCTGAGGGCTAGTGATGATGAACATTTTTTCATGTGTCTGATAGCCATTTGTATGTCTTGATTAGAGAAGTGTCTGTTCATATCTTCTGCCCATTTTTTGATACGTTTGCCTGTTCATGTGTGTTGAGTTTGAGGAGTTCATTATAGATCCTGGATATCAACCTTTTGTCTGTACTGTCATTTGCAAATATCTTCTCCCATTCTGTGGGTTGCCTCTTTGTTTTTTTTACTGTTTCCTTTGCTGTCCAGAAGCTTTTGATTTTGATGAAGTCCCAAAAGTTTATTTTCACTTTTGTTTCCTTTGCCTTTGGAGACATATCTTGAAAGAAGTTGCTGTGGCTGATATCGAAGAGATTACTGCCTATGTTCTCCTCTAGGAGTCTGATGGATTCCTGTCACACGTTGAGGTCTTTTATCCATTTTGAGTTTATCTTTGTGTACAGTGTAAGAGAATGGTCAAGTTTCATTCTTCTACATATAGCTATCCAGTTTTCCCAGCACCATTTATTGAAGAGACTGTCTTTTTTCCACTGTACAGTTTTTCCTGTTTTGTCGAAGATTAATTGACCATAGAGTTGAGGGTCCATATCTGGGCTCTCTACTCTGTTCCACTGGTCTGTGTGTCTGTTTTTATGCCAGTACCATGCTGTCTTGGTGATCACAGCTTTGTAATAAAGCTTGAAATCAGGTAACGTGATGCCCCCAGTTTTATTTTTGTTTTTCAACATTTCCTTAGCGATTCGTAGTCTCTTCTGATTCCATACAAATTTTTGGATTATTTGCTCCAGCTCTTTGAAGAATACCGGTGGAATTTTGATTGGAATGGCATTAAAGGTATAGATTGTTCTAGGCAGTATAGACATTTTAACAATGTTTATTCTTCCGATCCAAGAGCATGGGATGGCCTTCCATCTTTTTGTGTCTTCTTCAATTTCTTTCATGAGTGTTCTGTAGTTCCTCAAGTACAGATCCTTTACCTCTTTTGTTATCTTATGATTCTTGGTGCTATAGTAAATGGAATTGATTCTCTAATTTCCCTTTCTGTATTTTCATTGTTAGTGTATAAGAAAGCCACTGATTTCTGCACATGGACTTTGTATCCTGCCACGTTGCTGAATTGCTGTATGAGTTCTAGTAGTTTGCGGGTAGAGTCTTTTGGGTTTTCCATATAAAGAATCATGTCATCTGCGAATAGAGAGAGTTTGTCTTCTTCATTGCCAATTTGGATACCTTTTATTTCTCTTTGTTGTCTGATTGCTGTTGCTAGGATTTCTAATACTATGTTGAACAAGAGTGGAGAAAGTGGGCATCCTTGTCTTGTTCTGATCTCAACAGGAAGGCTGCAAGCTTTTTTCCATTCAGGATGATATTTGCTGTGGGTCTTTCATAGATAGATTTGATGAGGTTCAGGAATGTTCCCTCTATCCGTATACTTTGAAGCATTTTAATCAGGAACGGATGCTGAATTTTGTCAAATGCTTTTTCTGCATCAATTGAGAGGACCATGTGGTTCTTCCCTCTTCTCATATTAATTTGTTGTATCACATTGATTGATTTGCAAATGTTGAACCATCCTTGTAGCCCAGGGATGAATCCCACCTGATCATGGTGGATTTTTAATGTGCTGTTGGATCCTGTTGGCTAGGATCTTGTTGAGAGTCTTAGCATCCATATTCATCAGTGATATTGGTCTGAAATTCTCATTTTTGGTAGGGTCTTTGCCTGGTTTGGGGATCATTGTAATGCTGGCTTCATAGAAAGAGTCAGGAAGTTTTCCTTCTGCTTCAATTTTTTGAAACAGCTTCAGGAGAATAGGTATTATTTCTTCTTTGAAAGTTTGGTAGAATTTCCAGGGAATCCGTCAGGTCCTGGGCTCTTGTTTTTTGGGAGGTTTTTGATCACTGCTTCAATCTCGTTACTGGATATCAGTCTATTCAGGTTGTCAATTTCTTCCTGGTTCAATTTTGGTAGTTTATAGTTTTCCAGGAATGCACCCATTTCATCTAGGTTGCTAAGCTTATTGGCATATAACTGTTGATAATAACTTCTGATGATTGTTTCTACTTCCTTGGTGTTAGTTGTGATCTCTCCCTTTTCATTCATAATTTTATGAATTTGGGCTTTCTCTCTTTTCTTTTGGATTACTGTGGCCAATGGTTTATCGATCTTATTGATTCTTTCAAAAAACCAGCTTCTAGTTTCATTGATACGTTCTACTGTATCTCTGGTTTCTACCTCATTGATCTCAGCTCTAATCTTGATGATTTCCCTTTTTATGTGTGGAGTTGGTTAGATTTGTTGTTGATTCTCCAGTTCTTTAATTTAGTTTTTCTTAGTAAGTTTATTGAATTTAAACCAGAGGACGAGTTAATATTTTACTGGTCATCTGCTATATGGAAGGTAATAGTTATTCAGCCACTCAGATCTCTAGCTTTATAGTTACCAAAATCCCATCAAGTTGAAATAATTTGTTATTTTATTCAAAATTCATATATTTACATGCTTTAAGGATATTTAGGATATAAAGATAAAAGGTAAAAAAAAAAAAAAACCAACAACACAATAGAGTTGATTTAAGCCTATCTTTTGTGCTTCATGTGAAAAAAGCAAGGTTCCAACTTCATTTCTGGAATTAAAAATAAAACCATTAACTAAAAATGGATTTGTGTGCATTGAACATTTGCAGCTGTTTGCTGTGACAGGCTTCGGTCCACCCAAGTCACACCCTGAATCTTTTAGTTACTGTTAGAAGTTTTGGGGGCTCCAAAGATTCTGGAAGCCCTGTGTGGGGGATGCAAATATAAATTGAGGGCAATTCAAATGATGCATGAAAGAGACACAAACACCACTTTAGTTCTCTGTTAATTTGCCACTTTCACACTAACGTGAGAAATTGCCATATGACTTTTAAATGTAATCTCTTGGCAATTTTTTATGCTTTTTTGGAATGCAGGAGGGTATGCATAATCAAATATCCAACACTTTTTTCTCTCCAACAGTTTTGAAATACCGTCATTTCAAATGAGCTTTTTTACCGTGTGTTTCAATGTGCTCTGACATTGAAGAAACAAAATTCAGTCAGATTCAATTCTGTATTCAAGCAATTTATATATGCTGAAGGTCAAAGGAAATGAGGAGGACAAGCAATCACATTCACATATATTCTTTATTTTCTTGACTACAATTACTGTCTGAGGCTTTCTTTAGAACTTCATCGTCACTTATTTTCTTTTATTTTAGCTTTTTTCCAGCATCATGAATTTTAAAGCTGTGGTTGTCCTTTGGGGGAGATTTTTGTCCCCCAGAGGTTATTTGACAGTGTCTGCAGATGTTTTGGATTGTTACTACTGGGGAAATGATGCTACTGGCATTTGGTGGGTTGAGGTCAGGGATACTGCTGTACATTCTACAGTGTAGCCCCTGTACAAGTCACCCGGACCAAAGATCCAATAGTATCCTGTTTTTCTACTTTAAAGAAAGAAGTAGGGGTGCCTGGGTGCCTCAGTCGGTTAATCATCTGCCTTGGGCTCAGTTCGTGATTCCAGGGTCCTAGGATCAAGCCAAGCATTGGGTTCCTTGCTCAGTGGGGAGTCTGCTTCTCCCTCTGTTCCTCCTCCTGCTTGTGCTCTATCCCTTTCTCTCTCCCTCAAGTAAATAAATAAAAAAAATGTTAAAAAGGAAAAGAAGTAACTTAAGAGGAAAGAGCATGACAAAGGGACACAGTTACTCTCAGTTCTGTTCTTCTTTTCTGTTTTGGGTGCTCTGTCATCTGAAACAAGTCATTTCCTCACCCTGGTCTAGTTTGGTTGTTTATAAAGTGGATATTTGGATTAGATCATCTACCAAGAGCCTTACATTTATAAATCTTGCAAAATTAATTATACTTCTCTTACTTTTTGAGAACAGAAGACATGAGATATTTTTTTAAGAGGTCACTTAATTAAGTTTACTCAAGTTATAGTTCTTATTAGTTTATAGTTTTGGAGAAACACCCAATATATATATTTATCAAAGCAGAGATACAAATATGACTCTGTTCAGTCACATTTCTATGTACCAGCTATGAACTCTCTGAAAAAGATATTAGGAAGGCAGTCTTGGGGTGCCTGGGTGGCTCAGTTAGTTAAGTGTTTGCCATCGTCTCATTTCATGATCTCAGGTCCTGGGATCAAGCCCTGCATAGTGCCTCTTGCTCAGTGGAGAGCCTGCTTCTCCCTCTCCCTCTGTAGCTCCCTCTGCTGCTCCCCCTGTTTGTGCTCTCTCAATCTCACTTTTTCTCAAATAAATAAAATATAAAAAAAAACAAGTTTCACTTAACATAGCAACAAAAAGAAGAAAATACTTAGGAATAAATTAAACAAAGGATATGAAAAATCTCCATGCTTAAAGACTACAAAATACTGATGAATGAAGTCAAAGACACAAATGGAAAGGTATCCTGTGTTCATGGATTAGAAGAATTAATATTTTTAACATATCCATTCTACCCAAAGCAACTTACAGATACAATACCATCTCTATCAAAATTCCAGTGGTATTTTTCATAGAAATTTAAAAAATTCTATAATTTGTGTGGAACAGCAAAAGACCCCAAATAGCAAACTCTAGCAAGATGCACAGGGAGTTATCTTGGTTCCGGACTTCAAACTGTATTACAAAGCTGTAGAAATAAAAACATTAGTACTGGTATAAAAACACGGAACAGATTCAAGAGCCTAGAAATAAATCAAGGTATGTGTAGTCAACTGATTTTTGACAGAAACACCAAGAATATACAATGGCAGGATAGTTTCCTCAATAAATGGTGTTGGGAAAACTAGGTTGCCACATGCAGAAAATGTTTGCGGACCCTTATATAACACCATACATAAAAACAACTCAAAATGGGTTGAAGACTTAAGTGTAAGACCTGAACCATAAATCTCGTAGTAGACAAATGCAATATAAACAGTGGAACTTCATCACCCTAAAATATTTTTGCATAACAAAGGAAGCCATCAACAAAATGAAAAGGCAGGCTATAAGGTAGGAGGAAATATTTGTGAATCATATATCTGATAAGGAATTAATATCCAGAACATTTCATGAGCCCATATAACTCAATAGCAAACACACACACAGACGCAAACACACGACACACTACACACACACAAAACACCAATTTAAAAAATGGGCAAACGATCTGAATAGACATTTTCTCAAAGAAGACATACAATGGCTAGCCTATGTATGAAAAGATGCTTAATGTCACGAATGACCAGGGAAATGCAAATCAAAACCACAAGTAGATACCTCATTCCGTTAGAATGCTAATATTAGAAATCAAAGACAACAAGCGTTGGTGGAAAAGGGGAATCTGTATGGGCTATTGATAGAAATGTAACTTGGTGCAGTCACTTTGGAAAACTGTATGGAGGTTTCACAAAAAATCAAAAGAAAATAGACTGCGATTTGATCCAGCAGTCCCACTTCCGAATGCATATCTAAAGAAAATGGAATCAGCTTCTCCAAGAGATAGCTAGCACTCCCGTGTTCATTGCAGCATTATTCATAGCAGCCAAGATAAGAGAACAACCTAGTTGTCCATATGTAAAATGAACGGATAAAGAAAACTTGGTGTATACATAAACAGAATGGGTTCAACCTTAAAAAAGAAGAAAATTTTGCCATTTGGAACAACATGGATGAATTGGAGGACATTGTGCTAAGAAAAATAAGCCAGATACAGAAAGGCAAATATTGAATGGTCTTGATTGTATGTGGGATCTTTAAAAAACAAACAAATAAAAAGAAAAAACGGTTAATTCATAGTAATAGAGAGTAGAGTAGTGGTCATCAGAGGTAGGTAGGGGATGGGAGAAAATAGGATACATTGATCAAAGGCTACAGATTTTCAGTAATAAGATGAGTGAGTTCTGGAGCCCTACAGCATGGTGACTATAGTTAATGTATACTTGAAATTTCCTGAGAGTATATGTCATGTTCTCATCAAGAGAAAAAATAGTTATTTCTTATGATGGCTATGTTAGTTTGTGTTAATCATGTTATACTATATACATATATCAAACATCACACTGTACATTTTAAATATACACATTTTTAAATTTGTCAACAGTAAATAGTGAAAAATGTAATTCACATGCAATTTTTTATTAGCCAGCATGTAAGCATTAAAAGAAGCTTGAAAATACAGGAGCTAGAATTCATACTTTATATGTGAAATAAATGTAGTAATACAGTCTATTAATTTTTAAAATAATATCACTAACCTTGTCTAATTCCTCTTAAAAGACAGATAGTGCATCTAAAAGAACCAAAAGGTATTTTAATAAAACTTCCATTTCAATTTAAGTGCATCTGTAGCACCACAGAATGTATCTGTATTCATGCTGTAAAATGAGTTTGACTTTAAAAATTAAAAAACTGAGTTCCAGCAGAAGATTTTTATTACTTTTAGTCTTTGCTGCCCCTGTTAAACAGACACATTTTTGGAAGCCCTTGTAGGGGCTCCTATAATGCTATTATCTAGAAACACTTTCTTATTCAACTCTGCAGAATGTAATGATAAACGTTGACCAAAACCCATAGTATTTTTGAATCGTAAAAATATGCACTTGTGAGAATTAAAGTTTAAACTGTTGGCAAAAGTAGAATTTAATATTGTCATAACATTCTTGACTGATAGGATAGACACTTGATTAAATACTAAATGGAACTTTATGCCTTTAGCTGTCCCATTTTTATGTTTGACACTTCTAGAATGACTATTATAAGTTAAGGTTTTTCTAGGGAAAAGATACTAAAAATAAAACAATACTGTTACTAGATTTTTTTTTTTAAAGATTTGAATGTGGAAGTTGGCCATTTGGTTGTGATGTTGGGATTTTATTAGCCATGTGTTCTTTTCCTATTAAAGCAAATAACCAAAAGTGAAACTGACGCATTCATATGGAAGAATTGAAGGCACTGTACTAAAATATGGGCTCTGCTGCTGTGAAAATAGAAGCCATTTTGAGGTGTAGCCTTGAACAGCCTGTGGGGTATTGGCAAGAGATGGAACAGCAGGTCCTTTTTAGTTACTTTGAAGCAAAAAACTGTAGGCTTACTTCACATGTACCCTTATTATTTGATATTTCTGAATATCCATTTCTTTTTTGACATAAAATTTATATTGACCTCATACCCACCTGGGTCATTTCATGTTTTTGAAAGACACACTTTATATTTTTTTCTTTTATGCTTCAAGGTACACTGAACATCATGATATTTGTAGTTTTGATATATTTCTAAAAGCAGTGATAAAATTAGAACTTAGAATTTTTAAAGGAAAATATAATCATCGTCATCCTATTTGTCATTAAAAGCTATGATGTTTCAGAGAAGTTAAATTTCCTGATTAAAAGGAAGTCTTAAAAAACCACTCACAATTGTCCTTTAAAATAAATTTTATTAAGGGTTGCAAGTATGCAGGAGAAATGAGAATTCATGGTAAATAAATGTGTTTCTCTGTTTATTATGTGATTAGTGTAACATTTAAGAATTTGGTGTCTGTATACTTACTAGAAACATAGAAGGAAGCAAAATATAGCTTATGATGAATTATTGTCTTCATGGAAATTAGTGATACAGTTTATATTTTGAGGATAAGGTTAATGAGTACCTCTGAAAGAATAAAATTTTGGATTAATAATTTACTGAGTCAATAAATTTATGAACTAGCTAGTAGTTTACTTATGTTGAAGATGTATGTGTTTCTGCCCATTCTTCCTGTAAGTTAATAGAATGTGGAGAAAACCACAGAACCGGTTATGTTAGATGTATCTGTTAAAGACAAAGAAGGCTGTTAGTGTTGTGGAGAGTTAAAAAAAAAAAAAAGTTGAAAAGTATATTATTGGGGTGCCTGGGTAGCTCAGTCATTAAGTGTCTGCCTTTGGCTCAGATCATGACCCTGGCGTCCTGGGATCAAGCCCAGCATCAGGCTGCCTGCTTAGTGGGAAGCCTGCTTCTGCCTCTCCTACTCCCCCTGCTCTCACTGTGTCTCTGTCAAATAAATAAATAAACATCTTAGGGGAAAAAAAGGATATTATTGACAAGAAAATAGTCATGTTATAATTCACTGTGTAATTACCTTAGTTTTGGTATATTCCAAATCTTTTGTTTGCTAACAGGGCCTCATTTCCACACTGCCCTTCAGTCCAACACACACACACACACACACACACACACACACACACACTCTTACACACTTAAATGATTCCTCTGTGTTTTGGGCTTTTCTAACCTTTTTCCTGATGGCCAAAGGTGAAAGTAACTTCTCTCGCAGGATGCATAGAATTTTCTCCCCTATAATGTAACTGCTTGCAATTCTGGTACTTAGTTTAAAAAAAACAAGAATCTTCCAGTTGGTGAAAATTGTGGAATTCAGGCCTATTAAAAATAAAGCCCTGGAGTTCCACTTCCGGCAAGTGGAGTTCTGAGGATCTGCAACTCAGTGGAACAGGTGAAAATTATGCAGAACAACCATTTAAAGTCTCTGGAAATGACCTTACAGGCATACAGCCAATGAAGAAGCGTTATATAAGAAATCTAAATCTCCTTAAGAACTGAAAGAGTCTGTGGTATTTGAACCCAGACCCTCCACCATCCTCCTGTCTCCATACTGTGAGAGATGGAAACACTAGTGGGTACTGGCACTGTAGCTGAACTAATATGAGTTTGCTCCATCATAAGTCACAGATAGAAGCTATACCGGGGGGAACGTCAGGCAAAGGAAGATTTATTCAGCAAATAAGGAGATCACTGGGAATCTTCCAAAGTTGTGGACTCCTGAGCCAGGGTGAGTGGATTCCTTTTATCTGGGGTTAGGATGAATATTTCGATAGGGGAGCCTTGTCATCTTATGTAGAGGCGGATGTAAGGTCTCACATGCATCTTAAGGAAAAATGCCTGTACATACATAATAAGCTGTCTTAATGAGGCTGTCCTCCTCCTTGAGCAGAGAGTTTAGCATTATAATGAGGTGAGGTCACTGTTGGTCAGTCAGTGGGGTCCATCTCTGCAGGTGTGAGCTTAAGCTCAAACTGGTCTGGGTGGTCTGGGACTCAAGAACTCATCATCTGGGCAATCGTTATGACTTGAGGCGTGGTTTTGGTTTCCATCGTAGATGCTATGAATTCAAGATAAGCTGGGAAGAAGAATTAAAGGAAAATGCGGGAGAAAGCTCAGTGGGTGCATGCAGATTGGCAGTAAAGGTCAGGTCCTGGGGCCTTGCTGGTGACCGTGCCCGCTAAAACACAGGGTTCATTCTGCTAGGGGCTTCTAGTTAGAGGGCTGTCTTTCTGTAAGGGTGTTTCTCATCTTGCCCCCAGCTGTCTTTTATTGAAATTAAGTTCCTTCCACTGTGTCTGGGAGGAGGTGGCTCCCTTTTTAGGACCAGCCCTCCTCCCTCCCTGACCCCGCTGGGACATGGCTACCACTGAGAATCCTGGGGCCCCCCTCACCTCACTCCAGATGGTGACACAGGGAGAGGGCGTCACAGAAGACTGAGGAGCTTGCTGGAGGGAAATGGAGAAAGACAGCTGGGAGGACACTTGCCAAAGTCAAAACACGTTTCAGACATTGACCTTGAGGACTGTTGTTCCTTGAAAGAAACCTGAAGTTGGTTAGCTAAGTCTGTAAAATAACTTGATGCCCCCGTTGAAAATAAGAGAAGAATTAGCTGGTGGTTGATGGAGTTTAACAGCTGGGTGTGTTCTAGGAGAAGAAGCAGTCGAAGACAGCCTGCCAGAACCAGTAATCCCAGGGTGACTGTCAGCAGTCTCAAGGTAGTGATCCCCAAGGAGCAATATCAGAGCTTCATGATCCAGGCAGGGAAGAATGGGAGAATAGATTTCATTAGAATAATCTAGCCAAGTAGTTAATAGTAGATCACAGGGGGTGACCATTACTCTGATTTGCTAAAATATATTATCTGAAAGATCCAGTTTTTAACAGAAGATTCTGATACATGCAAAGAAACAGCAAAGTATGACATATCATCTCAGACAACATGAACTTGTATATTAAAAAAATCCCAAGGGAGACTGAAAACTTAGAGCTAATAGGGTTGTAAGATCAATATATAAAAATCAATTGTATTTCTGTACACTTACAATAAACAATCTGAAAAAGAAATCAAGGCAATTCTATTTATAGTAACATCGAATGGAGTAAAATACTTAGGAACAAATTTAACAATAGAAATGCCAAACCTACACTCTAAAAACTAAAACACAATGTTGAAAGGCATGAATGAGAGGCGATCTAGACAAATGGAACATTTCATTTAATGGTATGGAATTAAATTTAATTACACTTAATATTTAATTTTGTTAAGATGGTGATACAGACAAACCAGGTCTGCGGACCCAAAAGGGGTCGTGCAGGACCAGCCAAGAAGGCCCTTGGCTACCTGCAGAGTGGAAATCAAATGATACCTGAGAGGAAGGAAGAGCAGAGTTTATTGAAGACACAAAGCAGATTCAGACGGAGCATCTGGGAGACTTGGAAAAGACAAGGAAAGCGGGTCTTGTCTTGTCTTGGGATCTGGGGTTTTTACTGAAGATTGTGATCTGGTTCATGTGTCTTCTTAGGCATCCAGGAATAAACAGGAGTGTTTAGGTGTCCTCCAGAAGTCTCTTAGGTCTTGGGGCTAGGGGTACTGTTGAGTCATTGGTGTTCAAAAAGGAAAACATTTATGATGATCCCACCTGGTCAGTCTTTAGATGGTATCTGTTATGCTGGAAGACTCCAAAGAAATGAACTCCTTGACATTCTTAAGAAGGTTTTACATTGTACTAAAAGGCACACATGAGTCCTACTGAGAATAGAGGAAGCAACACAGTGTTTCCTGGGGTCCCTTTGGTTTCCCTGGCAGGATTCTCCAAAAGAACTACTGATTCAGTGCACTCCCTGTTGGAATTTCTATTGGCTTTCTTGTGGAAGTGGAGAAGAGGATCCTAAAATTCATATGGAATCGCAAGCGACTCAGAATAGACAAAATAAGTCTGGAAAAAGAAGTACAAATTTGGAAGATTCACACTTCCTGATTTCAAAGCTTCATGCAAAGTGACAATAATCAAGACAGTGTTGTACTTTGTAGGATACATATATAGATCAGTGGTATTTAATTAAGAGTCTAGAAATAAATCCATGTGTCTCCAGTCAACTGATATTTGACAGGAGTGCCAAGGCAATTCAGTAGAAAAAGAATAATCTTTTCAGCAAATGGTACTGGGACACCTGGATACTTACATGCAAAGGAATGAAATGGACCTGTGCGTGAGGGACCTGTTCCCTCACTTCACAGCTGTGTACAAAAATTAGCTTAAAATGAGTCAGAGATCTAAATGTAATGTAGGAGCAAAAAACTAAAAATCTTGGGAGAAAGTATAGGGGTAAATCTGCATGAAGTCAGATTTGACAATGGATTCATAGATGGGGCCCCAAAAGCACAAGGAACAAAAGAAAAAAAACTGTAATTACAAACACTTAAAAGCTATGCTTCAAATCACATTGTCAAGAAAATGAAAAGACAATTCATAGAATGGGAAAAAATATTTGCAAAGCATATCTAATGACAGACTTATATCAAGAATATACAAAAAACTTAAAGTTCAGAAATAAGACAATCCACTTAAAAAAATGGGCAAGAGATCTAAATAGACATTTCTCCGAAGACAATCTATAAATGGCCAATAAACATAGGTTTGACATTTTCAATTATCAGAGAAATGCAAATCAGAACTACGGTAAGACACTCCTGGGGTGGCCAGAATGAGTCAGAAATAGCAAGCATTATTGAGGATGTGGCGAAGTTGGACCTGTTCCTGATACACTCCTAGTGCAAATATACAGTGGTGTAGCCAATTTGGAAAACAGTGTGGCGCTTCCTCAGTTGGTTAAACATAGAGTTATCATATGACCCAGCACTTCCTCTCCTACGTATATAAGAGAACTGAAAACACATGGCCATACAAATACTTGTACATGAATGGTGACAGTGGCACTATTGATAATAGCCCAAAGGTGGAAAGAGCCCCAATGTCTATCACTGAATGAGTAGAGAGGCAAAATGTGTGCCTCTGTACAATGAAATACTACTCAGCCATTAAAATGAAGAAAGCACTTATATATACTAAAACCTGGGTGAACCTTGAAAACGATAGCCTAAGTGCATGAAGCCAGTAACAAAATACCACATATTACATGATTACATTTATGTGAAATCCACTAACGTCAAATCTATAGACAGAAAGAAGAGTAGTGATTACTTAGGGCCTGGGTAAAAGTAGGCAAAACAGGGAGATGATAACTAAAGGGTATGGAGTTTCTTTTTGAAGAAATGAAACTGTTCTAAAATTGGTAGTGGTGATCTTGGTACATACCTGTACATATACTGAAAACTGTTAAATTGTATATATATTTTTAAAGATTATTTATTTATTTATTTGACAGACAGAGATTACAAGCAGGCAGAGAGGCAGGCAGAGAGAGAGGAAGCAGGCTCCCCGCTGAGCAGAGAGCCTGATGCGGGCCTCGATCCCAGGACCCGGGGATCATGACCTGAGCCGAAGGCAGAGGCTTTATAACCCACTGAGCCACCAAGGCACTCCAAATTGTGAATTTATAGTATATGAATTACATCAGTGAAGCTTTTATTTTAAAAAAAAAGTCCCCTCTGACATCTGGGTACTTCAGATAAAAAGTATGTTTACTTGATATTTAAGCCACATTCTACCAGAATGTTGAGAACCGGCATTATACAATAGTGATTAATATGCACTTTATCCCTCAAGGGTCCCAATAAAGCACTCATGTCTATAAGATCATTCGTAGATTAAAAAAAGACTTATAATTGGTGGATTACAAATCAGATAGTTTTTATTTTATTTTATTTTTAAATTTAAGAGATTTTTTTCTCTATTTGCCAGAGAGAGAGAGAGAGAGCAAGAGTGCACAAGCAGGGGGAATAGCAGGCAGAGGGAGAGGTAGAAGCAGACTCTCCACTGAGCAGGGAGCCTGATGTGGGGCTTGATCCCAGGACCTGGGGATCATGACCTGAGCTGAAGGCAGATGCTTAGCCGAGTGAGTACCCAGGTGTCCCAAGTTAGGTAGTTTTTAAGTGGAAATAAGTGAGACATCATTTCAATTGTTGCCACTTTTGATTCTTCTGGATGATCTTTTTGAGGTATCATAATAAAAGTCAAAAGAAATTGGGGCTCCGGGATATGTGTTTTCATCTTTCTTTACTATAAAACAAAGCAGAAATGATATCCTATTTACAAAAGGTATGAGTGGAGAAAGGATTTAAAAAGTAAATGCTTCTTTCCCTTTGGTGTATTCCTGACCAATCCCACTGTTAATTCCTTCTTGTTGGCCATCAGAAACAAGTAGAGTGTACTTTCTGATGTCCATTAAATCCAGTTGTCTAGCTCACAAGCTGTAGTAGAAAATCTTAGTAAAAACAAACAAACAAACAAAAAAAAAGAAAAACAACTTTCAAACTAGCTTCTATCTATGTTAACACTTATAGCATCATATATTTTGGCCTATGATGTATTGATAGGCTGGGTAGTTGTTGGAAAATCTCCTAATAGGAAAATGATACGGAAGAAAGCTGTTTTGAAAGCACATTTGCCAGCCAGACCTCTGTCAATAATGGTACATTAAGCTTAATGTGCCCAAGCAGCCTGCTATAGTTCGAACACACAGTTTTGCTGAACTGTCGAAATACTTTTTTTGAATAAACTTTTTAACAGCGTTGGTCCATCAATACTAAACAGCATTCTATCACTTTAATATTTTTGGTTTTTTTTTTTTTTTTCAAAATAAGTATTTTTCTGTCTACCTTTTCTTAACACTAGTGGAACGGTATCAGACTGTTGAATGCCAGATCTGTTTACTTTCATTTTCTTATCATTATTTAGCCAGTATTCCATTGACCTCATAAATCATCATTGCCAGACCAGGAAGTAACTGAAAAAGGACACAATGCCCATAAAGTTACTTGGCCATGAAGAAGCAGCCTTGGAGCTAGGAAGCAGCAGGGGGTGGAATGGAAGCAATCACAGCAGTAGTGGCAGTAGGAGCACAGTAATTAGCAGCTGGGTCAAGGGTAATAATCTGCAGACACTATGACAATGGAGAGTTGATATCTCAAAGAACTCCCCACTCCCTCTGCTCCCCCCAAATGTTAATGTCCTATATTCGGATTAAGCCTGGTGTGACAAATAAACCTGTGTACTGGAGCCTTTAGGAGAATCAGTCCTTGTGCTGACGTCATCCATCTTCCCTGCACCCCCCCAACCCCGCCCTGAGCATTTCAGAATATTTCCATCTATAGTTTTAGCAACGCATGTGAAGACCTGTGTTTCTATGGGAACGAAAGGAGGCAGAGGAGAGGTTAGGCTCATGCAGGGACAGCAGGTGAGCAGTAAAAGTATCATGATCAAGAAACAGGTGATTGTCTAACCTAAATGCATCAGTGTTCTAAGCATCTTTAAAGTAGGTGTGGGTAGGCTCTTGATGTTCAGTAGCATGGGTGTATCAAATGCATTTTTTAACTTAACGATGTTTTCTGTATACAATGGGTTTGTGAGGTGCTAAGTCCATTGTAAGTCAAGGAGGATCTATATAAGATAGTGGTATTAATTTTTATTCATTTTTAAAGATTTTATTTTATTTATTTGACAGAGATACAAAGAGCACAAGCAGGGGGAGTGGAAGAGGGACAAGCAGGCTCCCTGCTGACAGGTCCTGAACACAGGACCCTGGGATTGTCATATGACCCAAGCCGAAGGCAGTTGCTTAACAACAGAGCCATCCGGCACCTCCAGAGTAATGGTTTTTAAATTGGGTTCTCCAGGTAAGCCGTTGGGAACTTTTTTTAAAAAGTTGCAGATTCTTTTTTATTCACCCAGACCTCCTGAAGCAGAAACATATGGGGGCCGGACATAATCTGTATTTTGTCAAGCCTTCCCAGCAGTTTTGATACATAGTAAAGTTTGAGAACCATTGCACTGAGATGTTTTGTAAGATTTGAGGATCACCTCTCAGATTAGACATTAGGTATTGCTTCAGAGGCAGTGGGGTATAACAGCAGCTGGCACTGAATCTTAGAAGGGAAGAAATCAAAACTAGACCTCAGTAACATCCACCCCCCCCCCAACAAAAGTCCTATTTTGTAGGAAGATACAAATTCAGAAATATAGGGTTATTTGTAGTCAGTGTGCAGAGTCAAATGAAACTATTCTAGCTTCAGATAGAGATACATAAACTTCAGCAAGCTAGAGTCATTTTGTCTCAATTTTCTCATCTCTTCTAAATCAGGGTAATAATAATGGTGACAGCTTTATAGAATTACTAAGAAAATTGAATGAATTAGGAACAACACACAGAGAAGCCTGTCACATAGTAAGGGTAGAACAAATGTTAACTCCCATTATGATTTTTCTCATATTAAAACTGTGATATTAAGGTTTGGATTCCCTAATTATAATTTCCAAAAGGTTAACAACATGGCTCTCATGTAATATAAAATAAACATGTATCAAATATTTTTTAATTCATTAATTAACAAAGCAACCAGCAAAATGTCAAAACTGGGTCCAAAGGGCAGACTTTATATAATCTGTTAAGAATGCTGAACTCTTTCTAATAGATGGAAGATGGGATAGTATCCTACAGAGCAATACATTGTAAGAATTGGAGTTACCTTTTCTTATTAGACTAAAACCAATTGCATCACTCCTGGACAACATTTATTTACTTTATTATAGACATAAATTATTTACATTTCTCTCAGGTAAGAATCATTTAAATTGATACCAATTTTCTGCAAGATAACCTCTAGCCCTACCTGGTTATAAAAGAGCCTAGTCAATATAAAGTTAAGCAAGGATGCACACCAGTACTGCTCTACAAGAACATGCTGTAATTAATTTTACCTATTTCCAATTCTGGAATAATTTTTCTTGATGGATGTTTCACAAGAAATAGTGCAATAGCTGGGTTATTGGAAATGATTTAGAGGAACAAAGCAGGGCCTGAAGCTAAGGTTATATGGCTAGTACTTCTGAGCCCTGGAGCATCTCAGGCCTGCATATAGTTGCAAAACAAAACCAAACCACCACCACCCCCCCCAAAAAAACTGTGAACATTAAAGAGACCTGTTGCCAGTGCAACTGAATGAATGTTACAGCACCCAGAAATGTACACACTAGGAAAAAAGAGAAATACTCCCTTCATTTGAACCATATTTTCATTAGAACTGGTCAACAGAGACCTTTTGGAACATTATCCTTGGATGTATGAAACATTTGTTTACTCGAATTAAAACTGTAACCAAGAATAAAAGAAGGCAAGGATTTGATTGTGTTCCTTGTGGTATAACATTCAGTGCATTTTTATATAATGCAAATGAAATTAGCAAGTTTGAGACAAAAGCCTCAGCAAGAGGCTTTAAATTCTTATCATAAAATAACTAGAAAATAAAGTAGGTATGCTGCCTAAGCAGAGTAGCAAATTTATATAATTAAGTCACTGATATGGTCTGTGTCGAACAATGATTTCAATACAGCATAGACATAAGGATTAGACTGATCAATCTCATATGTCAGAGCCTTGGCTAAGAAGCAACAAGGATAAAAAAAAAAAAAATCCTGCATCATTTTGGGAAAGTTATAGCTGATTTTTTTTCCCCCTTCAAAACTATTTTGTGGAGGGACGCTTGGGTGGCTCAGTTGGTTATGTGTCCCACTCTTGATTTTGGCTCAGGTCATGATCTCAGGGTCATGCGATCAAGTCCACATTGGGTTCTGCACTCAGGGAGGAGCCTGTATAAGATAAATTCTCTCTCTTCCTTTCCCGGTCTCTCCCTCTGCCCCTCCACCACTCCCTTGCATGTGTTTTCTGACTTTAAAAAAAAAAAAAAAAAAAGTACTTTATAGAAAATGGCTTGGTTCCTAGGGAAAAAATATAAGAGAAATTTAGTTCCTTTTATTTTGGTAAAGTGTTTCCTTTTCTGATTTTTTCTGATCCTCTATCCTGGAATGGAACACCAGGTCAGAGTAAGTATACTTTTGATTTTTTTCATAACTAGATTGGACTCATTCTCAATTTATAGGTATCCAAATTAAACGTATTTAACAAAAGTTTATTGAGCAATGTAAGGCTGTGAATATGCAGTGAAGACAGGAAACAGCTATATGTGATACTCTTCCTCCAAAGAATTGACCATTTTATCTGGGAATGAACTAAATATGGCTCCCAAATAAAGGTTGAAGGGATGTAGCAGCTGAGCAATGATTTAGGTGAGCAACGGCATTATAGCAGGAATATTTTGAGGGATCTAAAAATATGGCGGGAAGAGATATGTCTCGTTAACAGAAGAAACAAAAATTGAAAGATGAAGGACAGAAAGGGGCTAAAGAGAAGTAGAAAATATTTTATGTGTTCAGAGGAAGGAGGATTAAACTAGTATGGAAAGGGAGTTTTAACAGCAAAGCCTTCCTTCAAGGAAGGAATATGTAAGATGAACATTGAATGATGGTGGGATTTAAGTGGTATGTGCCGTAGGACCTTCTAGGTGGAAGAAACAACTGGTACCTATGTCCATAGATAGGAATAGGTTACACACTGAGAAATGGCACAAGAATAGTGATACTATTTATTTAGTGGTGTTGTATTGTATCCAGTTTTTCGAATGTCTTCTTATTTTGTTTAATATTTCCAGGAACCTATTAGGTAATGCTGTAACTATCATCTCTGGATAAGTAAGTAATGTGGGTAAAGTCAAAGAGCTAGTAAGGAGTTGGACTGGTATTCTTAATCACATCTCAGTGACTTTACCACCGTGCTTCATTCTCTCTCAGCTGCATCTCAGGCATTCGGAGTTACACATGTTAAAACTTCGTGGTTTGACTCTAGATTATTGGATTTGGGACCTAAAGGAAAAAGAATAGTCAAAATAGATGCCAGTGTTTCATGCTGGGTCATTTGAAAAAATGGTAGCATGATTAATGAAAAGAGTTTTCATTTGGACTCGCCAGTCAAATTTGCTAGTAGACCTGCAAGGAATTATAACAGATCAAACGGGAAATCATAACTTGAGTTCAGGAAAGGTCTAAGCTCAAGTTCAAGAGGAAAAGGATAACAAGAGAACTAAATCTTTGAGAACACTACTGCTAACAGTAGAAAGCAGAGGAGCCAGTACAGAGTAAAAGAGTAGCTAAGATGAAAAGAGAGCCAAGGGAGACATGTGTATTTACATTAGAAGGAGGAGGAAAAAAGAACTTCAGGAAAGAGTAATGGTGAAATGCCCAATACTCAAAGGGTGATGAATTTTTCAGTTAGGGTACTCAGAGACACTCTTAAGATTAAGAGCTTTTGGGAGCCTGGGTGGCTCAGTTGGTTAAGCAACTGCCTTTGGCTTAGGTCATGGTTCTGGAGTTCCGGGATGGAGACCCACACCAGGGTCTCTGCTCAGCAGGGAGTCTGCTTCTCCCGCTGACCTCTCTCCTCTCATGCTCTCTCTCTCTCATTCTCTCTCTCACTCTCAAATAAATAAAATATTTTAAAAAGACATTAAGAGCTGTTTTATGGTGAAAATAGAAGCCAGATTGAATGAAGAATAGGAGTGAATGTTTGGTTAGATCCCCAGATGCAAGGGGCATGGGCGAAGAAGTTAAAGCTTTGAGTTTTATTACGTCTTAGAATTACGACCACAATTTTAATAGATAAGGAAAATCATTGTGAAAACTCCATGGAGTTCAAAGATCCACATAATAAAGCTTGTAGCTTAGTTAGAGAAAGTAGCTAATCAAATATAATAAAAAGAAGCCTAGGAGTATAGCAAAGAAGACTGGCATACCAAGGGTAGCCCTGAAAAGAGTATGGATAATGTGAGGGGGATTATTGAAAAGATTAGACCAGATGTGATCTTAATCCTATTTCATGTTGGTTAAGGGCACTTATTTGTTTGTATGAGGGCACTTACTTTTTAATAGTGGGTCTGAAATAAGGGTCAGCATTTGAACTAATGAGTGAGTGATGGTAGGGGGAGAGATAGACAGGGGGAAAGGGAGACATTGGTTATGTCTCATTTCTGGATGTAGGTTTTGTTCCTTATGTAATTGTGAGGGCTTTTGTTTTTGTTTTTGTTTTGTTTTGTTTTAAGATTTCATTTATCTATTTGACAGAGGGAGAGAGATTGAGAGCAAGTAGGGGGCATGACAGAGGGAGAGGGAGAAGCAGACTCCCCACTGAGTAGCAAGCCCCATGCAATGCAAGGCTCAATCCCACCCACGACCTTTAGACATGACCTGAACCAAAGTCAGATGTACACTCAACCTACTGAGCTGCGCTGGCCCCCCGTAATTGTGATTCTTAAAAGAGATAAGACATTATATGTGCATTTAACATCTGATTCTGGAAATGGCTCAGAATGCCTTTGCATTTGTTCATAGACTCTATTTTAATTTTACTATTTACTTTCTACTTGTAATACAGTGTTTTATCAATGAGGATATGAAGTTGTGCCCACATGTTACCCAGGATATTAGAGCTAACGAGGGAGAATACCTGGAACATAATTTAAATTGGTAGCTTTTACCCTGAATTTAAAAAGTTCCAAGCTCTTTGATGTAACCGCCTAGGGACTCTTAAGGGAAGGACCTTTAAATCCTTCCAGTCTGCTAGTAAGACATGCATTTTAATGTTCGGGGCCTTAGGCTACTAAGGGAAGATTATAGTGGCCTGTTTCTAATAGTATGGTATGAAATAGATGTTTGGAACATGAACTTCAGTTGATCAGAGATTGTTAAATTGATATAGTATGAGCTATAAATTAAATTTACAAAGCCTTTTCATAGTATTTTCCTCACAATAGCTCTGTTGTTAGAGGAGTTGCTGCTATTTGTAATTTATGGGTACATAAATGTACTCAACTTTCAGCTGCAGCTCAGAGGAGGTAAGTGACACCTCCAAGATCCTACAGCAAGTTGATAGCAGAGGTAGGAATGGATGGATTACTGTAGTTCAGATCTTCTGCAGCCATTTGAGGCTATTTTCATATTCAGACAAAATTAATTATGCATGGCTCTCTGCTGTGTACCCAGATCCCCATGTAGACCCCAACTCTTAGACTTACCAAATTATATTCCAGTTTTAAATGTCTGTCCCACTTCATCAGTTGTGAGGCCCTTAAAGCTGACCCAGTCCTTTTCTTACCAGAGTGTGTAGCATTAACACCTAACATGGTGCCTGGCCTGATGCCAGTGGGCAGTAAATGGTTGAGTGGCAAAATGGTGAAGCTGAGTCAACTCTCAGAAATTACTCAGCAGGCAGCCTCGCTCGCTCCTTAGTTTGATATGGAGTCCAGAGAAGAAGTTTCTGGAAATGGTTACTGAAATTTCAAGACTGAGACACCATAAAATTTCCTAGACATCCTTGTCTCCACTCTCAACAGCATTAATGAGTTAGAGAGGTTTTAGTGTAGTTACCCACCTGTGTGCAGGGTGTGTTTACTTAGTTTTTGACTGAACTGAAGGTTGGTCCCAAACAGTATGAAGCTTTCCTTAATTATGGCCCCACATAGGATCTGTTCAATCCGGGTTTTTGTTTGTTTGTTTTGTTTTTTTCCCAAATGAAGACACTTGCTCAAAATGTAATCATTTGTCTTACTGCTCAGGGGCATAACCTTTTGTGCTTAAAGCCCTGAGGGACTAATAGTGATTTTACATAGTTATCACTTTCACATTCGAGAATATGCCCTATTCTGGGGTTCTCTAATTCCCAATCAAGTATAATATACTTGGCTGTGTGCATATAGGGTTTCAGGTGAAAGGGTGTGTGGATAAATGGAGTGAACTGATTTTAAGAATAGTAACTTTTTGTATTGTGCTCATTCATTTTTACATTATAATCTACAAAATCAATGAATAGACATGAAAATTATAAACTCATTTTGTTATATATTAATTTCAGCTTTTTATATACCATTGATTGTTTCGATTCTTTTTTTTTCTTTCTTTTTTTTTTTTTTTTAAGAGAGAGAGAGGAATAGTAGAGAGGGTAAAGGGAGAAGGTGAGAGAAAATCTTAAACAGTGTCCACACCCAGTGAAGAGCTCTACGTGGGGCTCCATCTCACAATCCTGAGATCATGACCTGAGCTGAAATTGAGAGTCAGATGCATACCTGACTGAGTCACCAGGCACCCCACCATCGCTTATTTTTGCTAAAATGTGACATGCTTTGTGACAGTAAATTTTGTTAAGTCAAATAGTTAGTGGTAGCAGTTTTTGAAAAGTGTGATTCTTAGATTTGATATATGCATTTTACATGTGATATTTATTTCACACCAGATAGCTAAAAACAGGATGTGTCTAAGTGTACAGTAAGGTCTAAAGTAAACTTTCTGTTTTCCTGCTTCTGTCCATAAATGCCTTAGGGAACAAATACAATTTATCTTCATCCCATATACTTAGGCTTTGTGTTGGTTCCTTCCTGGCAGAGGTACATAGGAGCTACTGAATGTTTCTTACATAAGGCAAAGAAATGTGCTATAATCTTTTCTAAGTTAAGGAATTTGTTTAGTATGGTCTTAACAAAGACTTGGTAGTTTTTACTCTCTAAGTCTAAAAGATGAGCATGTCTGTTTTGAAAGAAAATATGCAATTTTCTGATAACAAATATATGAAGGATGAAAGATTGGTTTCATTCTTTCACCAGATATTCTGTGCCTACTCTGTCTTCTTCATATTTATAGAAGAGAGAATTTTTCAAAAATATTGGTGGTGATTCTTTTCTTTTTTTTTTTTTTTTTTTTTTTTTTTTTGGTGGTGATTCTTAAAACAATCCTATTTCCAGTGAAATCTCTTAGCTCCTGAAGAATAAGATCCTGGTATTTTTTTTTTCTTTCATCTTTTATGTTGCCATGATGTTCCAGCTACCTTCATAGAAGTCACTTTGCTTTTTGAGCAAATATTTTTTTTTAAAGATATTTTTAAAAATTTGTTTATTTTTTATTTTTTATAAACATATAATATATATTTATCCCCAGGGGTACAGGTCTGTGAATCACCAAGTTTACACACTGCACAGTGTTTGAGCAAATATTTGCATATATAATTGACAAGTTATTTTTATACAAAATTTAAAATTTTAGTTTACATAATTTTATCTTGCTAGAATGTTTGCAGGTTAAGCTAAACAACTTTATACAATATGCATTACAATTTTTCTAGTTTTTAAGAGATCCTTAAATGTATTTTTTTCTTACCTTCTGATAAAGATTACAATGTTGCCTTTTGTATATTAACTTTGTATAGGAAGTTATATAAATTATGTATGTGAAAACACTTAAAATGAAGCACCCTAAAAATTAGACACCTTACCCTTATTCTTAACAACAATAACATATTACCATCTTCTAAAGCATGCTAATTTTATTGCAAATGTACTAAACTGTATTTTTATTTCTATAGTCTGATAATTATACCAGGAAATTCATGTGGAAGAATGGAGGAAAAGAAAAGAGAGAAAAAGAAAGCAGGAAAAGAAAGGAAGGGAGGAAGTCTATTGAATTCATATTTTATTATAACAGCATACTTGGTTCTTCCAGTATGTTTGCTTATTTCTTGCACATTATAGATTTACAAAATAACCATTTTGATCTTCATTTTATAGATGAAGAAACTGAGGGCCATACACTTTAAGTAACTTGTCCAAGATCACATTGCCAGTGAGTGGATAAATCAATTTAGATACAGGACTCTCTACCCAGTGGTTTCAGGCTGTTAGCTCTTTTTGACGTAATGGCCAACATGGTAATAGTTAGGACATGCCACTAATTGTTATCCACTGTCAGCAAATTCTGCACCTCCATGAAGTATGGAATGTAATCAAACACAACAGCATTCAAAACACAGATTTTTTTTTAATGCTTTTTTCAAAAAAATCAATCTCATAAGCAGTTAGAGATCAAACGGGGTCTGAGTAATTAAAGGTTTTTTTTTTGGACGTGTGCCATTTATTTAATAATATTTTGTGTATGAGGCTATGCTAATGCTTTTCAGTGAGTGAATAATTAAACAGGATACATTATCTAGGTTAGTTTAAGCCATCTAGTTTAAAAGTTCTCCTTAATCTAACTAAAAAGAAGACTTGAAACCAAGACTCTTGTCCTCTCCTTTCTCTTCCAGATTCTTTCTCTTTTACTTCTGAGAGCCATGCATCTAAGCATTTTTAATTGATTGTGTCTTTGAAATACTCAAATAAGAGTCATTCTCAAGTGCTCCCTTTTTCTCTCTTTTGAATTAAGATATTGCATGTTTCTGGTATATGAGTCTCTTTAAAGATGCTTCAGTAGCCTGGTGGTGGGTATTATGGAGGACACGTATTGCATGGAGCACTGGGGGTGGTGCATAAACAATGAATTCTGAAATACTAAAAAGAAATTTTAAAATAACAAGGAAAAAATAAAAAAGATGCTTCTGTTTTTGCCCCAGAAACAAATGGCTTTCTAGCCATAATATATTCTATATAAATAATAATTTGGGATCTATGTGAGAGAGCAGCACATTGCTTCACAGAGATAAACAATAATAAAGGCCATTTACTGCCTAGTGCATTGAAGTGTTAAGTTATATAATAAAAATCAGATGCTAGTTCTCATACATGATATCTTTGTGTCTTCCTATAATTGATAAAGGTTTTGTTTGGTTGAATATTCTCTCTGTTGACCTCAAAGACTAAACTGGAATGTTTGCTTGCCCCTTGCATGAGCTCTTCTGTCAAAACAAATCTGACTATTAAGAAGGTACCAACCTAAAACATTCCACATATAACTTTAAATTATTTTCTGTTTCCCTTACAATGTCATATTTTTAAAAAGATTTAAAAAAGATTGAGAGAGAGAGAGAGCACACACACACACATGGCAGGGGGGGAATCAGAGGGAAAGTGAGAGAGAGAGAATCTCAAGACTCCCCACCGAGCAGTGAGCCTGATGTAGGACTCGATCCCAGGACTCTGAGATCATGACCTGAGCCAAAAGCAAGAGCCAGACACCCAACCAGTTGAGCCCCTTGGACACTCATGATCTCATTTTCGTGTTAAACAGTATATGACAAGGAGACCACTGAATACAACATATTAAATATAGTCTATTAGATTATGAGATACAGGTTTTACACAGTTTTGTTTAAACCACTATAACAGTGAAACAAAGAACTTAATTCTTTATTTTGGTTCTTTTCCTGCCTTACTCCACCCATGAAAGATTTAAAATTCATTTGGTCTACATAAGCTAAAATAACTGCTCTGTTTACAAGCAAAGCAAAACACATATGTTGAGGGAACTAAAAATGCTCCAAGATTTTTTTTTAACAGTTCACAAAATTTACATTTACACTCTTACTCGTTTACTCATTGATTCATTCATTCATTCATTCATATATAAATACATTGACTTCAGGCACCTTGATGGAAACTATTTCATAGCACATGATGTAAAATGTGAGCAGGTCAGGAGCTCTGGTCTACCTGCTGAAGTCTCAGCACACTCCTTTCCTTCTCACCTCCTTTCTTTCACCTTCCAAACATGTTCTTTCTGCCTAATTCAAATTCTAAAGAAGGTGTTTCCCTCTAATATGTATCCTTAAACAAATCCTAAAGAAAATCACGTTTATGGATGCCTGGGTAGCTCAGTTGGTTAAGCGTCTGCCTTTGGCTCAGGTCATGATCCTAGGGTCCTGGGATTGAGTTCCACAGTGGGCTCCTTGCTCAGTGGGGAGCCTGCTTTTTCCTTTCCCTCTGCCTGTTGCTCCCCTTGCTCTTTCTCTCTGTCAAATAAATAAATAAAATCTTTAAAAAAATTATTTCACAAAACAAAATTGGACAGTGTATCATAACTGTTTCCCCTGAGAATGAAATTACTCTTAATATTGCATTTTTTTTCAATTCCTCACATTTATTCTGACATTCTGTTACTTTCTACACTTTTGCAACTGTATATTGGTCTTTTTCTTTTCTTTCTTTTTTTTTTTTAAGATTTTATTTATTTATTTGACAGACAGAGATCACAAGTAGGCAGAGAGGCAGGCAGAGAGCGGAGGAAGCAGACTCCCCGCTGAGCAAAGAGCCTGATGTGGGGATTGATTCCAGGACCCTGAGACCATGAACTGAGCCGAAGGCAGAGGCCTAACCCACTGAGCCACCCAGGTCCCCCTGGTCTTTTTCACCTAACGGAACTGTGTGGTAAATATTTCCTGTGGCATTGAAAACATTTTGTAAACTTTGATATACACTTTTTATGTGAGTGTAGGACAGTTTATTGTGGAGTCCTTAGCTTGCTTCCTATTTAGCTTTTTTAGTGAATAATACTGCTTTAAACACTTTCATGCTTTTTGGAGTGTTTCATTAGGAAGGTTCTTAAAAAGAGACAGTAAATTCAATTCTTTATAGTACAATTTCTCCATTCCAGAGTTCTTTTTTTTTAAATTAAATTTATTTATTTTCAGCATAACAGTATTCATTATTTTTGCACCACACCCAGTGCTCCATGCAATCCGTGCCCTCTCTAATACCCACCACCTGGTACCCCAACCTCCCACCCCCCCACCACTTCATTCCCCTCAGATTGTTTTTCAGAGTCGATAGTCTCTCCTGGTTCACCTCCCCTTCCAATTTCCCCCAACTCCCTTCTCCTCTCCAACTCCCCATGTCCTCCATGATATTTGTTATGCTCCACAAGTAAGTGAAACCATATGATAATTGACTCTCTCTGCTTGACTTATTTCACTCAGCATAATCTTTTCCAGTCCCATCCATGTTGCTACAAAAGTTGGATATTCATCCTTTCTGATAGAGGCATAATACTCCATAGTGTATATGGACCACATTTTCCACAGAGTTCTTTATTTGGATTTATTTTCTTACTCACTTGAAGTATGTTGTCAAGTAATTTTCTCCATGAAAATCTGATATAGTCAATATTATATCATAGGTTTATACATTGCACTGTCATGTAGGAATTATAATTCAGTTATTTATAGTTTGTTTTTTAATGTCTGTTTTCTCTGAAAATACATTTAAAAAGTATAGAATTTAATGATACAGAAGGGTAATCTGGTTTTGTGGCCGCAAATGTAATATGTATCTTAATATCTTCTCAAAATCAGGATGCTATGATAATAATAATGTAAAAATAAGAAATCTGGTGTACCTCTTTGCATTGATTTTTCTTAGAGTTCAGTGAACCCATCTGCATAATTTGGTCCTGTTTTGGCTTGGAAAAGTATTGACAAATGTGTCTGTGATGATTACTCTCATTCCATTTATTCTTGATTCATTCCTTAGACTCCTTAGAGTTCTTTCATTTCATGCTTTTCCATCGCTCATCTTCATTTTTCTTTTTTCAATCTGTTCAGCCCCATTCTTGTAAAGTTCCGAAATCCTTTGATGTTTATGCCGCTCTTTTCTGACATTGAAATAGAATTTAACTGTATGACTGCATTACAAATTTCCTCCCCTATCTCTTACTACCTTGTAGAAGGTGTAGTTTCATTTCCACATCCTCCCTCCATATGAACATTTCATAACAGTGTATCAAAATTGCCAAATCCTTTGCTAATTATTTTTTTCTGATTTTTTTAATAAATCATTTTGAGAGTCATATTTTTCTTCCTAGGCTTCATGGGGATTTTAACCTCTCTTGTTCTCCTTTAGACTTTCATCAGACCAAAGTTTATACACAAAGAAACAGAGTCCCTATCCCCCTTGACCCACTTGTAGCCATCTTTTTTTAAATGAGGACTGCTCATTCCTTTTATGGTTCAAACCAATAAAATAAGGCTCCCGGATGGCTGTGGGCTCTGCTCTCCAGCTCTACTCTCTGTGGGAGTGCTGGTTGAATCCTTCCCACAGTCAAATCAAAGTCCACGTGTAGCGTTGGCCAGTTTCACAGTATCTAGCAGACTTCGCTGAGGAAGCCCTGGCCTAGGTACTTCTCGTGTCAGTCTACCCTGTGTAACACTCAGTGCTTTTCTTGATATTTACTTTCTTTGTGTCACACATGACACTTTTCTACTCAGGATACTGCAGTGATTTCTCTGTTGGTTAACCATGACTTCAACATGTGTGAACTTGGCAGAAAAGGCCCTCCATGATAGACCTAGTTCTCAGACATCATTTTGATTCTACATGTCTGCTCTGCCCCAACTCTACCACTTGTCCAAACAATAACCCTACTCTGAAGCCAAAATCAGAAGACACATTCTTTAATGGCCCAGACCTCTTTATTTGCTTCTTAGCATAGACTTCCTAAATAAACAGAAGAGACTGGCGCTTAAACCTGACCATCAAAAAATAAGCAGTCCTGTTTATTCTTTCTGTTAAAACATTCACGTGAACTGAGTTCTTAACAGCAACTGAACACACACTTTTAATCTCACTTCCTTCAACGTTGGTTCCAATTTCAGGTTCCCATTTTCACACATATTTTTTGTCCCATTTCCTCAACTTACGTGTTTTATTCTATTTTGACATTTCCAGATCTTGGCAGCAGTGCTCATTCTTAGTCAGTCCATCTGTTGTTGGGCCTCTGGTGGTGGGTGTCCAACCTTGTGCCATGTCCTTTTTACATGGGGAACTCAGTGAGCTAGTGGGAAGAATATCACTTGCCTCCCGATGTTTGATTTTTCTACCCAGGCTGTGCACTTTCATGAAAACAAATTGGGAGCTGGTGCTTGGATGTTGCCAAGTTTCTGCATTTTTTTTAGGGAAATAAATATGAGGATGTGTGACATTTCAAAAATAAGAAAAGAGCCTGTGAAGAACAATTGTGTAAAGGAAAGGTGTTTTAACCTTGGCCTTGGCCATACCAAAAATCATATGTTCTTTAGAATAAAATAAGAGAGGCGTCATCTGGGATCTCTTCTAAAAACCAGTATTATTGTGGGACAGAAACAAAAAGGACTAATTCATAATGTGGTAGCAGACTTCCATTTATTTCACTGCTAAGGAAATGGAAAGATAGAAACTATGCATCCTTTAACTGCTTCAAAATGGTACATTAATGAGTAACATTATTTTTTATTGGCCTGATTTTCACAATAAAAATTTTCTTTTGTGTGTGCCGGTGGTAATTTTTATTATTTTTTTATTTTTTATTTATTATGTTCAATTAGCCAACATATAGTACATCATTAGTTTTTGATGTAGTGTTCAATGATTCATTAGTTGTGTACAATAAAAACTTTCTGATAATTTGTCATAGTTATTGCCTGTAGTATCTGTTATATCAGGAAGCAGTATTTTATTTCTAAAACTCATTGATATTTTTAATACTAACTCTATTTGAAAATTTATTGTCTTACCTCAGAGATACAAATTGTTATGTTTTATGCCTATTTTATAGAAATAGGTGAGAATGTGTGGAACTTTGGAGAGTGTATGTGTATAGGCAAGTAAAAAGAAAACTCATGTCAAGATCAGTTTCCATATGGAGGAGGAGAAATTTTCCCACCTGAAAATATGGGGTATTTTTGTTCTTGCTTTTTGTTTATCTAGAACTAGCTTGAAAGCCCCAATATTAATCTTTAAAGGGTCTAGAGCTGGTGGGGATTTATGGACAGTCATTTATGCCCACCTGGCTCACAGACATATTTTGTATAAATTGCAGTGTCAGTTAATAAATGACAATATATAATGTCAATTAATAAGTGGCTGTGAGAAGCAGTATAGTGTAGTATTTAAGAAAGATTGAAGACTTAGGTGTCAGATTGCCTGGACCTGAATCCTCTCTTAGCAGCTTCCTTAATTGTGATTTCTAGTAATTATGTCACCCTGCTCTGCCTCAGCTTCCTCAGCTGCAGAATGAGGGTAATAACTGGGCATAGCTTATAGCTTATAGGGTTGTTGTAATGCTTTAGAGTTAATTCAGGAAAAGCATTTAGAACAGTGCCTGGAACATAGTTATGACTCAAAAAATGTTCCCTATTATAATTATACTTCCTGTGAGAAAGGAAGCTAGAAAGGGCAGGTCTCTTGTATCCTTTATTCTGGCATTTTTCTCTCACTCTTGGGAAGCTATCAAGGAAGCTCTATGGCAATGCTGTTTGTTCTTCTAGGCAGGAAATTAGGACAAAGTTGTTAGTTACAGAATTTGATTGTCTAATGCATTTAGGAAGAGGTAGCCTGGTGCATCCACCTTCACAAATGGTCCAATCTTATCTCAGGAGACCCACTAGTCCATCTGTGCACCAAGAGTCTCCCCACTTGGTGCTTAGATGATCTCTGCTAAGTTTCTGCCTTTTCTGTTTCCTCTTTTCTGTCTTCCAGTGTTGAATAGTCATTCCTCTCTACTCCTTCACGACTCACACATTCTCTTTGTGTATTACTTTCAGGCATTTTTGCTCTGAGAGCTTCACAGAAATAGATTCATTGTATGATTTTATACTGATTTTATAGTTAAGCCTCAGCAGGCAGACTTACTTATTTCCACGTGGTTGAGGGGAACTTATTTTTATCCTTCCATGTCCTTTATTTAATGCATATATACAAATGCATAGTTACTCATTCTTATAAATTCCTGGCAACTGGCAAGTATTTCTGCTGGATTCGGCAGTTTCTTAGGCCAGATATTTAAATGAAGACCTTTCTTGGGTGTGGCTTGATCTATTTATACTATTCATTTTGGCATTTGTTCACTTGTTGACTTGATTTGTTTTCTGTCTCATGTGTGTCTCTTACCTTTGCTCATTGTGCCAGACATAAAGCTGGATCAGAATCGATGTTCAATAAGTACTTAGTTGTTCTCCATGAAACCATGGGTTGGTATGAGATGGTACACACAGACTTTCATAAGAATTGTTATACTAAGTGGATACAGGAATAACAACAACAAAACTCAAAAACTAGAGTTCATGTGTTTGACACCATAATATGAATAATATCATTTTTTAATAATTTTATAGTAATTATTATCCTGCTGTTTCCAAAAACATGAAATGCCTTGCAGGTTTGTTCACTCATACAAGTGTTCCATTTTTTTTTTTTTAAGATTTTATTCATTTATTTGACAGAGAGAGACAGAGATCACAAGTTGCTGAGAGGCAGAGAAAAGCAAGCTCCCTGCTGAGCAGAGAGCCCCATGTGGGGCTCGATCCCAGGATCCTGGGATCATGACCAGAGCCAAAGGCAGACGCTTAACAGACTGAGCCACCCAGGTGCCCCTCCATTTTAAGCCCATTATAAGACTCAATGCATGCATTCTCAGAAATTTCATTCGTTTGCATTGCCTTCTTAGTGTAGATAGTTTGAAAAAAAATTTTTTTTTTTTTAAATTGGGATTGATTAGAACTCAGACAAAATATCAGAGTCCCAGTATTGTGAAATTTTCTGGGGCTTGGATATGCCTTTTTTAGATTGACATCTTTGGCATCAACTTTTCAGCGTTGGCTCTGGGAAGCGTCGAAAAAAGGCCTTTTACCTAATGATAAACAGACGCACCATTTGTAGATATACCATGCAAGCCTTTAGTGTGTGTACTAGTAATTTGATCCTGAAAATGATGAGAGAGCCATCATATCACTACTTTGCACGAAGAATCTCAGGCATATAGATGTTAAAAATTAAGCTGACCATGATCACAGAGAGAATACTTTCCAGAACAAATACTCTGAGTTTTCTTGTTGTTTTTAAACTCCAGCAGGTTAAGTTTATCTTTGCCAATTTTGTTGTCTGCTGGAATGAAAATTTCAGATACCTGGCTTACTTACTTCTACCAAATCTATTGGAAAGCATAAAATAGCTTCATTAATTAG
>NC_139031.1:77253595-77444562 GCF_964662115.1 Mustela nivalis
AATTGGGCTGCTTTACAATATTACAGAGTAGAAGTGAAGTTGTTGAAACCTGTTAGTAATGTAAAAAATTCCTTTCCATAGAAACATTATTTCTGGGACGCCTGGGTGGCTCAGTTTGTTGAGCGGCTGCCTTTGGCTCAGGTCATGATCTCACTGTCCTGGGATCGAGTCCCACATCAAGCTCCTTGCTTGGCGGGAAGCCTCCTTTTCCCTCTGCCTCTGCCTGCCACTCTGCCTGTGCACTTACGCTCTCTCTCTCTCTCTCTGACAAAATAAAATAAAAAATCTTTAAAAAAAAAAAGTTAAAAAAAAAAAAGAAACATTATTTCCTATGGACTGCAGTTCACTTTCTCACTGTAGGTAATGATCAGCTATTACACGTCAATTTGTAAATTCATTTTGGTATCATCATCTGACTATAAATATATGGTTTGGTACTATGAGTTCTCTTTGCAACCAGTTGTAACATCTGTTAATCCCTTCATTAGTTAACAAGCTAATTAAAATCCTTGATACCTGTTGATTTTATGTCTTTGTGATAATCATATTTGTGCCTTTTATTTTGAAAATTATCTTTTTATTTAAAAAAAAACTTTTAAAAGATTTTTATTTATTTATTTGACAGAGACAAAGAGCGAGCACACAAGCAGGGGAAGCAGCAGGCAGAGGGAGAGGGAGAAGCAGGCTCCCTGCTGAGCAGGGAGGCCAATATGTGGCTCGATCCCAGGACCCTAGGATCATGACCTGAGCCAAAGGCAGACGCCCAACTGACTGAGCCACCCAGGGGCCCCTGAAAATTATCTGCTGCTTTCCTTTCTGCTTCTCGCTCACCTTTATGTGTCCAGTGACCTAACACTCCGTTAATCTTAGAAATCTAAGATGAGACGTATGTGTCAATCCAGTTATCTTGCCCAATGTTAGACTGAATTTCAGTTCTTTTGGTGATTTACAGCTACTAACAGGCTATTAAGCAAAAGAAAGTTCCAGGGATATAAATGATTATGCAAGCAACCAAGACTTAAATGTTACCAAAATTCCTTATGTCCATCACAGGCATGTTTTAATAGAAGACACACTTTTTTTCATATTGATTTAATATAAAGAGGCAAAGCACTAAGTGAACATTATCAAGGAGAAAAAGGAACAGTCCTAAAATTTGCCTCCAGCTCAGAATCTATCAGAGATGTATTGATTTTATGAGACTTCATGTGATAATACATGGAGACATACCATGGAGAATTCACTGTTTAACTGAGGAATACTTTATTTATATACATTGTGCCAGATTGTGAGGTTAAACATTATTTATGTTGAGTTCTCAGCTTATATTAGACTCCTTCAGAAAATGCACTCTATTATCATCATGGACTGTTTCACAGGTGACTAATTTTTATTCTCATTATAAACAGCATATTCATGTTTATTCATATTTCCTATCTGGAAAAAAATATACAATATACTGGAGAAATACACAGTCTGACTATCAAGTTAAATCTTAGTAAGAAGAGGGAGGGATAAGGAACGAGCATTGAACTCGTGCTAATTTAAAACCCATCATACTTTCTCTGATGGGGCCATGTGAGCAAGTTGACCTTCCTTCTTTGCTTTAGCTCAAGTAGGCTCTACTAAGTTATAAAACTCATTTTGGTGGGCACCAAAAGAACATATCTATAACTAAATAGATATATGTTATTATCTAAGACTAGAGTTTAACCTAGAAGTTTTCATCTGGTGGCCCACAGTCAATGGGAGGTATTTTCTTGAGCTGTACAATAGTGGTCCCCACAGTGCTTTGTTTTGTTTTTAGAGTAGGTATAAATGATGACAAGTATTTGAACCCTAGAGGATTTTGTATGAAAATCTGGACTTTAGGCCTTTCTTTCAAAATTGGCTTATCAGGCTGCTCTGGGCTCCTGTTTCCTTAAGGCAAAATTGGTAGGCTGTCAGTGGTTAATTTCTGTCTTTATAAAGAGCTCATACCCTTCAAGAGCCCATATCACTTCCTATTATGTCCTAAAAATGCTCATAACACTTATCATTATGCTGATGTGGAGGTTTTTTCTTATCTGGTTGGCTGTACTTGTTTGT
Source organism: Mustela nivalis (assembly GCF_964662115.1). Classification (NCBI taxonomy): domain Eukaryota; kingdom Metazoa; phylum Chordata; class Mammalia; order Carnivora; family Mustelidae; genus Mustela; species Mustela nivalis. The sequence goes on from NC_139031.1 coordinate 77,255,684, forward strand.
GTTTTCTGCCTGGCCCCTATGCTCCTTTGAGTTAACCATGGTTTGTCAAGTGTGAAATTTTGAAGGTATTGACTATGATATACTCACCTTTGATTCTCAGTGCCAGGCGGGGTCTCTCAGTCAGGAGATGCTCAGTGTTATTGAATGAATGCACTGATGAATTTTCATTGTACATTTTTTTCAATCTTATCTCTAATCTAGGGATAGAGAAGTTAACCAGGGATCTTTAAAGTTTAGATGAACCACTCTTGATTTGTTGGTTATTTGGGTGTTCATCAGGCTTAAAGTGCAATGAGATTTAGTCATGGTTGGGTTTTAGAAAATCAAGTTTAAGAGAGACGGGTCAATAGTTTGAAGGTAAATTTGCTAGATAGTTCTTAAATGGTCTTGAACTTTGCTTTTTCAGGTTTAATATAGGAGGTTCATACCTTTACACTGTTTTGTGAATTTATTTGTCTTGATTTTATGTTAGTAAATTCCTCAAAATAAAATCACATAATAAGATTGGCAGGTAATTGAAATCCTCTCCAATTTTGGTGTTTTTGTCCTTAGAAGAATGTGTAACTTCCTCACTAGAGAGTTCATCCAAGTAATTAACAAGTATCTAACAATTGCCAGATTAAAGAAACAAACAACAAATGACATTTTAAATAGAAAAATAATCATGTAAGAGGATTTAAAACTTTAGATATATAGATATATAGATAGCATACTATCTGTAGCTTTTGGGGGACTATGTAAAATAGAGGTAGTATAAAGTTGGGTATAAAACATCTATCAAGTCAATTTTTATAAATAAAAGATATTTTTAAATTAGATAAATTACCAATTTTAAAATTTAAACTGGTTATTTTGGGAAGACAAGATAAATAAAATGATAGACATAGAAGTGATAAAGCAAATTAGGCTACTAGGAGGAAGTTACTAATATCTAAAAATTAAAAATAGAAACATAACAATGTAGTCAAAAATTGAATCATTTAAATCTGGAATCTTTTTTTTTAAAGATTTTATTTATTTATTTGACAGACAGAGATCACAAGTAGGCAGAGAGGCAGGCAGAGAGAGAGAGAGAGAAAGAGGGAAGCAGGCTTCCTGCGGAGCAGAGAGCCCGATGCGGGGCTCGATCCCAGGACCCTGAGATCATGACCCGAGCTGAAGGCAGCAGCCCAAACCACTGAGCCACCCAGGTGCCCCTAAATCTGGAATCATTTACAGATTTAAATTTTGTTGTAGGTTTAAAGCTAAAATATGATTTATTCTTTAAGTATTTAAATATATGTATGCAACAATCTCTTTTTTTTTTTTTCTATTTGTCTAACATTTTCTGAGTAACCAGAATGTGCTAGGTAGTGCCCATAAGTACTGGAAAATATTAACAAACATCAAAAGGGATCACTGTTCACTCTATGGAACTAAGGGTAGGATCAGAAATAGTTTCACAGAGGATCATGTGTGTACTCAGACTCCCAAGTACACAGGTTGTGGGAATTAACCCAGAGGAAAGAGCATATAGGACTGAAGATGGAAAAAGAGAATCTGCTATGTTTGGGGGTATGCCAAGTGTTCATTTGATCTAACGCGCAGTGTGAACTGAGCGAGTGGTGAGAGATGAGGCTAGACCAGATGTAGTGCAAATTCTTGAAAGAATCTTGGGCCAAATATCTTGAGACTTATTCTTCACATAGAGGAGGGACGTTCATATATCAGAGGGAATGGCGTGAGAATATTGGCATTTTGGAAATACTCCTGCTGTGGTATGTGGGGGATATGTGGTCTGAGATGCAGATGGGTGATAAGCCTGAAGTGGAGTGATAAGAGATAATCTAAGTAGTGAGAACTAAAGAAGAATGGTAATGGGGGTACAAGAAAATCAACATCGAGAGGGCAGAATTATGTTGGCGGCCAAAATAATATTGTTGGCAAATGGAGATATTTTCCATTTTCCCAGAACTTCATTGTCAACCAGTGGGGGTGGATTTTCATGCTATTCACTGTGTTTGAATTTGGAGATACATGGCTGGGCGAAGGCTCTTGTTGTGGGGATGTGGTTTAAGATAATTTACCTGGGGGCATGATGAGTTGAGACGCCTAAAAAATATTCAGCTAGGGATGTCAGGAAGTTGTAAGTGGATTTGAAATTCAAGCTGTTAGTTAATAGAAGGGAAAGATGTGCCTCTTCAGATGGCTCAGGGATGGAATTCTAGGAAACACCGGTATTTAAAGGTTTCAGGAAAGAACACACACAATAAAAAAGCAAACATTATGTGATGGTCCCTACTTGTGCCCTGTAAGAAGCTGGTGGGCAGGTGCAGAGTTAATACCATAGTGTAATGTGGAGCTAGCTGGGGTGCAAAGAGGCCAATTAACTTGATCAGCAGAGAGAATGAATCCAGAATCCAGCTGTGTCCAAACAACAACAAAACATAATGGTTATCAGTACTTGTCGTATTACAAATTGACATAATTTTAAAATATATTTTAATTGTGTACTTAGATAATAGTATGTGATTTTTTAAAAAATTTTTTAATTTTCTTATAAACATATAGTGTATTTTTAGCCCCAGGGGTACAGGTCTGTGAATTACCAGGTTTACACACTTCACAGCACTCACCACAACCCACACCCCACCAATGTCCATAACCCCACCACCCTCTCCTGACCCCCCTCCCCCCAGCAACCCTCAGTCTGAGTCTCTTATGGTTTGTCTCCCTCCAAACCCCATCTTGTTTCGTTTATTCTTATCCTACCAATAATACATGATTATTACATTACATTCCAACCCAAAGACTTTGCAATTCTAGCATTTAGAAATACTTTTATTATTTTTCATTGAATATATATATTTTTTCTTTTTATTTAAATTTAATTAGCCAACATATAATATATCATTAGTTTTTGATACAATACTCAGTGCTTCATCAGTTGCGTATAACACCCAATGCTCATCGCATTCTGTGCCCTCCTTAATACCCATCACCCAGTTACCCCGTGCCCCTATCCACTTCCCTTTCTGTAACCCTCGGTTTGTTTCCCAGAGTCAAGAGTCTCTCATAGTTTGCCTTCCTCTCTGATTTCTTCCCATTCCATTTTCCCTCCCTTCCCCTATGATCCTCTATGCTATTTCTTACATGCCGCATATGAGTGAAGAAACCACATGATAATTTTCTTTCTCTGATTGACTTACAGAAATGCTTTTAAACATCATGTTTAGGTAAACCATATAGAACCCAGCTGTATTTTTCTTTTTTTAGAATTAAGAAATTTTAAAAAAGTTCTTCTAATGCAATTAAATCTTTACCTAAGAAATAAGTATTTATTTTGAATTTATTTTATTTCAGTGCCATGTAGTTGCTTCTATTGAGAAGACATTCAATTTGATAAAAGCCTTCTGTTCTTTGTATACTATTGACTATTGTACTAATTAATCTCTCAGCATAGTATAAAAATTGGAAAAGGATTTTATTCCACGCTTTCAGGTCATGGAATGAAAAATACCCTTTGAAAAAGCAAGCTATTATCTCTTTTTCATTACACTTAAACCATTTATCTAAAGTTTATAGAATTCACAATTAAATAGAAATTGGAAATCTTTGGCACAGATGGGCTAAATAACCCGCTCACAGATTATAGAGAAAACACACTGACTTCAGGCTGTCACTATTCTCAAATGTTAATTTCACAGTACCTAGATGATTTGTTCAAATAATTATTTTCTATCTTTATATTAAACATTGTATCTATGAGTTTATTTAGCGCTAGTAGAATTAGTTATCTCTATTCTAGGTCTGTGGTTGAGCAGTTACTTACTAGTCAGGGAGCTAAGCATGAGTGCAGGAAGGAATAAGTGAACCTCTTATATTTAGAACTTTTAAAATATCTTCTGTAGTACCCACTAAAAAGGCTATTTTAGAATAAGTTGAAATGAATTAGGATAAAGGTGATTTTTCTCTACGGAGTATTTCTGGATATAGAAATGGGTAACAGAGACTACAGAGACTAACAGAGACAAACTTTTTTTTTTTTAGTCTTTACATAAATCTCTTAAGATACTGTAGCCTGCCCTCGCCCTGCAAATTAGATTTTTGAAATATAAAAATCTTAAAAAAAAAGATTTAAAGTACTAGCTAATCCATTTCCTTAGTAAATATAGGAACCTCTTTAAGATAAGAGATCAGCAGCCATTTAGGTTGTGATTGAATACTTCCAGTGACAAGTCACTTCTTAAGGCAGCATTCTGTATTTACGCTAATTTTATACACACACACACACACACACACACACACAAATATGTCACATATATGAGGCGCTTGGGTGGCTCAGTCAGTTGAACACTGGACTCTTGATTTGGTCAGGTCATGATCTCAGCCCTACATTGGGGTTGTGCGCTCAGTGGGGAGTCTGCTTGGGAGTCTCCCTCTCCTTTTCCCGCTGCCCTACCCCCTCATGACATGTGCATGCTCATTCTCTTTCAATAAAGTCTTTATTTTTTTTAATAAAGATTTTATTTATTTATTTGACACAGAGAGAGAGATCACAAGTAGGCAGAGAGGCAGGCAGAGAGAGATGGGGAAGCAGGCTCCCTGCCCAGCAGAGAGCCTGATGCGGGGCTCCATCCCAGGACCCTGGGATCATGACCGGAGCCGAAGGCAGAGGCTTAACCCACTGAGCCACCCAGGAGCTCCCAATCTTTCAATAAAGTTTTTTTTAAAAAAATGTTACCTGTATCTTGGTGTTACTGATGAAACATCTTTGTGTGTATGTGTGTTTGTGCATGATGTGTGTGCTAATTTTTTAATATATAGACCCATATAATCTGTTTTCTTAATTTCGAATTTTATTGTATTATGGTCAGATACTGTCACTGCATTATGCTAGTTTATTGTTATTTATTGATATTTGCCTTATATCTTGACACGTTATAAATGATTCATTCTGCTTTTAAAGAATGTTAATTTTCTGGTTATTGAGTACAGTTTCATGTATTTGACCATCAGATCACACTTGTTCTGTTTTACTAATTCTTTGGTCAGCATGAGCAGTCAGTGTCTGAGAAATTAGCTATAATTCCTTCCCCATGATTGTGGATTTTTTCATCTCAGTATTTTGAAGTTTCTCTGTATACATTTTGAGTCTTTCTTATTAGCTGCATGTAAATTTAAATTGTCATTTCTTCAAAGCAAGCTTTTTCTATGTTAGTATGTATAATGTCTGACTTTATCCACAATGAATTTGTTTTTAAAGTCTATACTGCTGTAGCTTCACTGACATTTGCTTGATCTTTGCTTGGTATATAAGTTTTTTTATCCTTTTACCTTTATGCCATTTTATTTTGAGTGTATATCTAGCTATATCTATCTATCTATCTATCTATCTATCTGTGTGTTTGTATCAATAACAATAATAAAAGCAGCTGATGTTTATTGAACATTTCAATGAGTTAGACACTCTGCTCTATCCTTTACATGGACTTAATCACATAATCCTCATCAGGACTCTAAAACATTCTGGTTTACAGATGTATGGACTAAAGCTTAGAGATGTGCTACAAAGTTAAGTAATTTGCCATTGTTTTGTATATCGTAAGTGGTAGAAGAGAGATTCAAACCCCAGACATTCTAAATCCACAGACCCATACATGTAAATTCTACTCTAAATGACTTCTCACAATAAGTATTTTTTCTTAAGATTTTATTTATTTATTTGACAGAAAGAGATCACAAGTAGGCAGAGAGGCAGGCAGAGAGAGAGAGGAGGAAGCAGGCTCCCTGCTGAGCAGAGAGCCCGATGCGGGACTCGATCCCAGGACCCTGAGATCATGACCTGAGCCGAAGGCAGCGGCTTAACCCACTGAGCCACCCAGGCGCCCTCACAATAAGTATTTTAAGGTACATACTTTTTCTTACCTCTTTTTTTCCACTTGCTAAGCAAAGGTGATCTCACTGTTGTATATTTTTAATTTGCTATGTTGTTATTCTTCTCCATAGATCTGATTCCCCAAGATATTCCCCTACTCTGAGGAGTTTGTTGCACAGCAAAAAAAAAAAAAAGATAATACCATCCATTTTTCAAAAATTTCCATATTTTAAATTTCCAAGTAATACAGAAGTAATCCATAGACTTGACTAAGTGAAAATCCACTGATCCATATTTTTTTCCTTAATTTTTTATAGTAATTGGCAGAATTTCAAAAAGCTCATGTTTCTAAGAAAAATCATTGTACTAACTTTGAGTGTTCATTCCATGTGATGGGCCAGTCAGGCCTTACTCCCAGTGTCAGCTCCCTCAGAAATGCATTGCTTACACTAAGAACATGTTTAGTTTCCATGTTCTGATCCCCCAACTTAGAATATACTGTCTCCACTTGGAGTTTCCCTGGGGACGGTGGCACTAGTCAGATACCAAAAGCACATCAGGATGTTAACAAACTTCCTTCCTTTCTCATCATAGTAAACAGCGGTCTCTTGTTGATGTGTTTACAGTTTCATCTATGTCAGCAGCAAAGGCATATGTGTGGTTGTCAGCTAGTGAAGTAACCTTTACAGCATACCTCTTTGGCCATAAGTTTTTCCAATAGATCAAGTTTACACTGTGACAGTAGCTTGGACACATGAGCAAACTAGCCTGCAAATATGATACCAATTTACACAGCTCCCAGCAATATATTCAGTTGTCTCCCTAAGTCATTGCAACACCAAGTATGGCCCTACTGTATAATTTTCAGAATGCTTTTTCACTGATATTTACCTTTGCCATGTTTACTTTCTCCCTTTAAGAATTTCTTATTCACATGCCTTGTTCTTGTTCAAATGCCTTGACTTTTTCACAGACCCAGTTCCTAAGGTAAGAGTTCCTAGAAAGAGTTCCTAAGTTCCCAGTTCCTAAGAAAGAGTTGCATATCTCATTCAAATGAACATAATTATTTCAACAAATATTTATTGAGGCCCTGCTTTTTTGATAGACAGTAGTCAAGGATCTTGAGATACACCCGCAACAAAAATGGACAAAAAATCCCTATCTAGGGCAGTAGACAGACCACCAAGAAATTAGTAAATAAAGAAAATATAACATGTTAGAATATGGCAAGTGGTGAGGAAAAAAATGAAAAGCCTACCAGCATAAGGGGGGATGTGAGGGCTGAGGAATGAAGGAGAAGGCAGTTTTCAATAGGTCATTAATGAGTAGTTGAGGGTTGAGGAAAGACTTTGTGTGGTAAAAACCAGTAGGAAAGACAAAGAGGCTGCTTACAGTTCTATAAACATTTGGGACTATCTGTAAGTCTGGTAGAAACACCCATCTCTAAAGTGTGATTCATTCTCCACACTGTGAATTCATCTATACAGTATTATTCTTCCTAGTGCCTAATTGAAATGAAAAGAATGAGGTTTCTTAACAAGCTGAAAAATAATAATGCTTTCTCTGTTTATAACTTAACTATGTTTTCAGGGTCCAGTGAGACAATTAATTATTGTTTTGCTATGTAGCATATTTTATGAAACAGCGCTTGTGGGAAAAGGAACTGATGAAGTTCTAGAACATAGGTGAGGTTGGGTGGAGCTGAGATCAGGAGCCCACGGCTAAGAAAGAATTCTTAAGGCTTTCCAGTGCAAAAAGGTGATTTATTAAAGCCTGAGGACAGGACCTGTGGGCAGGAAGAGATGCTGCCCTGGGGTTGTGAGGTGTGGCAGGTTAAGTATGGTGGAATAGGGGTACTATGCTAAAGAGGATCTTCAAGATACCAGATAGATACCCAAGGCCTTGCCAGAGTCAATGTTGTTTTTCCCTTTTAACAAGCTATTAACATTAAGATGGTTGGGAGATTCCTAAAGAATGTTACACCTGTCCCATCCAGGAGTGGGGGTGGGGGAAGGTTGGAGGGTGTCAGCTTTTGCTTTGTCTTTGGGTTTTAGAGGATATTGTTTCTTATGAGGTATATTAGTTGGGTCTTTTAAGATCGTCTTGATGGGTTGGGGCTGTAAGAGCCCGTCCTGGAATATCACAATCCCAGACTTGTGGGTTTACTTCCTTCCAGACATTGGAAGGGATAGTAGGGTATGGTTCTAGCTCTCCAGACGTTAAAGAGAACAATCCATCTCCCTCTGCAGTAAGAGCAAATGGGCTACCCAGTTTATACATTAAGTCCCGTCCGAGTCATGGAGTGGGATAATGCGGAAGGGCTAGAAATACATGAGTTACCAATTGACTTATATTTGCAGGTTAAAGACATTGTCTGATGGCATGTTTTAGTTTCCCCTTCTATGCCAACAATTTTAAGATTAGAAAGACAAGTAGGCCTGGAGTGCTGAATAAGGACAGAGTAAGTGGCTCCTGTATCAATAAGAAAATTGATAAGCTTACCTCCCACTTCCATGGTAACCCAGACATACTTAACATTGGCAAAATTCCACATATCCAACAATCTGTTTGATTTTGTAGTCAAGCATAATGTGACGTATGTCCCACCCAGGAGTGGGGGTGAGGGAAGGTTGGAGGATGTCAGCTTTTGCTTTGTCCTTAGCCAGTCTTCTGTTCCCTCATCAGAACTGTAAATATTTTAACTTGTTACTATACTACTTTTTCATCTAATGCATCTTTAAATCTCAAATTCATAAAAATCAATCTTTTTTCAAAAAAATTTGGAAAGTAAGCCTTAAAATGTCTCTTAACTTTACCACGTTATGTGATACATCTTCAATTACCATTTTAATTGCTTCCTTTAGTTCTGTTATTATATTTAAAATATATAATTCTAATTTTGTTAAGTAATACATTCTATAGGTTTAAGGTTTTTTAATTTCTATCCATGCTATTAACTCCGAAATACCTCTTAAGCTTTGCATTCCACTGTAAATCTGATCCCATTTCTAATTGAATAGACAACACTATTTATAAAGCTGCAGCTCTTTTTCATCCAAAATTCCTGGTTGAGTTGGCATCTGCCCTCATCATCTTCATTTCCTTGAGTTAATATCAAATATTATATTTATTTATTCATTTGTTTTATTTTTTAGATTCCACATACATACAAGTAAAATGACAAGATACTTGTCTCTCTGTCTGACTTATTTTGCCAAGCCTAAAGAGCTTTAGAAATGTGTATGTTCATACTGTTTTCAAAGACACTTGTACTGAAAACTCTGGGTAACACAGGGGACCTGGACATAGGGTCTCCATGGGAGAATTTGACAGGAACATGCCCCTAAGAGTCACATCACTCAGAATCCTAGCCTCTTTGTAGTCTCTCGACCTGGTTGACTGACTTTAGAGATGCAGTTACTGTGGTGAATTGCACATCAGCAAGCCTGGTGATGATGATTTACCTGGGGCTTGTGTTCCCTGGAATGCTGCTCTGAGGCTTCCAGCAGAGGCTGGAATGAGAGTTAATGAGGAGAGAAGGACCCAGCCATAGGCCTGCACCTCCTGGCTGGCATGTGTGTGAGGTCTGGTTCTGTCCCTCCCAGTCGACTCCCCAGACTGAGCAGAAACCACGTAAGGGCCCCTGCCAGCACACTGGATCGTGAGAAATACAGATGGTTGTTTTCTGAGCTGCTAAGTTTGGGGAGGCTTGAAACTCAGTAATAGATGTCTGATTCAGTCCCCAACTTTGTTTTTTAATTTGAGAGTGAAGTAGGTTCCTCATACAGGCTTGATTTTTTTTTTTTTTTAAGACACACCTGCTAATGCATTCAGTTTATATAACACAGAGTGTGAATTAGACAGGAAGGTTTTCCATATATGCTAGAGATTATTTTATCACACTGGCATACATAGATATTCCTTTGGATAATTGGCATTACTTCTTTTCCATGACAGGAGTATCTTGGGTTCTGATTATTTCTCTTTATGTAGTCACATATCTCAGAATCATCTTACCTAAAACTCTTCTGACACACCTTAGGGCCATCGTTTTTAGACTTTAAAAATTAACACAATATTAAAATTAAAGGAAGGGACACCGGGGTGGCTCAGTGGGTTAGGCCTCTGCCTTCAGCTCAGGTCATGATCCCAGGGTCCTGGGATCTCGAGTCCCGCATCGGGCTCTCTGCTCAGCAGGGAGCCGGCTTCCCTTCCTCTCTCTCTGCCTGCCTCTATGCCTGCTTGTGATCTCTGTTTGTCAAATAAATAAATAAAATCTTTAAAAAAACTAAATAAGTAAAATTAAAGGAAAAATAGGTTGTCTGAAGTTTGTCAGATTTTTATTTTTGTCACCTACCGTCATTGGGAAAAAAAAAAAAAAAGACAAAGGAAAAAAGCATACTACTATTATCACTATTTTAAGAAGGTGTAGATATTGTTAACATCTAAAATGTAGGGGAAAATGCAGTAAGGACATAACCTCAAAATAAAGTAGTATTCTTTAATTAAAAATGTCTGACTTTATGAGACACTAACTTTTACATTTTGCTTTAATTATGCTAGAGGCACAGGGGAAGAAAGGGGGTGGATACCATTCATGGACTAGTGGATCACCCTTTGAGACTCTGTTTTGTTTGTTTGATCCTTTTGTTTCCTTTTGTTTTCGTCCTTATTTTTCTCTGATTTATTAAAAGTATCATTCGATTGGTTGTTTTTCTTCTATAACCATAACAGAAAGTCAGGGAAATTGTGTGTTTGCCCAGCTGTTACAGTTCACTGAAATTAATTATCTCATTTGTAAAAAGGAATTACAGATCTGCTTTGACGTACTATGGGATTATGTCCTTATAGACCCAATGTAAGTTGAAGATAGCATAAATTAAAAATGTGTTTAATACACGTAACTTACCCAAACATCATAACTTAGACAACCTACCATAAATGTGCTCAAAATGCAGGAGTCTGCAGTTGGACATATTGTCTAACACAAAGCCCACTTTATAGTAAAGTGTTGAATATCCCATGTAATTTATTGAACAGTGTACTTAAAGTGGAAAACAGAATGATTGTACAGAATGGTAGGAAACGCCTCGGTTGTTGACCTCGTGATCACGTGGCTGACTGGGAGTTGCCTCTCACTGCCAGTGCCTGGCGTCATGGGAGAAGTGGACCACCTATCACTAGCCTCAGAAAAGACCAAAATTCAGAGTAGAGTGTCTACTGAATATGTACCACTTTTGCACCGTCGTAGTCAAAAAATCATAAATCATACCATTTTAAGTCGGGAACTGTCCCTTTTTGTGATTATTGAATAACAGGAAGTGAAGCATGTGAAGTATTTATGCTAAACATAATCATAGTAGATATGCAGTGCATGTCAGTTGCTTTTTAATGTTATTTCCCCCCTGCTGCTTTAACAAGCCCATCCGTTCTCTCTGGCTTGGCTTCTAGAAAGATCAAGCAAATGTTTTATGCTTAACTCCAGTGACTCTGTTCAGCTTGGATTTGTTGTTTTCCATTCCTTCCCCTTCCCCATTCACTTTTTCATTTCTGGGTTTTGTCCTGTGCTTATAGTTCGTTTTTTATCACATTGTGATTTACGTATATTGCTTTCCTTTTGGATATAACAGATGTACAAGTACATACATAAATGCAAGCCTCTACATGTATTTACAGCCAAAGTGACAGACTAGAAGGAGTTTAAACTGGTTCTGCTAACCATACCTTCCTGCCAAGTCTCTTGACCAGTTTCACCAGAAACAGAGAGAAATCTCATGCAAGGGAGTGATAGGAGGGCAGGGCATCTGGCTGATTTACAAGTGTGATCTTTATAAACTTCTCTGTGGTTTATATGTTTGTTCCATGAAAATTTTTATTTTCACAGCTCTATGTATAGTAATGCATAGACTTCTTAGGGAGTGGGGAGGAGGAATTTCTTTTCATACTTAACAATTGTAGTTAGTGTTTGGTTAGTATGGGTTACACTCAGGCTTGTTAAAAGAATTATTCAAGATAAGAAGAATGTCAGTCATACAAATAAAGACAATAGGATATTTTTTTTTCATGTTTTTTTTTTTTTTCCCTGAACATGAAAGAGTATGATGGTTGTAATTATCTTTTCATTAGAAAATGATCTGATACAAGCAGGTAAGCCACCGAGTGCTTTTATATTCAGTCTGGAGTCGATCCAGCAGACTTTGACCTTGTACTCTTTAGAGATAGCCTGTAATCGCTTTTCCTGAGTGATGGTTGCTCTCCTATTTTACTGCACTGTGGCCAGATCAGCTGGTCTACTCTCAGTTCCCGATTTAGTCTCAAGTGTTACCAGTGAGACAACTCTTTTCATTGGAGGCTCATGTGTAATTCTCCACTGAAGGGCAGTGATGACCCAGATGCTTTTGGTCTATGTGATTCCAGCTTCTCAAATCCGATCTTTCCTGCCCAAGTCCTTTTATTTAAAACTCATTCTAGTTTCTTTCTTGGACATTAAAAAAAAAAAAAAAATTGGACTGTTCTTTTTAACGCTTCTTTGGAAAGCTTAAAACTTAACAAAATTTTCACAAGTTTCACAAGTTTAGCATCTTTAGGTCCATTCCTCACCCACACCCATCGGTTCACATTTACTCAGCTCAGCAAAACGAGTTGAGCTACGTATTCAGACAAAGGAATTGTGTGTGGGTGCGTGTACATGTAAGCATGTACACTTGTCCTTGTATCCAAGTGGCTGGAAGTCTAGAGACGATCTCCACACAGAGAAAATCATTATAGAATGGCGACACTGGAGTGTGCTTTGGGAGCACTGGCCAACAAAACAGTGTTTTGAAGGAGAAGCCACACTTCGCTCTGTGAAAAAGGAAAGGAAGGGCCTCTGGACCTGTAAACCATGTGAAAAACAGTAAGCCATGGGTGAGAAAGTGCATTCAGTGTATCTTCTACTTCCGAATGTGTTTGGCAGGGCTCACAAATGGGCTCTTTTATTCATAAGGAAGGAGAGTCTCTCTAGGAGTTTGCCGTACCCAGATTTGGATTTTGGGAAGATTGCTTGGGCAGCAGTATGTAGCTAATAAGATTTTTCCTTCAGCTTCAGGGTTTAGGCTAGAAGAGGCTAATGCTGACACAGTGGCCAAGATTGATGGGTTCAGTATTCAGCATCTACTAAGTAGCTTTGGGTTCTGATCAAGCTCTAATTTATAGACTTTCAGGCTCCAAAGAAAAATGTCTTTAATTTTTTAAACAGCATTTTTCACTTCTAAAAATAATATTAGTGTTAATTGCAGAAAATGCACTAGAGCACAGAAAATAAAATTTGAAATATTCTAAACCCTACCACTTATAAGCAATCAATATTTTGATAAATATTTTTGGTGTAAATATATGATTTAGCACATATAGCTATGTATGTATGATTTAGTATATAAATGATTTTCAACAAAATCAGGTCATAATAATATTAGCTTTCATTACTATTGTTATTCTTTTCCCAACATAGTAGGCATAATTTTCATGACATTGTGCATCTTCTTCTAAAGTAATATTTAGTATTTACTATAAAAGTGATAAAATGCTTATAAAAAATAAGATCTACTCTTAAGCGAAAATAGAATGATTAGAATGATTCATAATCTCTCCCCCTGAGATAAATATGTTTCACTTTTTCCCCCTCTATTTTGGGATTCTTCCAACTGACATTTGAACATACTGAAGACTTTTATATGTTGAAAATATAGCAAATACAACGTTTATGGTGTGACAGGCCTGGTTCTAAGTACTATACATGTCATTTTTTTTTTTTTGGTCCCAAAGCGTAAAGAAGTAATTATTGTCACCAATTTTGAGTTGAAGGAGTTGAAAGATGGAAAGATTAAATAACTTATCTAAGACCACAGAACCAGGGGCACCTGGGTGGCTCGGTGGGTTAAGCTGCTGCCTTCGGCTCAGGTCATGATCTCAGGGTCCTGGGATGGAGTCCCGCATTGGTCTCTCTGCTCTGCAGGGAGCCTGCTTCCTCCTCTCCCTCTCTCTGCCTGCCTGTCTGCCTGCTTGTGATCTCTGTCTGTCAAATAAATAAATAAAATCTTTAAAAAAAAAAAAAAAAGACCACAGAACCAGGAAGTAGGACAGCCAGTGTCCAAACCCTGGCCATCTGTTGCCACACTTTATGGCCTTGAAGAGTGTGTTATACTGCTTCTCCCTTAACAGTGTAGTCATTTCATGCAATTGATTCATTACCAGCTACTCCTTCACAGCCAGACTAGTCTGAAGAGTTCTTTATATTTTATGGTTGTGTTTCCTTCTATTCCAGCCACTCCTTGACACACACTCCAATCTAGAACTGGCTTATATGAATTTACCCATACTATTAGTTCTTGCTAATATCTCTAATGATTGCAGTCTGTATCTGGGCACCCAACTTATTTGTACTATCAACACATCGAGGGCAAAGGACTGCTCCCTCTTCACTCCCTTTTGTGGGTTTTCTGGGGGTACCACACATTCTTTCTCTGTTCCATCTGTGCTTTTGCTCACTCCTTCTGAGTCTTCCATATTAGACAATTATCTTCAGTCTAACTTCCAGATGCTACACAGCTTCAGGGCTTGGCCATACCTCCCCGTGCCTTCTCACCCTCCATCCTTTCCCTTGGGGCCCACAAATTTCCATAAGCTTAAAATATCATCTATTCACCGAAACTCCTATATCTGTCTCTGTTACCATGTATTTTCTCAGCGTCAGACCCCGTATCTCCAGTTACCTCAGCATCATCACTCGACATCTTACAGGCTGCCTTTAAAATACAGGATACCCAAATACCCTTCTCCCTGTTTTTGCTGTCTTAGTAGATGACACAGCAATCCACTCAGAAATTTGAGCCAGTAGAGGGGAGTAATCTTTACACTTCCTTCCTTGCTACCCACATTCACTCAAATTTTAAGTTACATCAGTTGAGCTTTCTGACTTTTCTTAAATTACTCTTCCACCTCTTTTTCTTCTCCTAAAACCTAATGCTCCATTTCTTGTCTGGACTATTGCAGTCCAGTCCATCTGTGTCCTTTCTCTAATCTGTGTCCTCCACAAGGTGATATTTTGGAAGCAGATATCGGATCAAGTCATCTGCTGGCTCAGCCCTCTTTGATGGCCTCTTACCTGCTCTTGACACTGTTTAAAATCCTTGATACAATTTATGAGGCCCTGTGCCCTGGGGCCTCAGCCCCTCACACATAATCACTTCCTTCCACAAATGCTGATTTCCCAGTATAATCACCTTACTCTGTTCACTACCTAATTTTTAACTCATATTAAAACTTCCTTAGGGAAGACAACTTACTCTTAAATTGCATATCTCTTTTCAAAACACTGAGACTTCTTGCTAACACTATTTGCAATTTTAATTAATTATTAAAGTTGTCAATGTCTCTTTAGGATCTGTCTCCCTTACTGCATTCTAAGTCTCCTGAAGGTAGAAGCTGTTCACTCACTGTCTTACTACCTAGTGCCTGTTAGTTAATACAGAGTTATTGAATGATGAGTGATACTTAAAAAATAGTTTGCTGTACTTTGAGACTTTGAGTATTATGTTTTACATCAAATCTGAGATGATTGTTTAAATTATGTCATACAGTAAGACAGTTTCCTCTCATTTAGAAATTTAATCTTTTTCTATGATTTGAATGACCTCACTTCAACCTCACTTCCCAAGTTAGTGATGCAAATTATAGCTAAATTTCATTTTACTTCTAAGTGAATTATTTTCACGATTTCTTTTCTGTGAAAGAAAGAGATGGTTAGACTGGTAAAATAATTACTCCAAGCAAGACCACTAATAGGTACCAAAACTGGAATTCAAATTCAGGGCTTTACAAAAGACTGCATAGTCATTCCTCATTCTCTATCTACTCGTGTTTATGAAACCTAGCAATTCAGTTAATAGAATTGCTTGATAACTGTGTAGTAGACTAAGAGCGGTAAAATATTCTATAATTAAGAATACCTTGTTGGTAGACAATGGTAGATCTGTCACTTTTCTTTTTTTAGATTTTGCAGAAATAAATTGCATTTACTATATCTCTTTATGTAAATTGTGTTTTGAGTATGATATGTGAATAAATTTAACCAAATGTCAACAATTCCCTCTTGAGATTTAGTCACATGGAACATACTTGATTATCTGAAGTTACAGTCTATTGGAAGGGGAAATTTACATATTTTAAATAATAGGAAGATGGTATTTCATCTTGTATGGTAATATCAGATACAAACTTCAGTAAATTTAAATGTATGACCGTGTATTATAGAACCAATACTAAGCACATTTCCCGATTACCAGATATATCATTAAGGTTAGGTATATTTAATTATTAAATCATATGAGTCCCCCCACCCATACAACACATTTGGTATAGATGTAATGATTACTGAGAATTCCTGCCCCACGTCAGGAAATTTTTGAAATTTTCAAATCATTTCTAAAGCAGTTCCTTTGTGAATCTGCTGTAAAAGAGTGACAATCATATAGATGTCCATGTCATTTCTGAATCACAGAATGAAAGGCATTGATCTTTATGGGAAGTATTATAAGGCATTCAGGTATGATGCCTACTATGATGACTTTAAAATACTTTGTAGATATGTTCTTTTATTTCTGAGCACTATAGTAGACTCTGTGTAGACTTTTGGCTGCTTTCTTATCTCAGCTAACTACTGGGTTTTTTTTTTGTTTGTTTGTTTGCTTTTTTAAAAGATTCTATTTATTTATTTGACAGAGAGAGATCACAAGTAGGCAGAGAGGCAGGCAGAGAGAGAGGAAGGGAAGCAGGCTCCCTGCTGAGCAGAGCGCCCGATGCGGGACTCGATCCCAGGACCCTGAGATCATGACCTGAGCCAAAGGCAGCGGCTTAACCCACTGAGCCACCCAAGTGCCCGCTAACTACTGTTTTATTTGATATTATTTGTGGAGAGTGGCAGGCACACGGACAGTGGCCATTTATCTTCCTCCCCCTCCAGGCTGAGGCTTTGTGATCGTAGAGAGACACAAGGAGGAAGAGCCTATGTTTTTCTTTGTAGCTGTTTATGGAAAGAAGGTCACAGATATTAAGACACACAGTTCTGACAGTCTGGAGCCAACCTAGGTGATTAATCAGTTTAGCAGTGTTAAGCATTCAGGCAGATAGAAACAGGAAGATCTCTCTTTTCGGTAGTAATTGCCATTATGTTTATGGGTGGAAAAAAGTGACTATGCAGTGATTTTGTTGAGATGAAGATGCAGAGTGTTTTCTGATGTGGGCGGGAGAAGCCGGAGTTCCTGGTTCGACAGTCCTGTCTCTTACGGGACTATCATAGGCTGTCATGGAAAATGAAGTTTGCAGAACTGTACAGAATAATGCCAGAAAGCAGTTTAACATATCAATAAGTATATATATAGGGCAGAGGGCTGAAGGGATTGCTCTGTGAAACCAACTTAAGCAAGTGCTGGTTGGGAGAACATTTTTTCATTTTCTTTATGAATTGCTCCCCCTGGGAAGGAAGATGAGGGGTTGTTACAGGGCAGCCAATCATGGTACAATGAAGTTGATTGATACTTTGTTTTGACAGTGAATAGTGATTTCTCTGAATAAAGCTAACATATACTACAAAGAAAGATTCTAAAATCACCATATGATCCTATGGTGTTTAGAATTTGCAGGTATCTCTTATCCTAGTATTTATCTTTGAAAAGTCACTTTAAAATTTGCCAATAAAAATTGTATCTAAAAATATTATAACAACAGTCTGGTAGCCAGGAGCAAAGACTTTAATTTGTGTGGTTGTTGACAGACAGTAAGAAGGAATGGTGGCCTCCAAACATCTGAATAAATTGCTAGTCAATAATTTATCAAAATGAAATTAACTTGACCATGATACCATCAAGCTAAGTTCTTAAAAGAAAATAAATTGTCATAGACAATACATTTCTAAAATAACAAATGTACATGTTTTACTGTGTTTATCAGAAATGTGAGGATAAGACTAGAAAGGGATAATAAGGCTATAATAATATACATTATAAAAAAGTTTGAGTTAATAAGGTATATATGATCCACTCTAGCCAATTCATGATATTCAATTTTAAATTGTTGCTGTTAACTTCAGTGTTTTATGACACATTTTAAAATTATATCATAAGACTAAAGATAAAAATCTTGTATTATAAAAGTATGTATATTAATACATAAAGGCATAATATTCCAGTGGTATGGTAACAATACATGTAGATCATAGATGGATTGAAATATAGATAGATATACATATAAAGATAGATACACAATTATCTGAGTGAAAAATGCACATCTAATTCACATTTTATCCCCATTGGGTGGTAAGAATTCTTAGACCATTATTGTTCATAATTATTTTTTTATGGGTGATATTGTTCATAAATGTTTATTGAATAATTAAATGAAATATACATAATTGACTACTTTTTGCAGAATTTACCCAAATTACCCATACTTCTGGCCTACTAGCAAGGACTAGCTAATTCTAAAATTAGTAAGCAAGAAATAAATGATTATCAATTTTGAAAAACTTAGAAATAACTCATGCTTCCTCTGATCGTTTGCTTTATTGTTATGGATATGTGTGAATTTGATGGTGATTTTATTTGCCTATTATACCATGGTATGCTTTCCTAATAACTTTTTCCCCGTTGATGTGATATAATTAGTTGTATCAATGTTTAATGATGTTTCTCAGGAAGCATAATCACATTTAGATACCATCTGGGGAGATAACATATTTAATCAATAATAACACCAATCATGCAAACAGATCATACATTATTATGCAAAATAAAGTCTTTCTTAAAGACATGATAGAGGGCAAAGCCTTTTTCATTTGTAGTAGTTATGAATTACAATCAACAATCTCAGGTGTGCAAATAACAAGTTCCAGTCAATTATTTATTTGTAACCAAAATCAAGTTCTATTACGAGCCCCATCTGTTAAGTTGGTGACAATTTAATAAGTCAATTTGGAATACCCCTCATTAGCTCCTACTATGTACAAGATGAGATGGGTTTATAAAGGGTCATGGCAAGGCTGTGATGATAATTATTACCTATAAGGTTAATCAAGTCATATGTCCATAAGGTAAATATCGAAAAATCCACCTTATCCTTGGTCTTAGTCCACACATTTTAGTGAGCCAGTTTTGTTTTTTTCCCTATTTCCATAGTTCTGTTAGTTTTAGGAAGCCATAAAAAAAATCAGAGAAATGTTTCTGCCCCTTAGGTTTAATTCTGGGGCATATAAAACTCTGCCAGACACTCCACAATCCTGTATACCTATACAATAACTCCACTGACTCTGGGTCTTGTCCTCAGCTCCCACAGCTTCTCTGGGGAAGCTGCCTCCCTAGTTAGGTTTGCACAGAAAGTATAACTTAAGACCCTCCTTCCCCCATCTCTTCTCACTGTTCTCTGTAAAATTCCTTGAGTTTCTTTCATCATCTGAGCCTAAGGAGATCTTTATAATCACAAAGAAAAATTTTTTTGCTCTTAAGTTTTAATGTGCTGTTACCTGAGAGTTCCCTCTATAAGATGCTGCCAATAGTCTCCTTAATGGGCTCAGGTTTGGGAAAACACAAATCAGGAGACTACCAGGTAACTAATTCTTTTTCCATGTCATCAGTCTTTACTGTGGCACTCAATACTGCATAGACTGTCCAATGGAAATAAAAGAAAAGGGGCAGGGGAAACAAATAACAGACATTTCATAAACAATGTTGTTCTATATAGAGAGAATATATATCTGGTAACTTTATCAGTGTTTTACCTTAAACAATGTGTGGTATTAGTGGATTTAAGATCAGATTAAAGACTGAACATATTTAAATTCTCTTTATTCACAATCGTATGTGAAACATAAGTACCACAGTTAAAAATTATTGGCTTTTTCTTCTTTTATTGAGAATGCTATATAATCCTTCCAATAAATGATATATTTTAGGGAGCTAGAATCACAGAAGCAAATGACTGGATTATAATAATTTTAAGTTTTTCAAGGTATTTTTGAAATAGATTTGATTTTAGCATATTTTTCTGTCTTTACAGTGTTGAGAAAATGGTAGAACCTTTCTTGACTAGAGATAATTGATGAAGAAAGTCAAGGGCTTTCTTTTTTAGTTTCTATACATCATTGGATTGCATTTTGCCCTAAAAAGAAGAAACAGGCGCTTCACCAGAAAGGAGCTAGCAGTAATCCTAGTTTTTATTTTTTCATTTAGAAGGATCTATGTGTAATTTAGAAATTCAGGCCCTTGAAAAAGTGCAGTAACAAAAAACCCTGACTCATCCAACTCAGTGTTACAGATGGATTTGTGATGACCCTACAGCCACAATTTAAAAGCTCCCTTATGGCTAAATAATTTTTGTTACATTCACACAGTGGAATACTATATTGCTGTTTTCAGTCATATAAGCAAATATAGTAATAAATAGCAATGAGTGTGGTCATATTTTAAGGTTAAATGGAAGTAGTAGGAAAAACTGAATATATACCAAACGAGTATGTAACTTTTGCCACAAAGATGATATAGTAAATGAGTATTGTTTGATGTTAACTCTATTAAAATTGAAGAGGAAATTGGAATAAGAAATAGATTAGAATAAAAAATAGGTAAACAGATTAGAATAAAAGATAACAGATCACAGGTTTATGTCAGATTGTTTTTCATCTTTCTTTCATTTTCCATGTATTCAATGATTCTTGTGTCCTACTTTTAAAATATCAGCCAACATTTATGCTTTTTCTTTAATCATCTTCTGTCAGAATTGTTAATAATTGAGAACAATCTTCAAACTTCTGAGAAGCAAGGAGCAGTGAGATAAGAGACCTGCATAACCTAAATGTTACATAAATTTTTGAAAAAAGTATATAAATGGTGTTTTATGTATATCTATAGAGATATAATCTCCATACACTTAGTTGCTGTTACATCTACTTCAGAGATGAAGATGAAAAATTGACTATTTTTTGAAAAGTCAAATAAATAGTATGTAGAAAAATGAGGATTTTACTTTGTCTTATCTATCTCGGTGTATTAGCCACTTTTCTATAATTGTCTTGGTAAAACCCTATTAAGATGTTAGTATCTTCAGATTTTCTTCTGTTGAAGATGATTGATAGTTTAAACTGGGCCACAAATTACATATATTTAATGTGATTACTTCCTACAATGAGTTGTAAAATACATTTAAGTAAAATGGAATTCTCCTTTCTAGATATATACATATAAATAAGGAAATTCCCAGGTGATCAAAAGTGATATTGCAGGAGTTTGATAGAAAATGTCTCACATTAATCTCTTTAAATTATGTTTTTGTAGATATTTATTCAATTTTTAAAATTTGAAAAGCAGCACATAGCCCTTCAACAACCCATCCCCATGTTACATACAAGAGAACTGAACTTTCAGTTCACTTCATATTATGTTTTTGAAATATGTAGCTTTAATTCATTTGGATGAATTCACATGATAGTATCAATAAGGGATCTCCAGCTAATATGGACTGCACAGACTAACTACCCTCCAGGTGCTTCTCATAGTATATTCCTGAATTAGCTTCAGGTCAGAGTTTTCTAAAGGAAATGTCATAGTCAAAAATAATGTCATGGGCAGATGGTGAAAACAAATGTCATGGAGGTTTGATTGAAGAATGTCCATTCTATTCATTCTTCATTATTCCCTTAAATGCTCCAGGACTGAAATAAAGCATCAGGAAGCCATCTACCTGGAGACTGTTACCTTGCCTGCCCTCCCACCATGCCATTATATATAATTCAGCATCTTGTGTTTCCTTTGTTGAAAGAGGAATACCTGGCTTAGATCTGCTTTATTTATTTATTTTTTTAATTAGAGAGAGAGGGAGAGCGCACGTGTGCGGTGAGGAGGAACAAAGATGGAGGGTGAGGGATGGGAAAAAATCTCAAGCAGGCACTATGTGCTGAGCAGAGAGCCCAATGAGGGGGTCGATCATACAAACCCTGAGATCATGACCTGAGCTGAAACTGAGAGTCGAGTACTTAACTGACTGAGCCACCCAGGCACCCATAAATCTGCCTTTTAATATTAATGCTAGGGAGTGAAAATTGGGTGAATTAAAATAGGAATTTTCTTAAGTGAATAATTAAAATATGAAAGAGTTAATAGAATCATTCTCTCGTGTGTCATTGAAGCTTTCTTCACTCAAATGCAGTCTTTAAGGGGAAAAAAAATTGGCTTGTTATTTTAGAGCGAGCATATTTGGACTTAGAAAAATTCTCTATCTTGTTTATTATATGAGAGCATGTTCCTCATTTATTTTGGTGCATATTTAAAAATCTGTTTGAGAAGAAAGCTGTTACAAATCACATATGAATGAGGCCATCTGCCGAGGATGCATATAATAATCTTGGTACGTTATGATGAAATTTGATGACAGGTTTAAAAACAAAAACAACCCATACTCTTTTTTTCTGATTCTAGTGATCCTCTCAAAATTATTGTGAAGTTCTTATATTTTTTCTCCTCTAGCTTTCTAATAGTCGTAACCTCATTTATGACTTTATTAATTATGAGAAAAAGCTAATCTTAAAATGACTTACTCTGAATAAAAATATATTAGTAATCATGATATAAACATGTATATGAGAAATAAGGCACTGAGTAAGCATTTGTTTTAACCACTTCTCTCTTAAGCATATCCTAGAAATCTTTTCTAACTTTGATAGTCTTTATTCAGACATAAAAAGATGTAAAAAGTATACATGAGAATAGACAACAGTATTATTGTCTCTACTTTTTTTTAAGTTTTTTTTTTTTTAATTTATTTATCAGAGAGAGGTCACAAGTAGGCCGAGAGGCAGGCAGACATGGAGGAAGGGAGAGAGGAAGGGAAGCAGGCTCCCTGCCGAGCAGAGAGCCCAATGCAGGGCTCCATCCAAGAACCCTGGGATCATGACCTGAGCTGAAGGCAGAGGCTTAATCCACCGAGCCACCCAGGTGCCCCTTGTCTCTACTTTATAAGCACATTGTTGAAATACAGACTGATTTATAAGTAACCATACTGGATATAACACAATATATTTTTAATGACTAAAAAGTACCAGCTTTGTTCTGTTATTCTTAAAATGAAGGCCATGTTAATTTTTTTTTCCTATTCTGTATACAGAATATTTTTAGCTCTTAGCAATATGTGCAACTTTGGATTCAAGTTGGTTTATTGCCACAGGCATTGATGATTTTAACAAAATATTAACTTATTTTATGAGTTTGTAATAGACATGCAAAAAGCAAACCCAGAAAGACCTCCCTGTTCAACCCATGCCCTTTGTTCAGCCAATCGACACTCATGAGATGATAGCTAAGTATCAGTCAAAACCCTAGTTTGGCTAAAAAGTTTTGAAATACAGAGCTCCCCAACTAAGATGGCCTGCGTGGTATGACTGCACTCCAGATACTTGTCATTAGTTTGATCCTGAATCAGCCTCAGGTCAGATAAAGCTTTTCTAAAAAGGAGGGCCAAAATAAATGTCCTGGAGGTTTGCCTGAAGAATGTCAATTCTCTTCATTCTTCTTCTTCTCCTCCTCCTCCTCCTCCTTCTTCTTCTTCTAATTCTTCTTCTTTTTAAAGATTTTGTTTATTTATTTGACAAAGAGAAAGAGATCACAAGTAGACAGAGAGGCAGGCAGAGGTGGAGTGGGGTGGGAAGGAGGGGCAGGGAGCGGGTTGGGGGGGGAACCTGAGCCTGATGCAGGGCTCAATCCAGGACCCTGAGATCATGACCTGAGCTGAAGGCAGATGCTTTAACCCACTGAGCCACCCGGGCGCCCCTCTT
The DNA here is from genome assembly GCF_964662115.1 of Mustela nivalis. Classification (NCBI taxonomy): domain Eukaryota; kingdom Metazoa; phylum Chordata; class Mammalia; order Carnivora; family Mustelidae; genus Mustela; species Mustela nivalis. The sequence continues at coordinate 77,279,392 of NC_139031.1, forward strand.
TTCATTCTTCTTGATCCTCTTAAATGTATCTAGGACTGAAACGGAGTGTCTGGAAGCCATCTGCCTGAACACTATTATCTTGTCTGCCCTACCACCATGTCATTATAATTGCTTTTCATGAGTTGAACTTTGGCACTCTCCCACCAGCTTTTATTGAGGACATTTGAGGAGATATGCTTATATATTGGGTCAGTTGCTCCTCGCTGTGAGGATCCATTTCTAGGCTCATACTAACAGTTTGACTAAATAGTTTTAGTCAGTTGTTATAGGGGAAAACTCCAGGTTTAAGAATGATTAGGTGGAATTAATAAGTTATTGTAATATCCCTTCAACTTTATCAGTAGAAAGTATTCTCAGCTTCATACTTGATTTTATACAATATTTTAAGATTACTTCTACTCAAGGATATTTTTCAAGTTAAAAAATAATAAATTTATGCTGATTTTATTTTCATTTCTTTTTTAATGCACACCTATCTCATGTCTTCTGTAGCATACACCCCATATTTGAAATTGGCATTTCCAGAATTAAACTCTATTTTGAAATAATTCAGGATAATACTTGTTAATAAGAGATAATGATTAAATGCCTAAAATAGAGTTCCTTGAAATCTTAATATTTGAAAATATGAGAACACCTATTTCAATAATTAGGATCCCTGACTGGCCTTAAAAGTATCAGGAAGCAGGCACAGATCTTACTGCAAGTTTTCTCAGGGATGAAGGGCCTAAGGTGTCTAGCCTATATAAGAGAATAAAACAGAGCTAAATGGAGCTAAGTGAGCAGGAGCCTCACTGAGGTAGGGTTGTTAGCTGTGAAAACCAAACCCAACCCCAAACAAGAACAACCAAGCCAGCATGTTTAAGATAATATTAAGGTAAGAAGATGGGGCTTAGTCACATAATGAATTATGTGCTTTTGTTTTCAAGGTTGTTAACAATAATGAACAACAGTGTTTGTGGAGTTAACACTCAAGAGCTCTGTGCCTAGGTCCTTGGCCACAATGCTGATTTTATTTTCATTTCTTTTTTAATGCACACCTATCTTATGTCTTCTGTAGCATACACCCCATATTTGAAATTGACATTTCCATAAGAGAATTAAAGTCTATCTTGTAATAATTCAAGATAATACTTGTTAATAAGAGATAATTATTAAATGCCTAAGATAAATAGAGTTCCTTGGAATCTTAATATTTGAAAAGGGCACCATAAAATTAAATAATCATCAGAAAAAGAAAGAAAATTTTCACATTAGAAGATCGCCTTTCATGGGGCTTGATGTAATGTTAGCCTTTTGATTAATTTCTTCACAAAACTAAATTTTTTTATATTTGTTATAGCTGATTATGTATTACAATTATAGATGTTGAGAGATTATTAAAACAAAAACCTTTTTTTCATATACCTGAATCATGACAGAATACTAAATGAAATCAGCTTACTCTCAAGGTGTGCTGGGTTCGCTGCTAAACAGAGAGGCTGCTTCTCCCTCCTACTCTGTTCCTGCTCTCTCTTAGGCCCTCTCTGTCTCTCAAATGAATAAATAAAGTCTTTTTTATTTTATTTATTTTTTTAAAAAGATTTTATTTATTTATTTGACAGAGAGAAATCACAAGTAGACGGAGAGGCAGACAGAGAGAGAGGGAAGCAGGCTCCCCACTGAGCAGAGAGCCCGATGCGGAACTCCATCCCACAACCCTGAGATCATGACCTGAGCCGAAGGCAGCGGCTCAACCCACTGAGCCACCCAGGCTCCCAATAAAGTCTTTTTTAAAGAAATAAATAAAATAAAGTATAACAAAATAAAATATGAGGATTCAGCTGCCCTGAATGTATACTAAGTGTAATAGCTGAACTATCAAATTTATATTTTTGCTTTCATTTAAAAAAACAAGAAAGTTTTAATATCTTAGGTTTGGAATATTTTTTAGCCTGGTCCACAAAGTAAAGGTAGTAGTCTGGGATACATATAATATGGGTATAAGATAATTTATGGCAATGTGAGACAGCAAAGTTCCTTTTCTTAAGCATCTGCTATGTTACAGTCATTACTCCCTTTCTATACACATTTCCTTTCTGGTCATAATAAATTCACTGTTAAACTTGCCCCTCAGCTGAGCATACTTTTTGTCTGGCTAACACTACTTCATAGTTTAGACCTGTTGTTATTTACTCTGAATAGCCTTACTTGACTCTCACTATCCCCTACTCTACATAGATCCCATCTTCGTTGTGTTTCCGGAGCACCTTTTGTTTTTATAATAAGAATACTGAGACACTAGAAAACAGCATGGAGTTTCCTCAAAAAGTTGAAAATAGAGCTGTCCTATGACCCAGCAATCACACTACAGGGTATTTACCCTAAAGATACAAATGTAGTGATCCAAAGAGGCACATGCACCCCAGTGTTTATAGCAGCAATGTCCACAATAGCCAAACTATGGAAAGAACCTAGATGTCCATCAACAGATGAATGGATCAAGAAGATGTGGTATATATACACAATGGAATACTATGCAGCCATCAAAAGAAATGAAATCTTGTCATTTGCAATGACGTGGATGGAACTAGAGGGTATTAGGCTGAGTGAAATAAGTCAATCAGAGAAAGACAATTATCATATGATCTCCCTGATATGAGGAATTTTAGAGGCAATGTGAGGGTTTGGGGAGGTAGGGAAGGAAAAAATGAAACAAGATGGGATTGGGAGGGAGACAAACCATAAGAGACTCTTAATCTCATAAAACAAACTGAGGGTTACCAGGGGGAGTGGGTAAGGAGAGGGTGGTAGGGTTATGGACATTGGGGAAGGTATGTGCTATGGTGAGTGCCGTGAAGTGTGTAAACAGGGCCATTCACAGATCTGTACCCTGGGGATAATAATACATTATATGTTTATAAAAACTTAAAAATTAAAAAAAAAGAATAATGAGACAGTGTTTTCTTTCTTTCTTCTAGACCTTGGACTGTCTGTAATAAACAACTCTATATTTAATCTCTATATTAATATAGGGCACCCAATACAATATCTGGTGAGAACATGTGGATTGATAAATTAATTGAGTGAAGTATGGTATCTCAGTAACTTCTCCAGGAATTAAAAAAAAAAAATTATGGTGCTTCCCATGTATGCATCAGTATACAAAGCACATAGAATATTCTCATTGTTTATTTACATCCTAACCAGTTTGTCCATTTTAAAAACTAGGAAAAAAGAAAGGAAAAAGTATTGAGCCTCATTCTACAGTAACATACAGTTTACATAAAGTCTAATCATTTAATACTCTATATGGAAAAAAATTATATCTCACAAATAAATTTCTACTTCAAAATCTGATCTCATTCAAAGCAATATTCTCCCATGGCACTTGAATTGAATTCTAAGGTTTTACTTCATTTGTGTTTTTAAATGCTTATACTCATCACATAAAGATAAAGCAATGTAATAAACATAACTTATTATTTTAGATATAATTATATATTTAATCACAGGTAAAACAATTGTTTATAGTCAGTTATGTAGGCCACTTGAGAAACATCAAAACAGTTATTGCAAAGATGATAGGGACAAAGCAATCAATTAAGGAGGAAATATATAAAGAGAGTACTTGGTTCAGTTGTGAAAAGAGACTGGTCTGCCACTCTTTTTGAAATATGTATCATTTAACCTCAGTATTTGGCAGTGTTGCCTTTTACTTTGAAATTCTCATCTTTTTCACTGGAGTTTAATAAAAATTGCCAATTCCCTCCCCCCCCACCTTTCTTGAATGACCCTGTTTACTTGGCTTTGCTGGTTTCTCTTTTTGTGTAAGTGGAGCTATTTTCCAAGAATCTGGTTTTTGTTATCTTCTTTTGAATGGCATTTCTAGGAAATCCCCACCTTCAGCTCTAAGTATCCTTTATATTCTTTAAAATCCAGATGTACGAGCTGTGACCTCTTCTCTGAGATCTGCCACTTACTAGCTTTAGATACTGATCGTGAAGTGACTCTTGAGTTTCTATGCTTCCGTTTCTTTATCTGTATAGTGAATGTGATTGTAGAAGTTCTCTCCTCTGATGGTCATCAGGAGTCAATGAGATAAATATATTCACTGGCTTCCAGAACCTGTTCCTCCTCCATGTTTAAATGTTTAGGTTCCGTGTAAATCAGGATAGTTTTTCTGGGCAGTGTCAGTTCCTTCATTCCATTTCTTCTCTTGCCACCCTGGTCATCTGTGCAAGCTTGTAACCTCTGCAGTGCACTGTCATTCCTTCAGAGTGAGCTTGTCCTCTTCAAATACAAGCAGCCTCAGGAGGAAGTTATATGCTAAATGGAAATCAGTTATCTGTTAAAAATGGGAATTCTGTTTTATAGTCCTATTTTTCAGCCAAGCACACTGTACACACTTAAAGGCTCAGAAAGTGGTGTTGATTTTTGGGGGGGTACATTTCCTGGTCAGATTGTTTTTGAGATGGAAAAGAATCATACCAATTACTGTCTCAATAATCACTTGACTTGGCTGAGCAGTGCAGGCAGTACAGATCCAGCCAGCTTCCCCATGGAGCAGTTCTGCCTCTCCTGTGTTCTGAGGGCCTCAGGATACCACAGATCCCTGGAAGTACCACTCCCACATTGATCCAGAGATCCAGTAGGGGCAGGTGTGAAAACTAAGCATTCTATGTATCTCTGGCAAGACCCTCTCCTTTTCCTCTCCCTTTGCTCCTGACTCATCCCCGGTGTCACATTCTCACTGTCTAGAAAACAATGAGCAGATCGGAGTGGGTGGAGAGAGGGATAACAAGGATTGAATGGGGTGTCTTGGGCTCCCTTAGGTGATGAAAATATGCAGACTAGACTAAGTTCTGGGATTTTGTCCAGTGGTTTTTCTGGTTAATGGTATTTATAAAGCTTTTGGGATCTTTTTACTAGCATCCATCCATCAATATCTCTTCTTCATTAGGAGGAAATCAATTGAACTTATGTCTCTTATTAAAAATCTGGTTTATGTGGACGAGTATTTACTTTCTGTTATTATCTGTCCATTAAACTGGAAAGGAGTTCTAAAATTATGAGTTTATTCATTGCATGAATGAGTAGGCTAATGGTATGTTTTTGCTGCCTAATATTTATTAGTATCTTTGCCAGTTGGACTTCCTATATTATCCAGTCTCCCAGTCTCAGCCCCTCCTCACTGCAGCCCATCCTTACTGGCTGTAAGCCAGAGACAACAACACACATGAAAGTTAAACCTACTTGAAATGTCTATTTTTCCCTGGATCCTGTGAATAACTAGTGAGTCTTCAGGCTTCTAAGGGCTACACCTATCTCTTTGCTGGCAGCAGTATAATGTTGAGCTGGAGACTGAGTCCTGAAAGTCTGAATGTATAATATACATTATTGGCACATTGTTGAATACCAGATAGTGAAATAATGGATAATATTTTTTTTATGGAATTATATAAACTACTTTAAATTCTTCAGTACTTTCTCTTCCCTTGCATCTACCTTCTGACTTATGTTTGCATTGTTGTATTTAGAATAGTTTTCTAATAGTGGCATCATTAAGTAAAATATAGTCACGCAACTGGCTATTGCATCATCATCAGAAATTACATCCTTAAAAAGTCTTTCAGGATATCAGACTAGTCAAGGTAATGTTTGATAATAGTTTCCAATTGTTCAAATATTTTTCATGAACAGGTAGTCTAATAAAAATATATGTGTGTATTTATGTTATCCATTTATATATTTTTAAAATACAGATGGAGTTCAGGTTTAATATATGAGACTTAGATCCTCAAGTCTATGATTGGCTGCCAGAAAAAGAACAGCTTGAAGAAATGACTAGCTTTAAAAGATGCCTATAGTCATGCCATAACTGAGAAACTAAGTCCTTCTTGACTGTTTACTTAAATTTGATTTTTTTTCTATCTCTACTAGTTTCAGCCTAGACTCTATATTTTCCATCTATAAATCATACATGAATCATATATGAATATACATTTAATGTATTTTTGTTGGTTCTTATATAATTATGTTGGTCCTTCTAACAGCGAATATATATTTCGCACTTAAAATAGCATGAAAATCATTGCAAATAAGCAGTAAATATTCTGTGAATGAACTGAATAACACTACTTTGAAGTCTTTTTGAGATCCCTCAATATTCATTAGTTACTAAACGTGAAGCCAAAAGCTATCTAAAAATAGAATGCTCAAATCTTTATGAACTCTATTTTTGGATATCTGAACAATCATATTCTACTTTTTTAAAAATTAGCCTCATAGTAATTCAGTAATCTTTGATCACTCAGATTATAGGGTTTTTACTAAGTTTTTAATTAAATGCTGGTCCAGTGAAGAGAATGTACACTGCTGGTTCATAACCTGAGTTTGGAACAGATGTGTTTTGTTGGGTCTCTAATATTTTTAAAAATGAAGTTGAGGGGTGCCTGGGTGGCTCAGTGGGTTAAAGCCTCTGCCTTCAGCTTGGGTCATGATCCCCAGGTTCTGGGATTAAGCCCCACATCGGGCTCTCTGCCTTGCGGGGAGCCTCCTCCCCGCCCCCCCGCCTGCCTTTCTGCCTACTTGTGATCTCCGTCTGTCAAATAAGTAAATAAAATCTTTAAAAAATTTAAAAAATGAAATTGAATGAGTTCATGTGAGTCACGCATTTTCTAGTTTCTCACGGTGGCTACACCTAGCTATGGTCTTACACGTAATACTTACCTATCATCATCATCAGTACTAGCTAATAGCACCATAGTTTAGTTTTGAGGAAATACTTTGATTTGGAAGGTTATCCATATCTATCTACATACCTACCTACCTGTCCATCTAAAATAACACTTTAAAACTCTAACACTAAAATGAGACTCAAAAACGGAAAGGAAATTTAGGTACCATTTCTCAGAGTATTCAATAGCAAGCAATATATTGTTTAGGGACTTAAACATATAGGGTAAAACTGTACCCAAAATGTTGTAATTATAGACAGATAAGATAGGATGATAGTTAACTTGAAGGAAGATATAAAGAGGTGAGTTTGAAAGAAGCTTCAAATATGATAGTATTCCATTTGTTAATTTTTGTTCCCAGGTGTTGATTATAAACTTTTTCTTTATGCCCCACACATATTTTGTTGATCATTTTTGTATCTAGGCAGAGTTTACTGAAAAAGAATAAAAGGGGAAAATGCACAAAACTATATATAGTTCAAAAATATATAAGAGTAAAACATATATAAATATTATACACATATTAAAACCATAAAATGTAAAACAACACAAAAATTAAAATAGTGGTTGTTCTTTGAGAGTACAGAATAGGATATGATAGTAAAAGTCTCTAATAATATTGTCTGTGTTCCATTTAAGGGATCAGTGGATGCATGGGTGTTCACCCTTTAAAATTTTTCATTGTATATATATACACGTATGTATATATGTCACAAATTATTTTGGGGGGCTTTTTAAAATTTTTTATCATAATTTTAACCCCCCCAAAAAATAAAAAATAAAAACTTCTAGATAATCTATTTATGCATGTCACACTGACAGAACCAAAGATAGTCCCTATTTCTCTTGAATTCCAGTTAAGTGTACTTTCTTTGCCATGCAACTTAAGATCTGAAATACACTATTGGAATTACTTTGCACATATACCGACATAACTGTATAAAAGTGTAATACATCATCATTCCTTGAATAACAGATGACTCACTGTGATTCTATCACTTGGACTTTAATTAGAGAAACAGACCATTAGGAAGTATAGAATCTATATAAGGATTTTGTTGTAAGGATATGATCTTAAGTAAGTGATTGCTGAAAGCCTACTGAAGATTGAAGGATGGAGGTCAGGCAGAGGAAAGAAAGATGAATTTAAAAGAGGGGAGAGCAGGGACCAGGTAGAACCCATGAGAACAGCCCAGAACCCGGTCTGTTCCCATTGTCTCCATCCTAAAAGCTAAAGAAGAAGCTGAAGAAGAATCCAGAGGAAAACAGAGCAGCTGTATGCCTGCCTACTGTCCTAAGCAGTAAGTGACATGTGTGAGCTGCCAACAGTACGTGTGACCCTGTGCTAGCTGTCTGAGCATGCGGAAAGCACCGTGGCTGCTTGTTGGCTTCTGCCCTCCGTATCTCACACCAGATGTCTCTGGCGTCACGTTATAATGGGAAACATTTAGGGAAGGGAATTTTTGGAAACAGAGTTCACCCTAGACAAGTTTATGCCTTGCAAAATCAACACACTGATTCTCCCCTGCAAAAAGGGCTTCCAGGGCCGCACCGTGTCCTGTAGAAGGGCTCACCACCGCCCCATCGCTCCACCCACTTTGCATGCATCTCCATCGTCTGGTCGGTCTCGTGCCTACCCCCTTCCTGTACATTTCAGTCTCCCTCATATGTGAGATTATTCTGTCTTTGATCATTATATCCACAGTGATGCTTAAATTAAAAACTGGGACTGGTTTTTGTTTATCCTATAAAATGTTCTACAGATTTTAGTCAATGTGCTTTAAATAATCTGTCTTCCAAATGCATATAGCCTTGTAATCTTAACAAAATTCCTTTGTGATGAAGTGTGTTAACATCTTCAAAATTTGTTATAAAATTTAATTACTCATTGCCTGTAGTGCTGACTACTGACTACATTAGACTTAAAAGGTAATTTTTGCTTTGATGTATTAATTAACATATGCAAAATAAATACATACTTCTTGTAATAGGGATATAATACAAGCTTATAAACAGAGGGATGAGAACTGATTATTTAAAAAATGAGCTTGCTATCCATATAACATAAATGAAATTTTTTAAACTGTTGGTTATTTGTATACCAGACTTACATAAATAACTGTCAGCCTAGAATGTAGTACATTAGAACCATTAATCGCAAATAGTAATGCCTTGAGTCCAAAGATGAGCCTTCTCTTTAAGCCTTCTGTTTTTGCTAGAGCCGAGTTAGCTAAAGGTAACACAGTAATTATGTGTGATTACCCGTAAGTTTGCATCATTGGTTACCAGTGAGAAAACAGCTGTGTCTTTGGAGTTGTCCTTTATACACACTGGTGGGAGATCACTTACCCTGATCCCTGTGATTGAACCAAATCAGATAGATTTTTTTTTATTATTTTTTTTAAAGATTTTATTTATTTATTTGTCAGAGAGAGAACGAGCACAGGCAGACAGAGTGGAAGGCAGAGTCAGAAGGAGAAGCAGGCTCCCTGCGGAGCAAGGAGCCCGATGTGGGACTCGATCCCAGGACGCTGGGATCATGACCTGAGCCGAAGGCAGCGGCTTAACCCACTGAGCCACCCAGGTGTCCCTCAGATAGATTTTTTTAATCAAAGAGTAGTCTCAGTGAGCTTACTCTTCTTGCTCCCTCTATACAGATATAAAGAAAGAAGGAGAAAAGGGTGGGAGGGAAAGGAAGGAAGGAAAGAAAGAAGGAAGACATTATAAGGAAACGAGCCCTATGTAGGTCTTATCCATGCAAATAAATACAAATATACATATTTATATATGTATATTTTTATATGTGTATATATATGTATACACATAAATATATGTGTCTTTTTTCTAAAAGGAAGCCCCTGATTTTTTTCAAGTCTTGTGAAAATTGTGTTAATGTAATTGAGAGGTATTTTAATTAATGCATGTGTGTATATGTTATTTATTTAATGGCATTTAAAATATGAAACACTCAGAGATTACTTTCTCAGTTTAGAAAAATACATATTTTAGAAATAGTTTTAATCCCGGAAGTAGTATACATGATTTTAGTTGGCATGTTGCTATTTATGGAAATATCTGATAATATAGTTTACATTATGTAGAAACTTACACTAAGAGCCTCAAATCGGTGAAATACTTTGTGCGGGTATATGGGGGTATGTGGTCTTACAGAAATAAGCATCCACATAAAAGAAGAGATGCAGAAGGGCATGACCACAGATCAGTTTCAGCCCAGGCAGAACAACCCCAGTACAAATTCGTAACAATATCCAATATTCTGTTTGATTCATTATTGATTCCTACCCTTAACGTTCAGCGATTCCTTTGGAAGTTAATGTTTAAATAGCCCATTTGGGGTTTTTTTGTTTGTTTTCATATGACTATTTATATTCTAATACATTCTGATATAATTCTTATATCTTCACAGAAAATAAGTGAGGAATAACCCCAATCATTCACTTATGTATTTTGGAGATAGGTTCCATTGATTGTAAAGAGAACAAAAATACTAAGGAAGCTATACATTCTAGTCAACAACAGTATAAGAAGAGGAGCTGACATACATCTCATTCATTTTTAGGAGCGACAGAATAAGAATAGAAATACCACAAATACATCATTGCATATACTTGTAAAGTGCAATCTCATGAATGATTACAGATTTCTAATATCCTGATTGTATAGTCTAGGAACCGATTGTGTAATCTGAAATAAAGAGTGCACCAACTGTGAATTCAGTGCTTTTCCCTTTTACAAGTAACAAAAGGAAATATATTTAGAAATTTAAACCAAAAAAATCTGATTTTCAGAATGTCCACTTGAATTGTATGAGTGTATGGGCCCAGGGCACCTGGGTGGCTCAGTCAGTTGAATGCCTGCCTTTGGCTTAAGTCATGATCCCCAGGGTCCTGGGATTGAGCCCTGTGTCAGGCTTTTGGCTCAGCAGGGAGCCTGCTTCTTCCTCAAAAGCACCATCTTTAAAAAAAGAATATATAATTGACTTTCACTGCTTGACTTATTTTACTCACCATCATCTCTTCCAGTCCCGACCATGTTGATACAAAAGCTGGGTATTCAAAGTCAATTATCATGTGTTACCACTTACATGTGGAGCATTGGAATAACACAGATGACATTAGGAGAAAGAAAGGAAAAGTGAAATGGGGTGAATCAGAGGGGGAGATGAAACCTGAGAGACTGTGGAATCTGAGAAACAAACTGAGTGTTTTGGAAGGGAAGGGGTGTGGGGAGGGATGAGCCTGGTGGTCGGTATTAAGGAGGGCATATACTGTATGGAGCACAGGGCATGGTGCATAAACAATAAACCTTGGAACTCTGAAAAAAATAAAATTAAATTAAAAAAAAAGAATATATATATATACATATATATATATGTATATATATATACGTGTATATATGGGCCTTCAATAAATAGAACACCTTCATCCAAGACTACAGATGAGACGAATACCAGTGACCAGTTGCAGGTAACATTTCTCCCCAGTTTGGGGGCTTGTTAGTGAGTAAATAAATAGTGATTTCTAAACAGATCATCAGTGTAATTATTTTTTAGCTGAAAAAAATAACATTCTGAGTGAAAAGCAGATAAACAGGCAAACAGAAACCTGTGTAAAATGTTTATTGTTGACTCAAAGACAATAGTAGGCTGGAAACTACAAGGTATTTGAGTATAAGTTCCCTCGATGGCTTGATTTTCCTTTACAGAATTTTGAGTAGGGAGTATGTAATCTCTCCTTACATACTCTTGTTGGTGGAAACTCTCTGAGCTTCCAAATTCGCCTGGTTGGTCTTTTAATGAAAATTCATGCTAAAATGCGGTGAAGACGTCTCAGATATGACTGTGAAGTCTCCTACAGGCTTTGCAGCCATCCGTTTTCTACCATTTCAAGTCTAACGGCCAACTTTCAACCTGCTGCAGGTCTTATTATCGTGCTTCCGAAATGATACTTAAAAGGAATAAATAGGCAGGCCTGAAGTTTGGAGATTTTCCTTAATGGTATTGTTGCTATAGTTACAGCTGAAATGTTATATAAAGCAAATTGCTTATTGATGGAAAAATGCTGAGTAGCACAGCAGTGTCCCTCTTCTGGGTTTTTATTGCCTTCATTTCCTACTTTGCTCCTAAGATTAATGGATTTGTGGAGCATTGCTTTGAACATGCTCTAATGATTGGATGTTAAGATAAATGCATTCTATTAACATGCACCAGCTGACAATTGGATACATTTTAGTATGTTGTGATCAACATGGAGTTATTTTTTATACACTATTTGTTTATCAGAATTTCCCCTACTTGGAAATGAATTTGGTGCCCAGGTTATTAATGTTGAAGCCCTAGATTAAAAGGTGATTGGTCTCACAGAGTCTTCTGAATGTATTTGATACATTTAATAATAATATAGATAAAATCTTTTATGTTTTATACTATTAGGAGATATTTATAGGATACTGAAAATAAAACATAATTTAAGAACCTAGTGAAACCAATGAAATGGAAATAGTCTGGAAGCATCCATAATGATGACTTGTAAGTAAAAAAAAAAAAAAGCCTTCATAAGCACTGTATTATTTCCTATGTATTTTCTTGTATTTTCTATGTAGTAAACCCAATAATATAACAGCAATGGCTTTATTTATATAAATATATATTACATGATATATATTTTCTGATTGTCTTGCTGGGTTTTTTTTTTTTTTTTTTTAGATTTATTTACTTATTTACAGGGAGAGAAATAGAGAACAAATAGGGGGAGGGACAGAGGGAGATAATCTTTAAGCAGACTCCCTGCTGGGTGTAGAGCAGGGCTGATGGGCTCCATCTCACAAACCATGACATCAAGACCTGAGCTGAAACGGAGTCAGACACTCAACCGATTGAGCCACCCAGGCACCCCTGTCTTACTGACTTTATTTTCAAAGATAACGCTATAACTCTGTTGATGTTTAGCCTTACGGCAAACTATGAATAGTCAAGTGTTTTGCAATTTGCAGAAAGAGTTAATGCCACATGTGGTAAAATCCTTTCAGGTGGTAAAAACCGGATATAGACAGTGATCATTTACGCATTGAATTTCTGTATAATTTAGGCATCTTGCTTATTTTATCCCCAGATTGTTACTGGTCTAGAAACATGATGCGTGTTTAGTAGTGTGGCTGTTGACAAACTAAGAGAGCAGATAATGTTTTTTTGGACCTAGAAATGTAATACTTCTTAATTAAATCCCTGAATACAGGGATATAAAAATCTTAGGGATTACTTTTGGTAAAGAATGCAAAAAAAAAAAATTGTGAACTACAGATTATTACATCTTATGTGGTTGTAGAGTATTTCCTAAATTGTCACTTGTGAAGCCAACTTTTCTACTAATTGTGTCTGTATTTAATGGTAAGATGACAATGGCTATAACCCATATGCCCAAAATGAACTTTCTTGAAAATTAATTTTCACCCACTTTACTCATTATTAAAATTTGATCACTTTGGCCTTTCTCATTTCTACTTTTGATTTTACCCTAGCCTCTGCCATTTCATATGCCCTTTCTGAATACAATTTAATTTTTCATATTTAAAGAAATGTGCAAATTTTGGTATTACTGTACTTTCCTCCCCTTTTTAATTCCTTATTGATATTATAACTTCCTCTGCTTGCTGAATTTGTTGGCATTCTAATTTTGGTTCTAGAGCTGCAGAAAGAAGAGACACACATATGAGTCTTCCAATTCAGCATTTCTAATTGTCTGCTGAAAAAATTCTCCTTTGGGATTCATGAATTATCAAATTCCATATGTTCTAAACAAATTCATCAGACAAGCCCATTGAAACTTTTATATCCTTTCCATTTCCCTTATATGTAAATATATTTTTACTATATATTTATTTTAACCCGTATCTTAGTCCTCCTACTTTCATGCAAGTTCCATCATGAAATAAACCTTACACATATCCTTGCTCAATGGTATATGTACTCCATAGATATAACTAAAATAAATATATACAGAGTAGATACATAAGTGAATTATGTTGTTATTATTTGACATGTAAATTTAGCAAATTCTGTTTCCAAATGAATTTTTTAAACTTTTATTTTATTTTTTAATTTTTTTTAATTTTTTATTTAAATTAAATTTTTAAATTATTTTAAATTTTAATTTTTTTATTTTAATTTATTTTTTTAAAAGACTTATTATGACCTGAGTCGAAGGCAGAGGCTTCAACCACTGAGCCACCCAGGTGCCCCCAAATGAATTTTGGTGACAGTTAATCAAAGTGTAAAGTCAAAAGAATTAGACTTGTCTTAATAATCTTATTTCAAATGCAAATCAGTCATGCAACTGAGAGACCAAGTATAAAAATATCAAGTTTAACTGTATAGGGATGGAAATTTAAGGAAAACGCAAGTTTGATCTAGCCAGTGATGCTCTCAGGATAAGATCCTTTTTCTTCTAGATTGACATTGTCTTCCTTTTGCCTTGCAGACCATACTAGTGTGGTTATCACTGCTTGTAGTTTTATCAAACATTACTTTAAATTGGGAAAAATGAAGTATTTTTTGACACTGTAGGTTACATAGAGGATACCTTGTATCTTCTTACCTAAGTTTTAAATATATGAAAATAATGAGTATATTACTTTGAAATAGTCACTTTGTTTATTTTCTCAACACGTTTTCAATTTAACAAGAGCTGTGTACCACTGTGGTATCATATGCTATTACTTGTAAGATAATGAGATGATAACTTTGTTCCGAAGACTCAGATAAAAGGATCACACTATTATTTTGATAAAAATTTGCAGTGTAATGATACCAGTGTTCCTGGTATATAAAACACTCCCTAACTTCTTTACTTTAGAACCTGGCTTGCCAGGAATGCTTAACGCACACCTGCTTTTGGTTTTTAGAATTTGTGTGACAAAACAGCAATGATGCTGCTTTTGCATCTGCTTTTGTTTTTAAAAGATGGCAGGTTCTGGATGAAAATATCCTCCGATGTGGCTCAACTGAGTCATGGTTTTTAAAACCACAACACAGGTAAAGGTTGATTTTCTGTAGGACTCTGGAAGTACCCCCTCCGGGGACTATTGGGCAGAAGAGCTGGAGAGAACTTTTTCCTATTTGACACAAGGAATCAAACCAGTTTCTTTCCTAAGACTTTTCTATAAAGTTCTGATAGAAAGAAGCCACCATTCACTTGAGAGTTGCTGAGACCTGAAATTACGAAGAGAATTGGTATTGGATGATTGTACACAGAAGAGCAAATGAACCTGTAACGCATACTTCTATAGACCACATTTTACAAAAATTAAATAATGGACTTCTGTCCTAACTTTTTAGATAAGTAAATAAGAATTGTAATAGCTTACAGGTTATAAAACAGTCATCATTATTATTTTTTTAAAGATAATATTTATTTGAGTGAGAGGGAGAGAAAGAACACGAGTGGAGGTTGGGGGGAAGGTGCAGATGGATAGCCATGAGCAGACTCCCTGCTCATCCCAGGACCTGGGATCATGACCTGAGCCGAAGGCAGATGCTTAATTGACTGAGCCACCCAGGTGCTCCTAAGTCATTATTATTAAGCAACATTTTTTAAATATCTCTAATGAAATTAGAAACTGAAATAAGAAATAAAAGCTGTGAAGTGTGTAAACCTGGTGATCCACAGACCTGTACCCCTGGGGATAAAAATATATGTTTATAAAAAATAAAAAGTTAAATCCCTCCCTGGATCTCTTCCAAACAAACAAAAAAAAAAAAAACTTAGATTCCTAATAATATTCTAGAACAATGAATGGTTTTCAGTCCTGTAACTAGAAAGAGTGATCCAGTATGGAAAGCAGCTTGTGAAACTGAACTCAGAAAACAGTGCAACATATGAATATAATGCTATTTCTATGCTCTTCCAACCTTGGACGTTACAGAATAGGTATTTGTTAAATGTAACAATTAGAGGCTACATGTATAGCCTTTAGCTCTTACATTATAATATTTATAAGGTAGGAAAAACATAGCATACATCAATAAGGGAAGAATTCTGCAATATTATTAGGCTAACATAATCAGTCTCCCATGCCATCATTTGTATGTGTTATGAGAGATTTGTGTTCAGAATTTAACTTACAAAAGAATCAACCAAGAATTAACCAGTTTATTTACTCCTTCTCCAACCCCCAGGATCCTGCTAAAACGGTTTTAGGAATTCCTGGCAATTTGCATGTCTTATGACCACCTCAGGCTGTTGGTGCAAATGGCCCACGGATTATACTGAGTAGCAGAAATGCAAGGAACTATTTTAGTCAGAGATTCAAAAAACTCTGGGGGAAAGATACTAAACAATTTGAGCCAATGATTGTGTCTTGCTCAGTTGCATGAGAAATGTGAACATTATTAAGAATGAAATTATTTTTTTAGCCCTAAAGCAGATAGAGAATTATGCATGAATTATTCTTAAAAACTTTTTATGTACTTTGTGAAGTTCTACTCTGGTAGATCAAATTACATTTGACCCACATCAAGAGATAGGAGATTATACGCTAAATCCTAAAAGAACTTTTGCTTAATTGTAGTTACTAGAAAATGACGACAAAATTTAATACTTTTGTGTAAATATATGAAATACCAATTTTGAAACACCCACGCTCCAAAATATTCTGTTTGGAACAAATGCAGATTCTTCACCAAAAAAAGTGAATATTCCCCTGACTCCACATACCCTTCCCCCAACCCCAGCTCCATCTTTAATGCTATATTTTTTTTTCTTCCTTATGGTGAGGAGAGTGAATTGCCAATCTCTAGGGATTCCTCATATTTTTAGATTATAAATAGTCTTTTTGCAGTCTTCCTTAGAAGTCACTATTTAATTGATATGGAAAAAAAGGACCTACCTTCTCCCTATACAAAAGAGCAACTAGAAATCACCAGCTGTTAACTTAATATAGGCATCAAAACAGATCCATTATAATATAGTTAATCTGTTCATTGCTGTTTTCTTTGCAGATTCAAGAATGGCTTTGTTTAAATTGCCAAACCCAGAGAGCAATATCAGGACAGCTCGGAGATATGGGCAAAATGCCATCTACACCTTCAAGACCAAAAGCCTCTCCTATGCCCGTCCCTCCAGAACAACCATCTCAGAAAACAACAATGCCTCCCCAAGCAAAAATGAAAAAGAAGGAACAAGAAGTAAAAACAGAAGCTGAGCAAATACTTCCAGAAAAAGTGAAAGAAATACCATCAGTTGAAAAGATTCTCCCAAAGGTGACCACAGATCACAAACAAGAGAGTCAACTAGAGAAAGATAAAACTTCAGCCCCTCAAGAAGAAAAGCCGCCCTCTGAGGACAAAAAGTCACTCCCAGAAGAAAAAAAGCCACCTCCTGAAGAAAAGAAACCAACCTCTGAAGAAAAAAAGCCAGCACCTGAAGACAAAAAGTTACCTCCAGTAACAAAACCATCAGCTCTAGAGGAGGAACAGAAACAAGACTTATTTAAAACTCAAGTACCAACCACTGAAGAAAAGCCAGAAGGCATAGTGACTCCACAGGTAGTACAGGAGACGCCACCACAGACCAAAATGGAAGATAAACCCTGTGGCCCGCCTCCAAGTTTGCCCAAGGAAGACGATGAGGCAACTCAAACAATGAAAGAACAACCACAGGCAGCAGGCACAGCAAAGCCTGATCAGGTGGAACCTGGGAAAGAAAAAACAGTAAGTTACATTTTCCTGTCTTTGCACCGTCTTATATATATGAAATTTGTGAATTTTTACCTAAGTACAGAGCGTGCTTAATGGTAATTATGTAAGTGCAAGCCTTGGATTGAAGGCACTTTTGGAAATGTGTAACAGTTGCTGAAATGAACAACTCAGGCTTTCTGACAGCTTGATCTAACATAAATAAAGCATAGGTATCAAATTTATTTTCCTTGCTTTTATGCATATCTGGTAATTTACTGGGATTCTGGAGAGTGATAAGAAGAGTTTCTTAAATAAGTTTCTTCTTCTCCTCTCCTCTATGAACATAAAATCAGTATCTACCTTTAATATAAAATAATATGTGTCTTGGGGCACCTCTGTGGCTCAGTGGGTTAAGCATCTGCCTTGCTTTTAGCTCAGATCATGATTCCAGGGTCCTGAGATCAAGCCCCGCATCGGGCTCTCTGCTCGCCAGAGAGCCTGCTTCCCCCTCCCTCTCTGCCTGCCTCTCTGACTACTTGTGATCTCTCTCTGTCAAATAAATAAATTAAAAATCTTAAAAAAAAATTCTATAAAAAAATGTGACTTTATATAAGTTTCTATTTACTTAGTCACCTGCATTAAGCAAGTCAACATGTTTCTTTCTGCTTGAAAGCCTTTTAAGGAGCCACCAGCCATAAAATGATTAAACTGCAATTGCCCCCCCAAAAAAAAAAGTGTGGCTAAAATTCAGGACAAAAGTCAATTTTAGTATTTAACATGATTTTAATATAACACACTCTATTTGGAGTTTGTTTAATGTGTTTATTATTGAAGGATTATTTATAATCCAGGCATCATCTGAAATAATATATGTTCTCTTTTTTTAGTGGCAGCTTTTCAGAGTATCCATTTTAACCTCTATCTGTACAAGCAATAATGTCATTTTTAGAAGAACTCTGTTTTAGAACTACATGAGATCTTACATCATATCTGGTTGAATGATTTTACCTCACAAATAACAGCAGTGACTTGAAGGGAAAAAAATGACTTATCAATATTAAAAGTTAATATTAGAACTTTAATAAGAATCTATAGTACATTTTTTTGGTGTTTTCAGTTTTCACACATGGTTACTAACCCATCTTTGATACATGTTGTATCACTCGTTAAGTAAATCCTGGTCTACCTTCGTTACTTGTATATCAGAGTCAGAGCTGGTGCTTGTATATTCTTTATTCCAATGGCTGGATCTAGTAACATGACCACCACCTGTTGCTTCTTCTAGCTAACCGCTTGGCAAAACCTGGTGCCTTTGGCTGTTTCTCTGTTTGTGAAGTGCCCCTGGTTTTTGTGACCCTTCCCTTTTGGTTCTCTTTTTGTCTTTCTGCTCATGCTTTATGAGTTGTACTTTGACTTTGTGTATCGCTTTCTTTCCTAATCTCTACATGATTAGGTTTTCTTTGTGTTTTGCTTTGGTTTGAGTTTTGTCTTCTTTGTTCTTAGGGGAGCCACATGAGCAATTCTTAAGTCTACCTGCAACCCTCCTGGCCCTCTTTTGAGTATCAGATTTGTGTTTTCAAATACCCAGTATGAGTTCTGCTTCAAAGCCTTACTGTAAACCGGAAATCATTTGTTTGAATCTCATCCACTCTCTATAGAAGCAGTTTCTTCTGACTTTCTGTTTCTGGTAATGACAATATCATTCATTCGTCTCTAACCTCCCAGTCACTACCCTTTTGAGTACTCTCAGATTTCTTCTTACCTTCCCACTCTTTGCTCTCTGCATCCAATTTATCACATTCCTGTCTGTTGATGCCTATTCCTGAAGATGCTCCTAATGATGGCCTTCATGACCTGTCACTAATGATTCGAGATTCTAATTATGTCACCGTGCCTGCTCCCTGCTCTTTCTCCCTACTTCCATATATATGGTTGTCAGACCATTTTTTTTGTTTACTTATGCGTGGCAGTTTTATTTTGTTACAGTGACCTCAACAGAAGATGACAAATGTTCATTTTACTTTTTAATTTTTAATAAAAATAACATTTTTATTACAAAAGAATATCTATGAATATTTATTATTTATTCATTTATTTAAATTCAGTTAGTCAACATACAGTACATCATTAGTTTTAGTGTAGTGTTCAATAATTCATTAGTTTTGTATAGCACCCAGTGCTCCTCCCATCACATGCCCTCCTTAATAGTCATCACCCAGTTACCCCATCCCCTACCCACTTACCCTCCAATGACCCTCAGTTTGTCTTCTAGAGTTAAGAGAAGTATTTTCCAAATTTCACATAATTTAACTCTGTCACCCAGATATTGCTAATGACTTCCCATTGCTTGTTAAAGAATCTAAATAAGAAATAGCCAAATTTTTTGTTAATGTACTTTTAATTTTATTTTACACCTTCATCACTATCTTTTTATCACATCCTTTTATCACTACTTTTTCTTTTATTTTACTACCTTGGTATGTGTGTACTTATTTCTGAATCAAATGTATACACTGATTTACTAATATATTATTAACAATAGAAAACATTCACAAAAACATAATATAAATCAGTGAAATAAGCTAAAATTATTGTTAGTTTATCTAATATAGATACACTTGATCACCTTAATCACATTAAAATATGATTAATAATAGTATTTTAGAGAAAGCATTGATTGTACTTTAACATTTTTAAAAATCTTGGTCTAAAGTTTTATGATAGAGCTATTTGAATTTCATCTTTTAAGTTAAGCTAATTTTGGTATTTTGATGTTTAGTTTTAATGACCATCCATAACAAGAATGATAATCCATAAGGATATATCAGAATTAGAAGGACTGGATCAGAGTTTGTACTTGCCAAATCTTGCTACGTGTTTTAGTTTGAAACTGAAAATAAATTTTTTTTAAAGATTTTATTTATTTATTTGACAGACAGAGATCACAAGTAGGTAGAGAGGCAGGCAGAGAGAGAGAGAGAAGGAAGCAGGCTCCCTGCTGGGCAGAGAGCCCGATGCGGGACTCGATCCCAGGACCCTGAGATCATGACCTGAGCTGAAGGCAGAGGCTTTAACCCACTGAGCCACCCAGGTGCCCCTGAAAATAATTTTTTTAATTATGAAAAGTCCACAAACAAATGTTAATCTTCCCTGATACCAATAATTTGTTCTTGCTATCTGTCAGAAAATGAGGAATTTAATATATATATATTTACATAGATATGTGTGTGTGTATGTGTGTATATGTGTGTGTGTGTGTATATGTATATATATATATACATATACATACACACAAATTCCTTTAAAGCCCGCTGGAGTTCCGCATCTGGAAGGCTTAGAAGCAGATTATAATACTCTTTTTAAAATTTGTTAAGGGAGCAGATATGACAGTTTTTAAAAATGACATATGCCATTTTATATAGCACAATCACATATTTCCAAATTTCTGTTTCAGAGGGCTGTTTTCACATGATAATTCTCTTAAAGAGAATTTATTTTTCTTTTATTTTTATGTTTGAGTTTTTTTATTTCTATATTTTTATGTTTATTGTTTACTAAATACTTACTAAGTAGCATATTGCTAATAACTAGGGTTTATTTTTTCCCATCTACCTTTCTCCCCGCCCCCCACTATCCCTGTCATTAAAGATAGTCTTCAAGATATAAAGGTTCATCGCTATACAACAAACACCACATCCACAAAATCCTAAGTCATTCTTTCCTATTCTGACCTACTTGTCACCAGATATAGTAAATTAACTTCACAGATACTGCTATCTCTGTAATCTTACCCTTTTAAAAATAATAATTCTGTCAAAAAAAGCCAACTCTTCAGTAGGTAATATACTTGGTGGCTTAGAGTAGCACTTTAAATATTACTCAAGCAGAAATAGTATTTAAACTGAAAATATTAAAAATATCTACACTTTGATTCTGTTATTATCAAAACTTTTGCTACTCACTTTGTTATAATTTCTCCCAGACCTTCTAGTTATTTATTTATTCTTTCCAGCAATATTTGCTGACAAAGAAATACAGTTTGATTTGTCACCATATCATTTCCTACATATTACTTCATCCATTTTTCCATGCTGGATATGGAAAGTTTCTCCAGATGACGTGTGACTTTTTTTTTTGTCTTTTCTTATCAAATAAGAAAAATCAAAAGAAGATTGTAAGTGTTTATTTTTCATTTTATTGAAAGTTGGGGAAGTTCTGGAATTTGCAGTAAATTTTAGAAGTTTGTGATGGTGTCATATCGCTTGCTATGGTGCTAAATAAAGCATGTTGTGTTTAGGCAAGGTTTGCTCTTGGCAATAATGGACATCAATACAGATGTCCAATAGGTTTCCTGATAATGGCAGGTGCTTTTGGCAAACTGTCAGATCTGGTTTAACTTGGTCATCATTGCCTTTATGTTGCAATGTGGCTGATGAAAAGCTTGTAATGATATGAGGAGTGTCAGCTTCTTTAGTAATGTGTTTGTCGTGTGTTTGTGTATTTCTTATGTTATTATCTTTATGACGTGATTTTTGTTTTGCAAGAATCTTTTGTCTACCACTTACCTGTAACAGGAAAGCCGGTACAATTGCTAATAAGTAATAAAAGCCAGAGAGCTGCCCAACTGAATAGGAAACTTCAGTGTAAAGATGGATGAATAAAGTGACTACCTCACTATAACTTCTCCTTAGAGTGTAACTCCTAGTTTTTCCTCAGGATTCCTTATAGAACTGGAACCAACTCATATAAGAAGTAAAGGAATATTAGTGTCAGTCCATTTATTAAATATTAGAAGCATGTAATTTTGAATTAAAAATATAGTAAAAATCTTTACATCTACTTCTTCTGGCCCATTAGATCATTTTCAAACTCACCTAGGCTTTTGCATCCCATGGCCAAGACTCCTGTCCAGATAACTTAGTTTGGCTTTCTCAGCCCTGTGGAATATGGCTCCAGTATAACTTGCACTCAGGTCCCTGTACATTGTTGCTGCTCACTTCCGTCAGCCTGAAATGACCACTTTTCACCTCGGTGGCTGTCACTTCTGCTGTTAAACTCCATGTGTTGACTGGTGTTAAGTTTGTTTTTTGTTTGAAATCAAGATAATATTCTTAATTTATCTCTTAGAATATTCTCGGCACTATGTTAAGTCTTTTCTCAATCGTTTCATCCGCACAACAGTGGATGAGGTAAATATTGATCTTCTTTAAATTGAAGAAAACTGAATTTCTGTACCCAGGATCATATGGCTAAGAATTTGGCAAAGCCAAGATTATAGTCCAGTTCTGATTATAAAAGAGTGGCTTTTCAAGACTACACATCAGTCTTATAACACTTGTACCATACTGCCAATAATTATGATAACTATTCTTCTCTTAGCAACTACTGCTATAATCCCATGTCATTTGTGTTTTTCGTATTTTCATAGTATATTGTTTACATTTTTTTGTCACCATATCTTTTTGTCTGTCCATTTATTCTTCTCGGTCAAAATGTGTTTGTCAAATGAAATTAAAATGCATCCTCAAATATAATAAGTAATTTGAAAGATAGTCTTCTTTACTTTTTTGTTTACTATTTTAAAATTTCATGTTGCTACAGAGTTCTCTTGTTATCTATATACTTAAACAGAATACTGCTTGTCTGCATGTGATGTATTACATTGAAACACTGTAGCTCTCCTGATAAACACCAAAATTTGAACATCCGTTAGCATAAACTTTTATTTCTGCCTAAAATGACCAAGACGTTAATAATCAAGTTACGTAGAAGTCATTGTATATGATGACAGCATAATCGGAATGAAAAATAATGAGTTTTTCTGTTGTGAAAAAGATTCCCGTGTAGGTGAGAATTTTCAGTTTTTCTCTCCAATCCCACTGAACATTATAGACTTAATTTTTAGAGTGTTCAGAACAATCAGGCTAGTAATCCATTTTGACCCTTCCATTGTATAAATGATTAAAGATCATTCATTTGTTGTTTTACTTTGGCACATTGAAATAAATGGCTTGGAAAAATTAAGCTATATCGCATCCTTTCTTTGTAAGTATTAAATTTACCAACAACATGGCAATATTCAGTAAACTTCCATTTGCCTTTCGTATGAAAAGCTAAACATCTCTGCATTTATGAAAGGGGCTGAACTGAGTTTGCCAGTACAGGTGTGTCTTGGCACTTTCTACATCACTAGAGAAGGCTTCAGGACATGCCACCATCGAAGAGTTTCAAATGGGTCAAGTTCATCACTGCCTCTCTCTGACTGGTCTCCAGGTCAGTAAATGGCAGGGGAATATTAGAAGGAAAAGGAATTCTCCACTCTCTACTTTTAGTTAATAAGTAAAAATATATATATATAAATATATATGAATCTTAGCCTCTGGAAATTTTGCATAATTGTTTCATATACACAGCTAGAAAGGCTCAAGTACTATAATTCTATACATGGGAAAAGTGCAATAACAGTAACAGTAAAAGTAAGTGCAGTAGGCTCTAATGCTAAATGTACTCAGAAAAATGCACAGAAAATGTGTTCCTCAGGGGAATTGAGAAATGACATTGCTATTAAAAAAATAAAAAGGTATGCAGGTATGCTTAAATTATGTTTGTTCCCACTCACTGCCTCCAAGTGACAAACAAAAATTCTTGTGTAAAAAGTAGATGCATGGAATTTTCCTCTTAAATAATCATTTCAGAGGTCATTCTAGATGGCATTACGTGTAAAAAATGAAATAGATAATTAATTTCATTTTCTGGTTACCCATTCAAATGAAGAAAATAATGCATACATAAGAAAATTCAGTGATATTTATACATATACATATATGTGTTATATATAATATATATGTAATTTATAAAGAACTATTTGAATCTGTTCATTTCAGTAAATCTTAATATATTTTAATATATTATCATAAATAGTTTAACATTCTTCTCAAAAATAAGTATACAACCATACTTTTTTTTTAATAACCATATATTTTTTTTGAAGCAACTAGGAGAAAACTCTCAATCTTTTAGTCCTAGGGACTTAGAAATTTAGAAGAAAATAAGTCAAATTACACCTCCCTCTTGTAAATCCTTTGTTCATATTCCTCTAGAGTTACAGTACTCCAGACAGCCATTGGAAGATTAAATAATTAGAGAAAACCAAATCCAACTTACACACTGTGTTTTATGATCTTCTCAGTACCATCTACTTTGATCAAATTATTCCCTTGTTAATATATATCTATATATCTATATATATCCATGAATCACGAGTTTGCAGTGTTAAATCTATATAGCCCAGTTAACTTGTCTGGGGATAAATACTTGGACAGATGAGTGTCTCAGTATATCTATCTCTGCATATGAAGAGCAACTTTTTTCTTTTTTTTGATTTTAGCAGCAGAGGGTAAAGAAATGAACATGTAGGATCCTTAAAGAGGCAAAGAGCTTGGTCAGCATATGATCTGGTAGTTAATAACTAACAGTGTAATGAAAAAGCAGAAGGTCACTCTCCTCTCTCAGGAGACTTTACTCCTATGCTAGTTAGTGTGAGAAGAGTTGACATTATGAATTTTCTTTTTTTCAATTTACTGTGTCACAATAAATCCATGACCAGGTTTCTTCTAAATAGTTTAGACAAATGCCCTTTGGTCACCTAACTTGATTTTCTTATTAACCACCCCAAACATTTTATCTTAGACCCATAAGCCTGTAGAGAAAATGTTTGCAGCCGTTAGCCACTTCATAATATGGAAAGGAAGAGTCATTTAGAGGGAAAAATCATCACAGCATCATCATGCATAAATAATGATTGAATCCTCTGCGGAATGTGGAGGAAAGAGACCAGGAGAGGGGCAAGAGGGGGAAGTGGGTAGAACATGGTACTAAGGAAGGAAAGAAAACATGATCCTATGGAGAAAGACCACAGAAGGGGATTGTAGGTATTTTGATATTTATGTGTGTTAGTCTTCTATATAATGTATCTTGATTTCCTTTTTACATTGCATGTCTGGTCCTATTCTTATTTTTGTAAAATGTAGACCTTGTAGAATTCATTGTATGAAACTATAACTTTTCTTTTATTATTATACTCAATTGTTATATATAACAATGGTTACATTTCCTCCATATATATGGATAATTTATTACCTTGTTCTGTTTTATAAGTTATGCAGACACAAAATAAAGAATATAAATGACACCTTCACAAATTTGATTTCTTTTTATTTTTTTTTTTTTCCTCACAAGGAGCTTAGGTGCCCCATCACTCTGGTTACAGTATTTACTGTGATTTAGTGAAGGTTGGGAAGGAAGATAAGGAAAGACATAGAAAGCATATTGAACTCAAAAAAATTGTGCTCATCATTGTGTGGGATGTGAGGAGAGAGGAACATCCGTCCACTTGGACCATCTAGAAAGATTTTGTTAGAAATGTGCTTCTTCTGTGCTTACCTCTTTAATGTGCATCTCTTAAGACAAAGGAACCAAAATTAGTCAGGTGCTCATTGGCCCTACTACTAAAAGTCTTACCGCTGCTGAAAAGTAAGTTTTTCCTGGGGAGACATCTGAAATGACCCACGGAAGTTAATTCATGGTAAACCAAAGAGTACATATGGGTTTTTATTTTTTTGCATGAAGTCATGAATAATATATCACCACTTTTTAAAAATTTGAGTTGTGTCATGTTGTAAATTTGGCGAAAACATTTTACCATATAATGCATTCAAGATACATCTCTAACCATACCTAGTAACAACAGGTAGTGAGAACATGAATGTAAAATGAATATCAAACTGACAGCATCTGTATTTGAGAACTCTATAGCTAAAGGAAGAAGGGAAAGGAAAAGGAGGAGGAGAGGGAGAGGAAAGAGGAGAGAAGGAAGGAAGGTTTTTGCATGTTTGCTTTTTTGTTGTTCAACCTGACCTCTATCTGTTCATTTGGGTTACAAATGGGTTGGAGGAACCCATGCATACAAACCCACTGAAAATATTGAGATGGTTAGTTCAGTATACAGACTTAGTGGAATTGAGATGGCCTCTTAGTCTAGGGTCAGACAGAACATGTCCTCCTGGGGCTCGTTTTCTGATCTCTTCATTCCACAGGGCTGTGGGGTTATTTTAACACTCTACTTTAAGCATGGAAACCAACTGGATTAGTTGAGTTTCATTTTGCTCATAGATATTTTTAATTTGGACTTATGCAAAAAGTCTCTATGTTTATCATTTTCATTTAAGGCTTCTCTGATTCTTGAACCGAATTGCTGACATGGCTCATCACAGCCAAAGGAGTGCAGCAGATTAAGGCTGTGATTTCTCTACTTAGTGTCTCAGCTCCCTGGAAAGCCCATGGTCCTATTTACAAAAGTTTGTTATTGTACTAGTTAAAAGGAACTGACTTTGACATAGTGTAAAGGTAAAAGTCCAAGTATTTTCAAAATCAGAAGACATTTATAAATAACATTTATTAACTATCTTTGAAGTATGATGCTGAAGATAAATAAGATTAACACTGCTACAAAAATAATAGATATTTCTCTTTAGCAAAAGCCATAAGTCAGACTAATTACTGCATAACTTTTTCAGTATTTCAATATTATTAAATATTAGTGATAATTACTAATAATAATTATTGTAAACTTTTCAAAGTCTCTAAACCTTCACTTCAAATGATATAGAATAATAATATTAACAACAATTCCAAGGAAATGTAGTGTCTTAATGTCTTTTAAAGTGTCTTAAAAGACACTTAGTAGTGTCTTATTTGAATCTCTCTCTAAAAAAAATATCTCTTATGTTACTCAGATAGATATCATTATGGTCATATTACCTGCATGTTTTTGTTAAGTAAATTTTCCAACATCTCTTACAACTTGTAGCAAGGTACAAAGCCCATCCTCTGATTTTTTTTCTTTCTTTTCTTGTCTTCATGATTCAAAAGTATTGATTATATTAATGAAAAGATTAATCTTTTTATTTGACACTTTGTACCTTTTTCCCAAAGTAAATGAACTGAGAAAGATAATGATGTGTTTGAAAGAAAATGGAATTGAAATGTAAAAACATAGAGAGTATTAATGGAAAAAATAAGGTCATTGAGAATTGACATTTAATTAAAGTTAGGTTAAATGAAAACTAACCATAGTCAATATGTATCAACTCCTTTCACTTTCTTGTATCCAAAGATTAAAAAAAAAAAATACTGGCATATAGTTAAAAAAAAATCCTATAATTATTCCTCAGTTCATAGTAGTTATTTGGGAGTAATAGAGAGGCCATGTTACCAGTTTAATCATGTTAAGTTTTCCTATATCTTTTCCTCCCTGCTAGGAAAAGGAAGATGACAAATCAGACACCTCAAGTTCTCAGCAACCAAAAAGCCCACAAGGTCTGAGTGACACAGGATATTCTTCTGATGGGATATCAAGTTCACTTGGTGAAATTCCAAGTCTTATTCCAAGCGATGAAAAAGATTTGCTCAAGGGACTCAAAAAGGACTCTTTTTCACAAGAAAGCAGCCCTTCCAGCCCCTCAGATTTGGCTAAGTTAGAAAGTACAGTCCTATCCATTTTGGAAGCTCAGGCAAGTACACTTGTTGAAGAAAAAACAGAAAAGAAAACCCAACCTCCTGAGGTTACTTGTGAGCCACCCAAGGACCAACCAAAAACTCAGAGTTTATCTGAAACCCTAGAAACCACAGTTGCAGAAGAGGAGCTCACAAAGAGTCAAGAAGAAAAAGACATGTTAAAAAAAGATAGCCAACAAGATGGTCCTTCCAGAAAGGACCGTGAAGAGAAGTCCGAGTTTGTTGATGACACAGCTACTAGAAGACAGTCTTATGATTCAGTTGAAGACAGTAGCGAAAGTGAGAACTCACCTCTTCCACAAAGAAAACGGAGAACTAGTGTTGGTTCATCGAGCAGTGATGAGTATAAACAGGAAGATAGCCAAGGATCTGGTGAAGAGGAGGACTTTATTCGAAAGCAGATCATAGAAATGAGTGCCGATGAAGATGCTTCAGGTTCTGAAGATGATGAGTTCATTAGGAGCCAACTCAAAGAGATAAGTAGCAGCCTTGAGAGCCAGAAGAAGGAAGAAACAAAAGGGAAAGGGAAGGCGACACCAGGGAAACATAGGCGACTAACTCGGAAAAGCAGTACAAGCTTTGATGATGATGCAGGGAGACGCCATTCATGGCATGATGAAGATGATGAGACTTTCGATGAAAGTCCTGAGCTTAAGTACAGAGAGACTAAAAGTCAGGAGAGTGAAGAGCTTGTAATTGCTGGAGGAGGAGGGCTACGTCGATTCAAAACAATTGAACTTAACAGCACAATAGCAGATAAATACTCTGCAGAGTCCTCACAGAAAAAAACAACTTTGTATTTTGACGAGGAGCCAGAATTAGAAATGGAAAGCCTGACGGACTCTCCAGAAGATAGGTCAAGGGGGGAAGGATCTTCTAGTCTTCATGCTTCCAGCTTCACCCCTGGTACATCCCCTACGTCAGTGTCATCACTGGATGAGGACAGTGACAGTAGCCCAAGTCACAAAAAGGGAGAGAGCAAACAACAACGTAAAGCTCGGCACAGGTCACACGGTCCTCTTTTACCTACTATTGAAGATTCTTCAGAGGAAGAAGAATTGAGAGAGGAAGAAGAATTATTAAAGGAGCAAGAAAAGCAGCGGGAATTGGAGCAGCAGCAAAGAAAGACTTCTAGTAAGAAATCAAAGAAAGATAAAGATGAACTTCGAGCACAGAGAAGGAGGGAAAGACCAAAGACACCACCCAGTAATCTCTCTCCCATTGAAGATGCATCTCCAACAGAGGAGTTACGTCAGGCTGCAGAAATGGAGGAACTCCATCGATCTTCTTGTTCTGAATACTCACCTAGCATAGAGTCAGACCCGGAAGGTTTTGAAATAAGCCCAGAAAAAATAATAGAAGTGCAAAAAGTTTATAAATTGCCCACAGCTGTGTCTTTGTTCTCTCCAACAGATGAGCAATCTATTATGCAGAAAGAAGGTGGCCAAAAGGCATTAAAAAGTGCCGAGGAGATGTATGAAGAAATGATGCATAAAACCCACAAATATAAAGCTTTTCCAGGTGCAACTGAACGAGATGAAATATTTGAAAAAGAGCCTTTGTATGGCGGGATGTTAATAGAGGATTATATTTATGAATCTCTAGTAGAGGACACATACAATGGTTCAGTAGATGGCGGTCTGCTAACAAGGCAAGAAGATGAAAATGGATTTATGCAGCAGAGAGGGAAAGATCAAAAAACAAGAATTCCAGAACAGATTTATGAAGATCCTATGCAAAAAATAACAGACCTCCAGAAAGAGTTTTATCAGTTAGAAAGCTTACATTCTGTTGTGCCTCAAGAAGACATCGTTTCAAGCTCTTTTATCATCCCGGAAAGCCATGAGATAGTGGATCTGGGTAGTATGGTAACTTCTACCAGTGAAGAAAAAAAATTATTAGATGCTGATGCTGCCTATGAAGAACTCATGAAGCGGCAACAGATGCAGTTAACACCTGGATCCAGTCCAACCCAGCCCCCCATCATGGACGATATGACCGAGTCTACCATGGACTTTGACAGGGTGCCCGATGCATCTTTGACATCAAGTGTTCTCTCAGGGGCATCTCTTACAGATTCCACTAGCAGTGCAACGCTTTCTATCCCAGATGTCAAAATAACCCAACATTTCTCAACAGAAGAAATTGAGGATGAATATGTAACTGATTATACAAGGGAAATTCAAGAGATAATTGCCCACGAATCACTGATTTTGACCTACTCTGAGCCTTCAGAAAGTGCTACATCTGTCCCACCCTCTGACACACCCTCTCTCACGTCATCTGTTTCTTCAGTTTGTACCACAGATAGCTCCTCACCCATTACTACACTGGATAGCATAACCACAGTTTATACAGAGCCCGTGGACATAGTAACTAAACTGGAAGATTCTGAGATTTCTTCATCAACGTATTTTCCAGGCAGCATCATAGACTATCCAGAAGAAATAAGTGTATCTTTAGATCGGACTGCCGTACCAGATGGAAGAACTAGTGCAGATCATGTTGTGATTTCCTTATCTGATATGGAACCTCCTATCATAGAATCTGTAGGAACTGTACCTGAGGGGCTCATTGCTGACACTGTTTCCACTGACTCATCTACATCTGAAAAAGACCCAGGGAAGAAAGACAAGAGGGACACTGGGAATGGAATTATTCTCGAGGTTTTAGAAGCTTACAGAGATAAAAGGGAAAAGTCTGAGGTTGAACTAACAAAAATGGGCTTATCTGAAACTGTGTTTGATCACCCTCCTTCTTCTGCTGGTGCTGTGGAGGAGCAAGTTCTAGCAACATGCTTTCTGTCTGGACAGGTCTTTGATCAAGCAAAACCTGCATCTCCATTACCATCTGGCAGTCCTTCTGTTACGTCTCTTCCAACGAAAACTCATCCATTCTTTAGAAGTTCTTCTTTGGATGCATCAGCCCAACCTCCTCCCCCACCTCCCCCTCCCCCTCCGCCACCACCTCCTCCTCCTCCTCCTCCTCCTCCACCTCTTCCTCCACCAACCTCACCTAAACCACCTGTTCATCCTAAAAAAAAGCTAACAGTTACAGCTCCAGTGACTCTAACTCCTACGGCTACACCTCTAGTTGATGCTGTTACTACAGTAGAGGCCACAGCTCTTCCAAGAAGTAGTGGCTTACCTGTAACAAAAATATGTACCACTGCGCCTCCTCCTGTTCCTCCTAAACCATCTTCCATCCCATCTGGACTTGTATTTACACACAGACCTGAGCCAAGTAAACCTCCAATTGCCCCGAAACCAGCAGTTCCTCAGCCTCCAGTAACTACGCAAAAATCAGCAGATACACACCCCAAACCAACAGGTCTATCTTTAACCTCAAATATGACACTAAATTTGGTGACTTCAGCAGATTATAAATTACCTTCCCCTACTTCCCCACTTTCTCCTCACTCTAACAAGTCCTCCCCAAGATATTCCAAATCCCTCATGGAAACCTACGTGGTTATCACATTGCCATCTGAACCTGGGACTCCAACAGATTCTTCAGCTAGTCAAGCGATTACCAGTTGGCCCCTGGGATCACCCCCCAAAGACCTGATTTCCATCGAACCAGTGTTTTCTGTAGTTCCTCCTTTAACAACTGCAGGAATGCCAAGTACTTCAGAACAGAGCTTATACCTATCTGGAACTCTGGAGACATTTTCTGCCCTCCCTGTCACAGCGCTCTCTTCATTTCAAGCAGCCCCAACTTCAGGAACACAGTTTTTCACAACTGAAGTTTCTAAGGCTGAGGTTTCAGCAGCCAGAAGTGCAGTGCCTAGTGTTGGTCTCAGCAGTGTCACTATCTCCGTTCCTCCAGAGCCTCTTGCTCTAGATAACCTACATTTAGAGAAGCGTCAGCATAAGGAAAATGGAAAGGTGCAGCTTGTTGGGGATGCCATTGATTTGCGTACGGTACCAAAAGTGGAAGTGAAAGCGACTGAAAAGTGTATGGATCTTTCTGCTTCCACTATGGATATGAAAAGGCAGATCACTTCCAGTGACGTTTATGGCAGACAGATAAGTGCTGTCCAACCCTCTATTATAAATCTCAGCGCTACTCCATCAGTAGTAAGGCCGATGGCCGTGGTCACTGAGACAGTGACTGTTGCCACATGCGCTGCTAGTTCAAGTTACACCACTGGCGCAGAAAGCCTAATGGGCACAGCACATGCAACAACAGCACCACTCCAGCTTACTACATCAAAGCATGCTGAGCCCCCCTACAGGATACCAAGTGGCCAGGTTTTCCCTGCAGTTAGGGAGGACGCACCCATAAACTTATCCTTGGGTACCTCAGCACACCCGGTGACATCAGCTATTACAAAACCTGTGACTGTGCCTCCTGTTGGTGTCACAAATGGATGGACTGATGGCATCACATCCCAGGGGGTCACTGACGGGGAAGTAGTAGACCTCAGTACAACAAAGTCACACAGAACTGTTGTAACAATGGATGAATCCACCTCCGGTGCAGTGACCAAAATAATAGAAGACGATGAAAAGCCTGTTGACCTGACTGCAGGGAGAAGAGCCGTATGCTGTGACATGGTTTATAAGTTACCCTTTGGAAGGAGCTGCACAGCGCAGCAGCCTCCAACTACTCTTCCTGAGGATCGTTTTGGTTATAGGGATGACCACTATCAATATGATCGATCAGGGCCATATGGATATAGGGGGATTGGGGGAATGAAACCTTCCATGTCTGACACGAATTTAGCAGAAGCCGGACATTTTTTCTATAAAAGTAAAAATGCTTTTGATTATTCTGGAGGAACTGATGCAGCAGTAGATCTAACTTCAGGGAGAATTACTACAGGTCAGTATGATGTGGCAGCAGACCTTTCCTTGAAGTGTCATTATGGTGTCCCTCATCTCATTTCAGGATGAAAAATGCAGTCCCTTTTCTGATTTTGTTACTTTTTCCCTTTCTTTGGATGTTTTGGCAACACATTTCAGAGTACACGTGCGCTTTTGTTCCTTCATTTTTTTTTTTTAATTTGTTCTGCCCAAAGTCACCCGCATGTGCCTGCATGTTCAGCATCGCTTTGATTCCACATCTAATTAGGTTAACCTGTGGATTTGCATGCAGCCCCATTCATTATGTTCGTCAAGATTGAGAGGGCCTTCAACCCCAAAAAGCATCACTCATTCTGAGAACTGGACTATAACTCTACCCTGTATTTCAGGTGAGGTAATGGATTACTCAAGCAAGACCACAGGTCCATATCCCGAAACACGGCAAGTCATTTCAGAAGTTGGGATTAGTACCCCACAGTATTCCACAGCCAGAATGACTCCACCTCCAGGATCCCAGTATGGTGTGGGGAGCGTTTTGAGGTCATCTAATGGTGTTGTCTATTCTTCAGTAGCCACTCCAATTCCCTCCACATTTGCTATCACCACACAACCTGGCTCCATTTTCAGCACCACGGTGAGGGATTTGTCTGGTGTGCACACAGCTGACACAGTGACGCCATTATCTGCCCTGCACCAGAGCCAGCCAATGCCTAGATCATATTTCCTAACAACAGGTGCATCTGAAACAGACATTGCGGCAACCGGTATTGATATCAATGCCAGTTTGCAAACTCTTACAATGGAAACGCTTGCTGCTGAGACAATAGATGCAGTGCCCACTTTAACCACAGCCTCGGAAGTGTTTTCTGAAGTGGTGGGAGATGAAAGCGCTATTTTAATCGTCCCTGAAGAAGATAAACAACAGCAGCAGCTCGACTTGGAGCGTGAGCTCTTGGAACTGGAGAAAATTAAGCAGCAGCGTTTTGCTGAAGAACTGGAGTGGGAACGTCAGGAAATTCAGAGGTTCCGGGAACAAGAAAAGATCATGGTTCAAAAAAAGCTGGAGGAGCTGCAGTCTATGAAGCAGCACCTTCTCTACCAGCAGGAAGAAGAGCGGCAAGCCCAGTTCATGATGAGGCAGGAGACGCTAGCTCAGCAGCAGTTGCAGCTGGAGCAGATCCAGCAGCTGCAGCAACAGCTTCACCAGCAGCTGGAAGAGCAGAAGATTCGCCAGATCTACCAGTATAACTACGACCCTTCTGGAACTGCTTCTCCACAGACCACGACGGAGCAGGCAGTTTTGGAAGGTCAGTATGCCGCCCCAGAAGGCAGTCCATTTTGGGCCACTGAGGATGCAACCACCACCGCATCCGCCGTTGTGGCCATTGAAATCCCGCAGAGCCAAGGGTGGTACACGGTTCAGTCTGACGGTGTTACTCAGTACATTGCCCCACCTGGCATCCTGAGTACTGTTTCAGAGATCCCTCTGACGGACGTGGTGGTAAAAGATGAGAAACCACCCAAAAAGAGAAGCTCTGCAGCCAAAGTCCGTGGCCAGTATGACGAAGTGGGGGACTCTGATGATCCCCGCTGCTTTAAAAAGATCGTGGACAGCGGCGTGCAGACCGACGACGAGGACGCCGCGGATCGGAGTTATGTGAGTAGGAGGAGGAGAACCAAGAAGAGTGTGGATACGAGCGTCCAGACCGACGATGAAGATCAGGACGAGTGGGATGTGCCTACAAGAGCAAGGAGGAAAGCTCGCGCCGGCAAGTACGGTGACAGCACCGCGGAGGCCGACAAGACCAAACCTCTGGTCTCCAAAGTCTCCAGTATAGCAGTCCAAACAGTAGCAGAGATATCTGTGCAGACTGAACCCGTTGGAACCATAAGAACACCGTCCATACGGGCGCGCGTGGATGCCAAGGTAGAAATAATTAAACACATTTCAGCACCTGAAAAGACTTACAAAGGGGGCAGTTTAGGATGTCAAACAGAAGCAGAATCAGACACACAGAGTCCTCCATATCTGAGTGCCACATCTCCACCCAAAGACAAGAAACGCCCAACACCTTTAGAGATTGGTTACTCATCTCACCTTCGGGCAGATTCCACATTACAGCTGGCTCCTTCCCCACCCAAATCTCCAAAAGTCCTTTATTCACCCATCTCACCACTTTCACCAGGCAAAGCCTTAGAATCAGCCTTTGTACCTTATGAAAAACCCCTCCCTGATGATATAAGTCCACAGAAAGTACTGCATCCAGATATGGCTAAAGTGCCCCCCGCAAGTCCTAAGACAGCCAAGATGATGCAGCGGTCCATGTCTGACCCCAAGCCTCTGAGTCCAACAGCAGATGAAAGTTCCAGGGCTCCTTTTCAGTATACCGAGGGCTACACGGTAAGAGTGATTCTTTTCAGTTAGAAGACAATAGATGAGTTGATGCTAAGCATGTGTTTGCAGACTTGAGAAGGCAATGAGGCTCCCGGTATCTCCGAAACCTAGTACTACAACTTCTGTTGCATTAGAAATGTGGGAACAAATAGAAAACGTATGCATCCAGTTAGAAGTACCAAAAAAAGAAAGAGAAAAGCAAGCAAGCAAACAACATCTTAGGTGAGGCAAAATGAGAAAGAAGTGTATTCCTTTATGATTTAATGAGATTGAAAGTTTGCTTCTAATCTTGAAATCTCCCAAGTGTCGGTTGTAGACTATGCTTTCAGCAAGTATAATTAATATTCATATTCAGGTATGATGGAATAAATACTGAACATAAACAGAGAAGGCAAAGGATGGCCCTAAATTTAGACCCATGGGTACTGGAAATTGTTAGTGGGGGGGTCCTTGGAGATCATCCAAGCAGTTTCGTCTTCCTCAGGCCAGAATATTTTCATAAAAGGGCTTAGAACATTTATTTCTCAAAAGGGAGCATTTCTAGGGCTAGCAAATGAAAATGTAATTTAATTGCATAGTTCATCCATGCTCGTTTAGTTTCTGCCAACTTTCTTAATCTAACCTCAGGTAAGCCTTAGTTTCAGAGCTTGCAAAAGAAAAAAGAGTTCTTATGTTTCTTTAAATAATAATGATTAATTATTTAAAAAATGCATAGGCATGTTTAAAAGGAGAAAGAACATATATAGATATTTCAGACATTTTTGAAGATCTCTCTAGCTGAGCTAATCCGAAATGTTAATAATCAGGTATAGAAATACATGTAATCCTACTTTAAAAATCTAATATGTAACAGTAGGCTGTTGATAAATATGATGGTTCAATTTAATATAAGATGTTCAAATTAAAAGTTCTCTTTAATTTACTGGTTTGTGAATTCTAGGTCTTCAAATCCTGAAGCTTTTAAATAGGTTTTTCTGAGATATTTGCTATATTTACACTCTCCTGTGTGTATTAAACATTGGCTGTGGGCTGAAAAGTATGCCATTAAATATGACTACAGGCCTATTTATAGGTATATAGACAACTTGATGGGCATATTTTAAAAATTACAAATTCATGTCTGTTTTCTAGTTTCATGATGACATTTTGTTATTACGTATTTTCTCAAACACCATGTCCTAAAAGTAAAATTGTCTTCATGTGGTGGACAGAGGTCATAACTGTTAAGTCAGGAAACCACTGGTGCATTGAGATTTCATTCAATTTACAGAGCATTATTTTATTTTTTTTGGCTTTGTTTCTAGAATTAAATCTATTATGAGAAGCAACTCAGCTCTATGTATAGGTATTTATTTTTATAGCAGTATAAATTCACCTGAAGAGTTGCTTGGAAAACTTGGAAAATGTGGTTTTTAATAGGACTTTAAAGTAATGTTTATGGTTTGTGTCCTTAGAAAGAACAGGTGTTTCCAATTGATGTATTATCAATTATCATCCAATTAAGTATTGATCATTTACTTAATATATGTACCTTAATCCATATGAACTAGGTTAAAGAAGAGGTTGAAGTTGTCACTATTTTTTTCACACTATTCACTTCAGATTTGGAAGTGTGAAATGAAAGATACAATGACTTATGTGGGTTCTATTACAGGTAATGATACTGATTAACCATCTAATCACAAAAGAAGTTGGGCAGAATTACTAAATAATTTCTGACTCTGAAAAATCCTAGGTGGATTGAGCCTTGAAGCACAATTTAGTAGCTCTTTTTTTAAATTGATCCACCTCAGTGCTTTAATATGGAAGAATTATATACCAACTCAGAGATACTGCTTTATTTCACGCACAAAGTAGACTATTTTTGTATAAAGGCAATGTTTTTGGCACTTTAGATACTTTGATTCTAATATATGAATTTTATAATTGGTTCCTTTACCCATTTCTAGACATGCTTTGAGTCTGTTTTAAAAACTAAATGCCTTTACTATAAGCATGGGCTAATTGTATTGAAAAGAATAATCTTCTAAGTGATATTCATACTGATACGGGTTTAAGAAGTTTATCTCAGTAGTTTATATACTGTTAATTTTCTCAGACTAGTGCAGTTGAAAAGAATCACACCATTCAGTAGCCATTGAGACAGCATAGCATAAACTAGCATATTGTAAAATAGCATAAAAGAGAAGTTCTATCCTATATGGGATTCTGTGTTGAGATCTCCTTTTTTTGGAAGTGTCAGGAAGTTTTTTGAAGAGGAGGTTCTGAAACAGGAGGGTGACATCTCTGTGGGACCATGAAGACAAAAAAGGAGGTCCCCCTAAATAGAGGAAACACAATATACAAAGTTTCAGACTAACGAACAGATGGAAAACAAAGGGGAGAAAGAAGTTTACCGTAAATGAAACTGGATAAGTAGTAAAGAACATGTCACAGGGCATCTCTTTGCTGAGTTACAGTTTGGATTTCCTTCCCATGGCCATCAAAGGCACCGTCTTTTTTTTTTTTTTTTTTTTCTTTACGCTGTCCGCTAGCCCCTGGATTCCTCCAACTCGTGCTTTCTGAATGTCATTTCTCTAAACTAAACCTAAGGTGATTTTCTGAAGTGTATGCCAGATTATATCACACACCCCACAGCTTAAACTCTCCAGCAGTCCTCATCAAATTTGGAATATCTCAGAAATTTCTTAACAGGGACCCATGCGATCTCTTCTCTACCTGCCTCATAACTTCACTGTTCACTCCCCACGTTTAACCCCTCCTCTCGCTCTGCTCCAACCACTGACCTTGCCGTTTGCTGGATGTGCCAGCCTCATCCCCATCCCAGCCCTGTGTTGGGATCTCTCTCTCTCTCTTCTCAAATCTTTGCCTGGCTCATTCCCATGTACAGGTTTCTTCTTAAGTTTTACTACCACAGAGAGGCTTCCCTTACCTCATTCTCTAAATAAATCTTCCTGGAACACCTGAACGGGTCAGTCGGTTAAATGCAGGATTCTTGATATCGGCTCAGTCATGATCTCAGAGTCCTGAGATTGAGCCCCGCATCAGGCTTCATGCTGAGTGTGGAGCCTGCTTGGGATTCTCTCTCTCTCTCTTTCCCTCCGCCTCCCTACCCTGCACGTGCTCTCTCTCTAAAGATAATTTAATAATAATAATAATAACAATAATAATAGTAAAGCAGTGTGTTGTACTTTTTGTTTCTTTACAGGCAAATGTGGATTGTTTTTTGGTTGGTTGGTTTGATTTTGGTCCTCTTTCCATATTCATTCACTATTTTGTCTCACTATCTCAGAAACTTCTTGGAGCACTTTAATTATTACAGAATTCTTCCTTACGGGTCAAATCTTCCATCCTGGAGTTTCAGAACATTTATCTTAATGTTGCAATCTAGAACATTGGAGATTTAAATTTTATTCTGTTGCTACCCCATAGGAATTCAACTAGGTGGCATGAGATCCTTTAATTCACTTATAGTTTTTCCATTATGGAACTTGGGTCACATCTTTGACACAGGAATTCTAAGGCAGAAGCATGGTTAGGGTCTAGTTAGTGCTTCACTGGCACTTTGAATTCCTGCTAAGCCCTAAGATGTCTTATCTACTGAATTAATTAAACTTAGCACTAATTAACATAAGAATCACAAAATAATGTGCACAATGTACATAAGTGAAGCAGGGAATTATCTTAGATAATTTTATGCAGTTATGTAATGTTCCCTAGTGTCTGTAAGAGTGAACTCTGTCCCTTTTGTAGACCCTGTCATTCTGGCATCAAAGTCATAGCCTCAAAGCCAAAATCTATTTTCTGATAACATTTATGTAATCAGGGCACCAGTTGGCTAAGCATCTGCCTTCAGCTCAGGTCATGATCCCGGAGTCCTGGGATCAAACCCCACATTGGGCTCCTTGCTCAGCAGGGAGCCTGCTTCTCCTCCTGCTCCTTACCTCACTTGTGCTCTCTCTCTCTGCAACGCACACTCTCTCTGTTTCAAGTAAATAAATCAAATCTTTAAAAAAAGATTATGTAACCAAACAGTTTTGTCTTGTAGCCTACTTCCTTTGACAGATATAAATTTTTAACTCTAAGATGGAAGAAAATTCCTGCCTTTTTCCTTACGTCCTTCAGTCTGCGCCCCAGGAAAATTCTCAAGAGAGAGAACAGAAACAAAGGCAACATGTATTCCTTCCCATGAGGTTAAGCTCACTACCCAGATGTGACTTGATAATGATGTATTTTCATCACGGTTGAGAAAGAGCACAGGAAGAAGTATGCTGTCTAATGAAAGGTAGTATGTACACAATGATTTTCTCACTTTCATTAGTGAAACACTTCAACTAGAATGCTTAATGGAAGCCAAATAGTTAAAAATAGATAGAAAGTGGCAGAGGATGATCCAATAACTGTCAGTAAAATGACATGTGTAATTTGAGTAAATTACAATTTGAGTAAATGAGATAACCTTTACCACCTTCCCATCACTAAGTCTGGCAACTGTAGATCCTAGTCACATTGATGCCGTCTCCCTAGGTTGACATTTGACAACATCTGTATGTCCTCAGCATGGATTTGCCAACTGTCAGTGAAGAGCTTTACTTTATGATTTGGTGCGAATAATTCTCAAATCTCCTAGTAACTGCATAGCTTTCGTATTCTGTGGAATATACAATGTCTCTTCTCTAGAAATATCAGAGTCCTGTTCTCTATATGACCATTTTAAATTTACTTCTCTGCGTAAATAAACCAGAGCACCAAAATGTGCTCTGCGTGCCCTTTATCTTTCTTCTATACAGTGAGATTGATTTACATCATTACTTCACATGATGAATAACTTCAGCAAGGAAAGTTAATATAGCATAGGGGAGAATCAGGGGAGAAGGTGACATCATCCACTGGGAGAAATACATTGTAAATTCAAAGAATCTGTTTGGTGCTAGAAGGGGTCTAATTCACTCAGATTTCTTGATCTTAAAAAATAGCATTTTTGACTGATTTCTTTAAAAAAAGACATGTATTTCAGAAATAGCACAGTTTGCCAGTGATGATACATGCCACTCTCTGCACTAAAATAAGCTACATTTCAAATGATATCACCTCTGTGTGCCTTAAAAAATCCCAGGCTGAGTGTTAAAGCTGTTTTTTCTTACCCTTAGACTTATTGAACAAGGATAAAGCTTTTTGAATAATAAGGAAAACTCCCTACTAAAATCTTTTTATTCTAGACTTTAAGCCAGGATCCTATTGCAAAACAGATGGTAATTCATGAGCTGATTTTTACAAGAATATGTTTTGCTTCACTGATTGCTGTTTTGATAGCTATTTTTAAGATTTTTGGAACCCTTTAATATGTATTTCTGAAAGTAATTTCCATAACCTAAAGTAAAAATTTTTATTTCTGTCAATTTTATTTCTGTCAGAATATACAGAATTAAATAATGACTGTGATGGCCAAGTATGATTTAAAAATTAATAATTAATAGGGGTTTCTTTTTATTACTCTTTTTGAAAAACAAGGTAAATCAGTCTGTTAAAACTGACTTTGATGAAATTACCTGTTTTATAATTGTGGTATTTATGTGTGTCAGTAAAGATTAGTCAGGTATTAAAGATTGGCTTTATAAATCATAATTATTCTTTCTATAGCTCTTTTTTCATTACTAATGTATTTTTCTCATGATACTTCTTTTTGACTAAAATCTTGCACTTGAAAATGTAGCTGTTTTAAAATTGAAATAGGAGGGGCGCCTGGGTGGCTCAGTGGGTTAAGCCGCTGCCTTCGGCTCAGGTCATGATCTCAGAGTCCTGGGATCGAGTCCCACATTGGGCTCTCTGCTCAGCAGGGTGCCTGCTTCCTCCTCTCTCTCTGCCTGCCTCTCTGCCTACTTGTGATCTCTCTCTGTCAAATAAATAAATAAAATCTTTAAAAAAATAAATAAATAAAATTGAAATAGGAAATACTATTTTAAGGTGTTTTCTAAAATAAATGACAATAAAATAATTTATGGGAGTTAATTATTAGGATATAAAAATAAAACTAATGTGTATACATATACATATTACATATACACATTATATATCACAGATTACATTTTATTTCTATATTTTATATATATATATATATACACGCATATACATAAATGTCAGTGAGTGAAAACCAGAAAGTTTTTAAGTTAATCTCATCAGTTTAGTGTTAAGTAGTTAAAATTGCTGTAGTCCATATGTAAAGATTGATTTGAAAACAAAGCTGTTTAGACTGAAGGAGAAAAAAAATATCAGATCATTTATAGTGTCCTTAAACAGATGTCTACATTTCAAAATAGGCAAATGAGCGTAATTACAAGAAACACTTAAAATGTGCCACTTAAATATCTGGACATGCCAGTTTAACACAGGGGAGTTATGTATTAATAGAGCATTGATTATTGTTGACCCAGTTTAAAAGCATAGAGCATTATTTAACATTAATTAGCTTCTTAAGTATATTACTATAGTATTAGTTTCTGATCAATTCACTACACTCTCTTTTGGACAGTTGTGCAATTTGTAACTGACTCCGTAGTGCAGCTGCATACATATTCTGCCAAATACATCCCTTCCTAACATGCACACAAGCACTTTTGCATATTTGTAGGAATTTCTAAAAATTACTGATTATTTACAATTGTCTAATCTGCATTAACTTTGGAAAAAATTGGGAAACAACTAAAATAGCTACAATACAAAAATTTGGAAATTTGATTTTATACTTTGAGGTATATTGTATATAGAGGCATCACAATGTATCCTAGTAGTTGTGTGACATTTGTCATCATCATATTCAACATCAGAACACTGAAATCCCTCCTTATCCATGGTTTTGCTTTCAGTGGCTTCAGTTTCAATAGTCAACCACACTCTGGAAGCAGATGATCCTCCTTCTGAAGTATTGTCAGAAGGTCAATAGCAGGTTAATGCTCTGTCATCCCTTACTTTATCCCGTCATACAGGCACTTTGTCATCGAGCATCATCACAAGAAGGATGAGTAGAGTACAGTAAGATATTTTGAGAGAGAGGGAAAAAGAGACCATATTCACATAACTTTTTTTTTTTTAGATTTTATTTATTTGACAGACAGAGATCACAAGTAGGCAGAGAGGCAGGCAGAGAGAAGGGGGAAGCAAGCTCCCCACTGAGCAGAGAGCCTGATGCAGGGCTCTATCCCAGGACCCTGAGATCATGACCTGAGCCAAAGGCGAAGGCTTACCCACCTTAAGCCACCCAGGCGCCCCTCACATAACTTTTATTATAGTATATTGTTGTAATTGCTCTCTTTTATTACTGTCATTAATCTCTTACTTTAACTTAGAAATTAAATTTTTTTTGCACATTTTAATTTTTTTTTAATAACCATATAATGTATTTTTATCCCCAGGGGTACAGGTCTGTGAATCACCAGGTTTACACACTTCACAGCACTCACCATAGCACATACCCTCCCCGGTGTCCATAACGCCACCCCCCTCCCCCCAGCAGCCCTCAGTTTGTTTTGTGAGATTTAGAGTCACTTATGGTTTGTCTCCCTCCCAATCCCATCTTGTTTCATTATTCTTTTCCTACTCTTCTAAACCCCCCTATCTTGCATTACCACTTCCTCATATCAGGGAGATCATATGATAGTTGTCTTTCTCTGATTGACTTATTTCACTAAGCATGATACCCTCTAGTTCCATCCATGTCGTCACAAATGGCAAGATTTCATTTCTTTTGATGGCTGCATAGTATTCCATTGTGTATATATACCACATCTTCTTTATCTATTCATCTGTTGATGGACATCTAGGTTCTTTCCATAGTTTGGCTATTGTAGACATTGCTGCTGTAAACATTCGGGTACATGTGCCCCTTCGGAGCACTACATTATGAATTAAATTTTGTCACAGATATGTAGCTAGAGGAAAGAAAAGTTTATAATGTTTGGTACTCTCCATGGTTTCAGGTATCCACTGAGGGTCTTGGAACA
Source organism: Mustela nivalis (assembly GCF_964662115.1). Taxonomy (NCBI): domain Eukaryota; kingdom Metazoa; phylum Chordata; class Mammalia; order Carnivora; family Mustelidae; genus Mustela; species Mustela nivalis. Next base: position 77,322,579 of record NC_139031.1, read on the forward strand.
TGTCTCCCATAGAAAAGGAAGGACTACTGCCTATGTTTCTAATGGGTGTGTATGTATATATGTCCATATATACAATATACATACATAAAAACTTCATGCTTTTGTGGCTTCATATAACTAATACATTATTTTCACATGCAGTTGCTTGGTTGAGATCCAAACCACTTATTTTCTGTAGGCTTTATGTTTATTTTATGTCACAGGCTAAAGATGAGGAACCTGAAGTTCCATCCCCAGCCCTAGATTAATTCCATTTGCATCAAATGAAGCCCTGGATTTAATAGCATTTTCTTTTTGGTACTGTTCTGTATCGTGAATTATGTGTAGAATTTGAATTAGGAGAGCACTAGAACAAGTGTGATGAGGTAAAGAGAGTTCAGTGAACTGGCTAGTTTAAACTGCTTCAGTTTATTTAGGCTGAAACTATGAACAACAACAGGATTTTTTTAAAAAATCTGTTTTATTTTAACCTCAAGAAGAAGGTGCAAGGGATTCAAATTAAAACAGTCAAAAAATTCAACCTTAATGCTTGAAAACAGCATAAGAAACCATTAAGCTAGATTTTACAGAACAGCTTTTGCAGAATTTTTTTGGTCAAAATAATTTTATGAAATGGCAAATAAAAACTGAGTTTATTTTCCTCTTGAGGAAATAAAAATTCAGTAGAAATAGAAGATTTGTAACAGAAGGTGATTATGCTTGTCTCTCCCTTCTCCTCTAGTGGCTGATTATATATGTTTATGAAAAAGTATATATACATAAACATTGTTTGGGCTGTTTATTAAGCTATTCTAGCTACATGAATAAATTGCTCATAGTAAGTTGAACCATGTTTTAATTTCTGATCTATTAAGTAGTGTATTTTAGCATGACAGGAGCTAGGCAAGTCCCCATTGTTTGTTTTTCGATAAAGCTCAGCCCTAATCATAGAGCTGAATCTCCAGGCCTAGAAACTACTTAGATGGCTTAGTCATTTACTTCTTTGAACCTTGTTATGAAATCTCTACCGCAAGTACTAATTACTGCTAATTGTAGAGAATTTTATAATACTTCATGAAAGACTTGATATCACAATATTAATTTTGCTTTTGAAGTGAATAAATGTGCATGAATTTCTTCAGAGTGTCATAAGTATTAAAACAAGAGAAGTGTTTGTAACAGAAAAAACAATGCTATATTTAGGAAAAGCTTCTTTCCTGGTGGTTTTGCTGTTTTTCCCTTTATGGTAGGAGGTGATGCCTATAAATGCTCACTTAAATTTAGAGCACTCAATAAGCTCAGGTTCCATTAATTACCCATTTGGAGAAGTACCGAATCACCCATCCAAGTATACCACTATTCTCATGTCGTTGAATGCGTAGAATTGAGAATTGGAAAGAGAAGTTAACCTCTTAGAATGTCTAGTAAATATTTAGTAAACATATTGTCATATTTATATAAGCCCATGAATTTTATCTTCTAGAAGACTAAGTAAAATATTCCTTGCCAATTTTTTAACTTGACTGCCTCCTTTTCTCACTTGTTTACAATATTGTCTTCCCAAAGAATCAAATGGTTCAGCAGTTGATATGGAATAAGGACCATGGTCAAGTACTGCACAAGGAAAATTTGCTCTTTAATTTGTGGGGAGCTATTTCACCTGATTTGGACTTATGAAAAATAAATATTTAATTCATTGCAAACATATGTAGATGAAAAGCAACTCTGAACTATTTTATTGTCGTGTTCCAAAGTTGTAGTCTAGGCCCAAGGATGGATAATCAATGAGACAGAAACAAAAAGCCGTAGAGATTTCTGTGATTTTGTGGTTAGGCTTTTTAAGAATCTAAACATAAAATACCTTTCTTATCCCAAGATAATTTAGTAGATACTTGACACCACTATTAAAATGCTCATTATGTTTTTCATGACTTTTGATAGATAGTTATTGAATCATTCCTCAAATTGCTAGTGATCTAGTGCTGTAGAAGACATATCACATAAGTATATCATAATTCCAGTATACCATGTACAGAATCATAGCATAATTAGAGATGTGCACTTCACAGCATTTGAAATTGAGTTAATTTTGTTGTGAAAGATTGCCAATAAGGAAATATTTTATAGAAACATTGCAGGTCACTACCATCTCGCTTTTGGGATCAGTAATTGTTATTAATATGGAATAATTCTCAGGCAGGCAGTACTACCAAATTCGGTAAGCGGGAATTGTTGTTGTTTTTTTATTATTAGTCCTGTGACATTTTTGTGATAATCTGGGATGTACACACAACATTCTGTTTTGATAATTGCACATGTGCCACCTTGTGCTGCTGTTAGGACAGCTAAGGCCACCCTGTTTTGTAGGATTGCTTTGCACATCTGTGTGACTTCAATATTAAGTAAGGAGATGCTATTTGGTGAATCATTGAGTGCCCTCATGGTGTATTTATTAAGGGATTCTACATGCTAAATGGCATTCTCTAGTCCTACAGATGGAGAAAAATAGATGTTAAGTGATCATACCATTTAAAAACAGATCATGTCCATCTTTGCTTTATTTTGGGAAGATTAGCTGGAGTAGTGATTGTTTTAGTAATGCATCCATGAATCTGGGCAAAACCTAAGGTACAACGACCTATCCCCACCCTGGAGGAAGCCAGGGCCCCAGGTTAGTTCCAAATATCCAGTGGGTTCTATTTTGGAGCAAGCCATCTGATGCCAGGTAGTATGTAGAAGATTAAAGAAAAGATTGCTGAAAAGAAAAAGGAGAATGTGTATTTTACTTTTTTTATTTATGTTTCTGTGTTCAGATAAGTTTTCATGTTAATTCTTGGAAACTTTTATTAATTTTATTATTCTACTTCAGATTCGCCACATAAGGCATTTAACACATTTTCTGAGAAGGACATATAGTCATTGTCTCAGAGTGGCCTAGTAGAGCAATGAATGATGCTTTGCCCTTGAAGAAGGAATCAGCCTTAGATCATGGTTACTAGAATCCAGGGTGCTAGTCCAAAATCACCATGTAAAAGTTAAATGAGAAAATATGCACTATCTATGTTCATTTTCCAGTATTCTGTTATTTTAATTCTCATCCTATCAAGTTTTCACTGCCTTTAGGTTATGTGAATGCTTTTAAATGACTTCTTTGTTTCTCTTTATGCTCACTGGTCATCAAACCTTCTATTTTGCTGCCCCAATAAATTTTTGAAGTAGTAACTATAGAAAGAGTGGTTTTAAATTTAGTAATAATAATGATGTTGGGTGATTAAAAGGAAGAGAAAAAGGAGGTCATCGGTAGCTTAAAATATTTTCTTTTCTCCTGGGAAAATAATCAAGAAAACATAATGATAAGTGAAGGCATAAACTAATTAAGAAATATATCTGTATATTCATACATCAATGTGTCTTTGTAATGAAATGAAGAATTTAGAAATATAATGTGTCTTACTTCCGAAACCATTATCATTAGCCTCACTTTAATTTTTATACCCTCATAGTTATTAAATATTTGATCTTACAGCACTGAAGTATCAAAATGTATTTCTTTAATCCTTTAAAGCAAATTAATCATTTATATATTGTTCATTGAAGGTTTTGTCGTGGTCTAGGCCTCCGTAGACCTTTAAAGGCAACAACTCTTATGCTTCTATGTTAAGCTTGGTAAATTGATGCCTTATGTGATTTCCAAGGCCATGATTCTTAAAAGTCCTATCATGATTCTTAAAAGTCCAAAGCACCACCATCCAACTAAATTTTAACTGTGTCTGTACAGAAAAAGGGGTTAGCTTTGTTTGGGTGGGCTCTGGAACTCAAACGGTCCCTTAGGTGAAGCTCTCGTATTTTTACTATGACACAGACCTATATTCATGTCATTAAGAAGGGAGAACACCTCTCATTATTCTAATCTCTTATAGCAAGAAGAACAAAACACAGTTGAAATTTTCAGGAAATCATGTGGCCACACCATGATTATTCTTCAGTGTCTATAATACTGTTTTAGTGAAACCCGAAAGTGAGGTTGGGTGGCATTGGTTAATTGCAAACAATTGAGTCTATTTGTCCCTATGTAATAGTGTAGCTTATTTACTAAATTTGTAAAAATTATGAAAAGGGAAAAACTATCATCACATTCACCTAGCATTGAGCATTTCAAATATGCAACAGAATACTATTGCCAAAATTAGACAAAGTCTATAAAAGCATATTAGATCATAATTACTCATGTGAGAACTACATTTTATCATATTCTAGTTTACTATACAAAAGCTTTTGAGCAGTTCAGAGAGTTGATACAGTTTAGAAAGTTGAAAAATTTTACTTTCTATGATAGAAATAATAATGAAGACTAAAAAATATTATGACTAGTAGAGTTTATTATAAAATGAGGCATAGTATTTTTTTCAAATACAAAAAGTTGTATCTTAGATTTTAGTATTTCTTAAATATTGATTTATTTATTTTAGAGGGTGGTGCTGGGCAGAGAGAGAGAGAGAGAAAGTCTCAAACTGATTCTGTACTGACTGCCAAGCCTAAAGCAGGGTTCAATCTTACGACTTTGTGGGTGCCTTTTTTTTTTTCCATTTTCTTGATAAGGACTTTTGATGGACAACAGTTTGAAATTTTCAATGAAGCTTCACTTGTCTGCTTTTTCTTTTGTTACTCAAATTTTTGACGTCCTCTCTAAAATCCAAGGTTATAAAGATTTACTTCAATTTTTTTTTTCCCTTAAGAGTTTTATGGTTTTGGGGGGCGCCTGGGTGGCTCAGTGGTTTAGGCCTCTGCCTTCGGCTCAGGTCATGATCTCAGGGTCCTGGGATCGAGCCCCACATCGGGCTCTCTGCATAGCGGGGAGCCTGCTTCCCCCTGCCTCTCTGCCTACTTGTGATCTCTCTCTGTCTATCAAATAGATAAATAAAAATCTTTAAAAAAAAAAAAAGAGTTTTACAGTTTGGGCTCTTTCATTTAGGTAGACCATCATTTTTGAGTTAATTTTGTATAGGGAATGAGGTAGGTGTCCAGCTTCATTCTTTTGCATATGGATATACACCATCATTTGTTGAAGAGATTGTTCTTTCCCTATTGAATGGCTTTGGCACCCTTGTGCAAAATCAATTAGCCGTATATGTAACAGTTGATTTCTGCACTCTCAGTCTGTTCTGTTACTTTTAGGTTCTTATACCAGTACTGCGCTCTTTTGATTACTATTGCTTTAAAGTCGCTCTCATAAGAAAGTATGGGTCCTCCAACTGTTTTTTCCTTTTAAATACTATTTTGGCTGATGGGGTCTCTTTGAAATTCCATATGAATTTGATAGACTTTTCTATTTCTAAAAAAGAAGACCGTTAGAATTTATTTTTATTTAAGTTAAAGTTAGTAACATATAGTGTAGTATTGGTTTTAGGAGTAGAATTTAGTGATTCATCACTTACATTTAACACCATGTTCATCACAAGTGTCCTCCTTAATGCCCATCATCCATGTAGCGCATTCGCCCACCCACCTCCTCTCCGGCAACCCTGTTTGTTCTCTGTAGTTAAGAGTCTCTTATGGTTTGCCTCTGTCTTTCTTTTTATCTTATTTTTTTGTTCCCTTCTACTATGTTCATCTGTTTCATTTCTTAAATCCACATGAGTGAAATCATATATTTGTCTTTCTCTGACTTATTTCACTTACCATAATACACTCTATTTCTATCCACATTGTTGCAAATGGCAAGATTTCATTATGATTTCATTCTTCTGATGGCTTGATGGCTGAATAATATTCCATTGTATATATATGCCATTGTATATATATGCTTTGTGCATTATAAACACTGGGCTTCATGTACCCCTTTGAATCAGTATTTTTGTATCCTTCAGATAAATACCTGGTAGTACAATTGGTAGTACAATCTGGTAGTACAACTACTACCAGATAAGTACCTGGTAGTAGTATTTTTATCTTCTTGAGGAAACTTGATAATATTTTCTGGAGTAACTGCACCAGTTCGCATTCCCATGAACAGTGCAAAAGTGTTCCCCTTTCTTCACATCATTACCAACAGCTGTTGTTTCCTAAGTTCTTAATTTTAACAGATCTGACAAGTATGAGGTACTATCTCATTGTGGTTTTGATTTATATTTCCCTGATGATGAATGCTGCTGAGCATTTTTTCATGTATCTGTTTAGCCATTTGTATGCCTTCTTTAGAGAAATGTCTGTTCATGTCTTCTGCTCATTTCCTAACTGGATTATTTATTCTTGGGGTGTTGGTTTTGATGAGTTCTTCATAGATTTTTGAATATCTTCTCCTATTCTGTAGGTTACCTTTAAGTTTTGTTGATTGTTTCCTTCACTGCACAGAAGCTTTTTATCTTGATGAGGTACTAATAGTTCACTTTTGCTTTTGTTTCCCTTGAGTCCAGAGACTGTCTAATAAGAAAAGTTGCTATGGACAAGGTCAAAGAGGTTTCTGTGTCCTCTGTGTCCTCCTCTAGGATTTTGACAGATTCTTGTCTCACATTTAGGTCTTCCATCCATTTGGAATCTATTTTTGTGTATGGTGTAAGAAAGTGGTCCAGGTTTAATTCTTCTGCATATTGCTGTCCAGTTTTCCCAACATCATTTTTGAAGAGACATTGCTGCCTATTTTCCATTGGATATTCTTTCCTGCTTTCTCTGGGTTTTCTTTTCTATTCCATTGATCTATGTGTCTGTTTTGGGACTAGTACCATACTGTCTTGATGAATACGGCTTTGTAATACATATTAAAGTCAGACATTGTGATACCTCCCACTTTGATTTTCTTTTTCAACATTACTTTGGCTGTTTGGGTTTTTTTCCTAGTTCCATATACATTTCAGGATTGTATGCTCTAGTTCTGTGAAAAATGTTGGTGTTATTTTGGTCAGGATTGCATCGAATGTGTAGATTGCTTTGGGTAGTATAGACATTTTAACAATTATTGTTAGTTCTTCCAATTCATGAGCATGGAATGTTTTCCATTTCTTTGTGTCTTCTTCAGTTTCTTTCATTAAATGTTCTTTAGTTTTTAGAGTATAGGTCTTTTACCTCTTTGGTTAGGTGTATTTCTAGGTATCTTATGGTTTTAGGTGCAGTTGTAAATGGGATTGATTCCTTGATTTTTCTTTCTCCTGCTTCATTATTGGTGTATAAAAATCAAGAGATTTCTGTATGTTGATTTTATATTCTATGACTTTGCTGAATTCATGTGTCAGTTCTAGCAATTTTTTGGTGGAGTCTTTCAGGTTTTCTACATAAAGTATCATGTCATCTACAGAGAGTGAAAGTTTTATTTCTTCCTTGCCAATTGGTTACCTTTTATTTCTTTTTGTTGTCTGATTGCGGAGGCCAAGACTTCCAGTACTACTTTGAACAGCAGTAGTGAGAATGGAATCCCTGCCATGGTCATGACATTAGGGGAAAACCTCTCAGTTTTTCCTCAGTGAGAATGATATTAGCTGTGGATCTTTCATGTATGACCTTTATGATACATTGAAGTTTATTTCTTCCATCCCCACTTTCTTGATTTGTGAATATTGAGCCACCCATGCAGCCCAGGAATTAATCCCACTTGATCATGGTTAATGATTCTTTTCATGGTACTTTCAGATTCAATTAGCTACTATCTTGTCCAGAATTTTTACATCCATATTCATCAGGATATTGGTCTGTAATTCTCCTTTTTAGTGGGGTCATTTTCTGGTTTGGAATTGAGGAAAGGCTGGCCTCACAGAATGAGTTTGGAAGTTTTCCTTCCATTTCTGTTTTTTGGAACAGCTCCAGAAGAGTATGTATTAATTCTTCTTTAAATGTTTGGAAGAATTCCCTGCGAAGCCATCTGGCTCTGGATTCTTATTTGTTGGGAGACTTTTTACTATTGATTCAATTTCTTCACTTGTTATGGGTCTGTTCAAATTTTCTATTTCTTCCTGTTTCAGTTTTGGTAGTTTATATGTTTCTAGGAATTTATCCATTTTTTCCAGATGGCCCAATTTGTTGGCATATAATTGTTCATAATATTCTCTTATAATTGTTTTTATTTCTGTAGTATTGGTTGTGATCTCTCCTCTCTCAGGATTTTATTTGGGTCCTTTCTCTTTACTTTTTGATTAAGTCTGGCTGGGAGTTTATCAATTTTATTAACTCAGAGAAATAATTCTTGCTTTCATTGATCTGTTCTACTGTTTCTTGTTTTGTTTTGTTTTAATTTCTGTATCATTTATTTCTGCTCTGACCTTGTTTATTTCCCTTCTTCTTCTGGCTTTAGGCTTTTTGCTGTTCTTTTTCGAGTTCTGTGCAATCTGCTGTTGTGTTTTGGCTGCTCTTTCCCACAAGTTACTACCTGCAGACTTACTCCTTGCTTGCAGTGGGGGACAGCTGGACCTTTAAGTAGGTATACTTCGATTTGTTCATTCAGAGAAGGTTGAGTAAAAATTTAAAAATTTATAAAGCCTGATCCAGGGTACCTGGGTGGTGCAGTGGGTTAAGCCTCTGCCTTCAGTTCAGGTCATGATCTCAAAGTCCTAGGATTGAGCCCCGCATCTGGCTCTCTGCTCAGCAGGGAGCCTGCTTCCCCCTCTCTCTGCCTGCCTCTCTGCCTACTTGTGATCCCTCTCTCTGTGTCAAATAAATAAATAAAAATCATTAAAAAGCCTGATTCAATAAAAAAGGGAAAGGGACAGACAACAAAAAACTATAAGCCTGATTCCAAAGGAAAAAGAAAAGAAAAGAAAAAATAAGATGAAAATTAAAAACTTAAAAATTTTTTTTTTAAAAAGAAAAAAAGAAAGCCTGGTCCTATTTCCACCAGAACTGAAGCTGATGCTATGGAGCCCTCTATGATCAATAGACTTGGTAGATGCCAGGAGGCCTGTGTTGGTCTTCTTAGGCTGGCAGTTCTGGCTCACAGTCCTATGTACCCTAGTCAGGATTCCCCTGCTGGGCACAGGACTGTGGGGTTTGGTTTAAGTGACTCCACACTCCACTGCAGGTGCTGTGTTTCTCTATGAAGTCCAACTGTGCTAGTGAGCGGGGTTGGAGACATTGGAATATGATGTCACCCTGGGGAGGGGAACTCGCAGCCACTGCTGTTCAGGAAGCCCTCACAGAAAAATGAACTCTCCCCCCTCCTTGTCCCAGGCTTTTGTCAGATCCCTGCCCTCAACCAGTCTGTGCCTGAGTCATTGGCACACCCAGTGCCACAGTTCTCCTCTGTTTTATGTCAGGCCTGGGGATGGGATTCAAAACTCCAAATCTTAAAAGAGCCGGCAAGGGATGGACCCACTCCCATCCCCCAGAGGAGAACCTCACAGCCAGCATCCTTCACTGTTCTTTCCCAGAAAAGCAGTCATTGGGCTGTGCAGGTGCCTGGAGTCTATGGTGAAGCACAGCAAAAAGCTCTGACCAGGTTATCTGCCCTCTGCACACACCTCTGTCCTGTGATGTTGAGAGACCACTCAGTGGTACTCGGCAGGCCTTTTGTCCTTGGAGTGGCAATATACCCTATTCCAAATGTACTTCAAGAAGGAGCATCTTCTCTTCCAGTGTGACCCAGGCAATCCCCACACCACTGCATCCTTCACGAATCCTATATGCTCCCCTTTCTTCTGCTTGCTTCCTCTCTCCCTGACTTTTGTCCACAAAAAGGACTCCCTCTCCTCTGCAGCACCATGGCATCTCTCTCCCCAAATTCATGGCTCTGAACCTCACATGTGCCACATTCTCTCCGTCCAGTTGTGCAAATTTTTTCCCTAATCTTTAGATCAGTTTCTAGTTGTTAAAAATGATTTGATGTTGATCTAGCTGTGTTCAAAGGCTGAGGCAAGCTCAGCGTTCTCTTACTACTCTGCCATCTTAACTCCTTCCTCTCCTGGAATCTTAATAGAACTTGCCTTAAATCCGTTGATCACTTTGGGTAGTATTTCCATCTTAACCTTATGTTAATTCTTCTAATCCATGAACATAGGCTATCGTTCCATTTATATAGCTATCTTTTTTTCAGCAATGTTTTATAATTTTTAGTATACTAAAAAGCATACTAAGTTTTTCATCTTTTTGGTGAAATTATTCCTAGGTATTTTATTCTTTGAATGCTGGTATAAGTGTAATAGTTTTCTTGATTTACTTTTCATATTGGTCTTTGCTGGTGTATAGAAACACCACTGACGTTTTTGCATTTATCTTGTACCCTGCAAATTTGCTGTATTTGCTTATTAGTTCTTAGTTTCTTTGTGCATTCTTTGGTGTTTCTGTGTATAAAACCATGCCATCTGCATATGGAATTGTTTCACTTCTTCCTTTCTAATTTATTATTTATTTTTATATTTATTTATTTTTCTTGACTAACTTCTCTGGCTAGAACTTCCAATATAAAATAGAACAGCGGTATTAAAATGGGCTTCCTTATCATGTTACTGAACTTGGGTTAAAAGCTTCCAGTCTTTCATCATAAAGTCTTTCATTATTAAATATGATGTTAGCTGTGGTTTTTCTTATAAATGCTCTTTCCTTTCTAGTCCTAATTTTCTGAGTGTTTTTACCATGAAAGGGTGCTGGATTTTATCAAATGCTTTTTTCAGTATCAGTTGAGATGATTGTATTATTTCTTTCCTTTGTTCTCTTTTTGTGCTTTATTACATGGACTTATGTTAGTATTTTAGTGTGTTAACTCACATTGCATTCCTGGGGTAAATCTCACTAGGTTATTCTATTAATATGTTGTTGAATTTAGTTTATTAGTACTCTATTGAGGAATTTTGCATCTATCTTCATACATAATGTTAATCTATAGTGTCCTTTTTGGTTTCTTATAAATAAATTAGGAAGTACTTACTCTTCTATTTTTGGAGACATTTCAGGAAGACTGGTATTCTCTTTTCTTTAAGTGATAGAAGTCACTAAAGCCATCTGATCCTGAGCTCTCTTTTTTGTTGCTGGGAGGTTTTTGTTTACAGGTTCAGTCTCTTTTTTTTCTTATTATAGATCTGTCCAGATATTTTCATTCTTTTCTTGATTCAGTTTTAATAATTTCCATACTTCTAAAAATTTCTAAATTTTGATTTTTGCCTAGGTTACTTAATTTGTTGGCATGCAGTTGTTCGTATATTCTCCTAAAATCATTTTTATTTCTGTAAACTTGCTAGTAAATCCCTACTGTTATTTCTGATTTTATGTCTCCTCTCTTTTTTCTTAGTCAGTCCAGCTAAAATTTTGCCTACTGTCCTGATCTTTACAAAGGATGTTGTAATTTTTTATGTTGATTCTATTTTCCTGTCTATTCTCTATCTCCACTCTAATCTTTATTTTGTTTTTCTTCTGCCAGCTGTCGGTTTAGTTTGTTCTTTTTTGTGTTCCTTGGATATTAAGTTATGTTATCAATTTGAGATCTTTCTTTTTTTAATATATGCTTTACAGCTATAATTTTTTCTTTGAGAATTGCTTTCACTGCATCTCACACTTTGGTATCTTGTTTTTATTTTCATTCATCTTAAAGTATCATCAAATTTCCTCTCATGATTCCTTTTTCAATCCATCTGTTCAAAAATATACTGTTTAATTTTCACATATTTGTGAATTTTTTCAAGTTTTCTTTATTATTGATTTCTAACTTTATTTCACCCTGGTCAGAAAAAAATACGTTGTATAAATTCAATATTTTTAACTTTGTTGAGACTTGTAGTCAAAGAGATGGTCTATCTGGAGAATATTTCAGGTACACTTGAGAAAATATGTATTTTACTATTGTTGGGTGGAATGTTCCATGTATATCTGTTAGGTAGATCTAATACATATATGATTTTTCAAGTCCCTTATTTCCTAGATAATCTTTGGTCCATATGTTATATCTGAGCTGCAGTTTGGACTAAGTCACAATAAGCAAAAGTACCGTAGTGCTTTCTTACTAAATGTTAATAACCTCTTTCTTCTTTAAGCATTCCCCTATTTGTAGTAAAATTTTTACTAGATGCCAGAGTTCCAAAAAAAGTTGATTCTGTCAGTTTTTGCCAGCTTAATGGTTGATGTTATCATGTCACTCCAATTCTAGCATAGGATATTAGTTTATAATTTGTCCCATCTCAGTTAAAATGAAGTTTCACTTTTAGTATAAGGGTAATAAAAATAATTAAGAATTTACCCATTTCATTTTTGGCTCCATGTGAGGAAGTAAATTCTATTGAACTTATCTTTTTGCAGACATGGATCTTTCTTTAACATTCAAAAAGAGTGTAGCATATGTGTTGTGGAGTTTTTCCTTGCTTTTCTTTTCTTTTTTTTTTTTCTGGAAGGCCATATGTATTTATACAGCCACACTTGATCTTTACAAGAATAGGAATTCTAGTATTAGTGCTATCATTGAGAATTTCAAAGTCAAGCAACTAAGTACTTAAAACAGCTAAGCTCATTTTATCTTAAAGCAAACCGGTGAGTTAAAGGTATTTGATCTTCCCTTGACAGAGTCAAAAACTAAGAAAAAAATGATTAAGTTGTTTAAGGTCATGCTGAAAAAGTAAGTTGCTGAGTCATGATTAATTGAGTTTCCGTATACCAGGCCTCTTCCTGATCATTCTATACATGTGGCCTTACCTACATTTTTTTCCCCAGTGAATCATTATTAGATTAGATAGTGAAATCCAAAGACCTTTAGAAGGTCTTTTTTTAGGAAGAGCATTCATTCAGTTTATGAATTTCTGAACTTCTGATACCAAATAAATAATTATTCCTGTTGTTTTTTAAGAAATGCATATTATAATAATTAAACATTTGTAGTAATATCTACCATTTATTACGTGCTTGCTGCTATGAGAGTAGTATCATATGGAAGAGCTATTACAATCTAATATATATTACTGTGTAAATATAATATGTAAGTATGTGCTATTAAAACCAAACTATTTTATACATTGAAATAATAATTATTCCCTTCCCCCGCCACAGGAAGAGAGCAGGTAGACAGAGGTAGATGTAAATCTAGAGATGCGGAGTTGGTAGGCAACCTATCATAAAATTTATTTCCCAGACATATTCTGTAATTTTTAGATTTGACTCTGTCATACTGTAGAATAGACAACCTAGCTGAAATTTTGAAAGATTATAATTTTAGAACACATACTTGTCAAGTAGTTCATAAGTTTAAGAAAGCAATCACTGTATCCTTTTTATTTTATACTAAGTGAATATAAACATTTTTGGACTGAATCTCTATACTGCCATTAAATTAAATATGTGTTAAATTTATCATAGCATTTTGGTTGCTAATGTACATAGATAAATAATTAGATTACTTGAGATAAAAATGGATAAGTATATGAATGGATTCATGTATAGCTTAATTTAATTATTATACTAAAATGAGTTTTGTTTAAAATATTTCTCTTGCTAAATGTACATTATTTGCCTAAGTTTTTTTTTTTTTTAGACTTTCAAGAAAAACAAACCCAACTAAAGAAATTTTGGTCATTCGGTTTCTGAATAAAAGTCATTAGCTGCCCATGAAAGTCACAAGGGGCTTCTCATTACCTTTTAATGACCACCATAAAATCTGGTCATCTCTATGTAAGATTATTCTAATAATTTTTCTCATGAATTTAACTAATGAAAATTGTTTATAAAAGTGTATTTTAAGATTTCATATGCAAACACAATTCATAGTAGTAGCTAGCTTCTAAAAAATGCAGTGCTCTTAATTGGTCAGTGAGGTGAACATGTGAAATGATCACAGAGGAGTACATGACAAGCCCCCCAAATTAATCCCAACACATGACATTCCATCATTAGATTGATTTCCCTCAGTAATAAAGAGCCCACCCAGCAACCTATTAAAGTTTATGAATGCCGAAGATGGATCCAGTTTTCAACTTTTCTGAGAAAAAATTTCACTTGTGTAGGAAGAATCACAAAGAGCTCAAGGGAGGATCATTTGGCCTTGGCCTTATTTTGAGAAAAAAAGACCTCAAAATGTAGACTTCTGATGTGATCTTCAAGTACAAATTATTGTGTATTCTTATGTATATTTAGAAGCGTTATTCTTCAGTGTCAACATTTAAGATATAGATTTGTAACCTTATTGGGAATATTTCATTGTTTCTTATGAATCCAGAGTATAAAAAAATGGAAATAATCTGGGCCTCCCCTTAGTACCACTAAACTTGGTATTTGTTGATTTAACCACACATATAAGGCAAGGCTGTGAGGGCTGGAAGCTATTCAGGTGATAGGAAGGCCTAAAAAGCCTGTTTTTGCCAAGAGCAAGCTACCTTCTCAAATGCTTGTTTCCCTAACAACAAGTGTGAGGAACACTTAAAATAATCTTCACCAAAAAAAAAAAAAATAAATAAAAATAAATAATAATCTTCACCAAAAATTTAATGTCCTAGAAAGTTAAAAACCCCAGGATACATTTCAAAAGGCAAAACAACTAAGATTTCTCCTTTTCCCTTGGTGCTTAATTAACCACCTATAAATTGCCATTATTTCTTGGAAGCCCCTTAAAGACTAATCCAGTCTTACCTGGTAGGAAATGTCATCCAGAAAAAAAGCCTAAAGGAGTAACCCAGAGAGGGTCTTGCCAACTCTGTAGTGAGTCATCCTGGCTTATAAATCAGGGCTTTCCAACCCAAAAAGTCAAGGTGAAACCAGACAGCAAAGAGTCTGTACATGTAACACCTCCTCTCCAGGGAAACCTTGTCAGAGTAGAAGTCTAAAGAATGAGACTGAATCATCAGAAAGGGAAATGGGCATATATTTAGATGCTCAGCAATGTGGAAAAGTCAGTAAACATTATTAATTATTTATTGCTGTCTAAGAAGTTACTCCAAATTTATTTTAAAACAGTATAAATAGAAAAGAAGGCAAAATGAACCTGTTTGCGCTTCTTTCCAAGAATATATTTGCATTGGCGGTATAGTCCAGCATGCTCTATCTATAAATATGATGACCATGTGATTCCATTTGTATGTAACAAACTGATATCTCACTGTCAAAGTCCTGATAGGTCCTGAGTAATTTCCATACCTGAGAAATTGAGGAGGATGATCTAATACCTGGTTCTCTATTTCTTTACCTTCTAAAAGCTCATTTCTAGTGCTTATTAATTCTCTTGCATATTGTCTATCCATTCCTATATTTGTTCTCTGCCCTAAAGTTAACTGAAAATTATCTAACTCAGAAATCACACCTATGACTATCATATCAACTCTTTATCTCAGTACTTACTCACATGAGTTTGCCTTCATTCTACTCTACTAGAATTTCTCCTTTGTCTGATTATCACCCCTCCTGTCTCCACTCCTCTCAGTCCAAGCCTTATCACATCAGCAGCCCTCTTGCCTAGCCTTGGCAAGGGATTTGCACCACATGAATCCAAATATATGCCTCCCCCTTTTCTGCTTCTGTCCTATTGAGCATTTGCAGAGGTAGACACATAAACAGGAATATGGAGATAAAAGTCAGGGCCCACTACCTCAATCAGACCCTTTCACTGTCAAAAACTCCTTTAAGATTTAACTACTCAGCTTCCTTTCTCACTTGGCACTCTGCTCAAACCTGAGAAGCCCTGCCCTAATCACAATAGATAACATACTTCCTCCCTTCCTCCCTCACAGGGAAGGCACAAGCTTGTGCAACCATCAGCCACCAAATACATGATCATGTTACATCTTTTCAAGGTATCCTTGGCTCCGCCCTCTTCCAGATCTTTCATGTGCAATCAATTATTAAGTTCAGTTTATTTTGTTTTAGACAGCTTCTACAGTCATTGCTACATTTTGGTATTTATGACCTTGTGGAATCCCCTCTCCATGAATATGGGCTACACTTAACAACTTGCTTCTAATGAATAGAATATGCAAAAAAGAGAGGGGTAGGGAGGAAATGTCACTTCCAAGCTTAGATTACAAAAGACTATTATTCCCATCTTGCTTGTACCCTCTCTGGCACATGTTACTTGCTTGCTTTGTTGAAGCCAGCTGCCAAGTTGTAAGCTGCTGTACGAAAGCCACCGTGGAAAGGAGCAGAGGAGTCTGGGAAGGGACTGAGACCCCCAGTCCAGCAGCCCTCCGGTTAATGAGTCCTGCCAGCATCCCCTGGATGTGGGAAGTAGATTTTTCTCTAGCTAGGCACTCCACTTATACCACAGCCTTAGCTGGCAACTTGACAGCAGCCCTGTGAGAAATCCTGAGCGGAGGACACTGCAAAGCCATGCCTGGACTGCTGACGCATGGAATATGCTTCATAACAAATGTGGTTTTGAAGCCACTGAATTTTGAAGGGGATTTGTTAGGTGGAAAGAGGTCACTAGTCTACCATCTAAAATGCTTTGTTTAGAGCACGTTTCTGGAGCCAGACTGCTTCAGTTCAAAACTCCTCATTTCCTCCGTTCACATTCTGTCTTCCAGCAGTGTGAATTTGAGGAAGTTGATTAACCTTGCAGTGTCTAAGTTTCCTCATTTATAAGGTGTTGATAGTAGCATCTAACTTCTCAATTTTAGTATATGTGCTGCCGAAGCGAGCACAGCATCTAACTTCTCAAATCACTTTAAATTGAAGTGAGTTAATAAAAGTGAAACCCTAAGAACAAAGCCTGAAATCCTTAGTATTTTGTATGGTATTAGTATCCCTTAGTATCCCGTAATGACCCTGGTGGGTTTCACATGTTCATCCTTTTTTTTTTTTTTTTTTTTTTTGGCCATTAAAACAACTCATAACTTGTTTTCCTATCTTTCTCTTCATTCCCATCTTACTCATTCTGCACTGAAGTCAGGTAGAGCTTTTTATGTGTATGTTTTGTTGGTCCACTCATTCATGCAATAGATTTTCATTGAAATTATGTTGCATTTAGATATCATCAGTGTGGCTCGCAGGGATTTCCCCACCTTTCTAGACCCATCTAATGCCATCCTCTCTCTTGCTGTCTGTGCACCAGACCACTTTAGTTTAAGGAATATCCCCCATTCTCCCTTGACTCTAGACTTGTATATGTGCAGTATCCTCTCTTGACAGCTCACATTTCATAAGATATAGCACATTTATAATTAATATTTTGCACATAATGCCTGTATTTCTCTCTCATAAGAGAGAGGCCATATGGCTCATATTCACTGCTATTTTCCCAAGGTCAAATATTGAATAATACAGTAGTAGCTGCTCTGCAGATATTAACAGAATGAATGGTGACCCGAACTAATACAAAAGACACGGCTTCAGAAGTAAAAATGTAAGGAAAGGTACAGGTAAGTGTTAGAAATAATATGGAACTGACAAAGCCTTAAAATGCCTTTAAGTTCTACAGGAGGTACATACTAATAATTTTAACATATATTCTTTAAAACACAAATCTTACATTGTAAAGTATATGTTGTCTGTGGAAAAACAAATTTTTTCAAAACAAATGTTTTTGTTTAACAGAATATGGGTAGCTATATTTTGTCACATAAATATATACAAATATATGTGTTCACACAAATATAATGAATATAAAAAGCAGAGAATTTTTTGAAAATAGCATTTCATGGATAAAAACCAGTAATGTTTCAGTTGCCATATCCAGTGCTCTTGTCATGACCTTATTTTTAGTAACTTCTCTGTAATGTTCCAAACTATTCTTTCTCCCCTTCCAGACATTGAATTTTTCTACATCCATCCCTTTCTCTATAATCATACCTTCTGTTTTTCTTCTCTCTAATCTAAATATTCCATATGGTTTTGATTTTTACCATCTTCCCCTCCACCCTAAGAACCTAGGAGAGTGTCTTCCTCATGAGAACACATCAAAATCATTGCATAATTAAATACATTATGAACACCTTTACATTAAAACTCCGTAATGGGATTATAAAAGGAGCCAAAAGACTTGTTAGATCATCCTTAGACTTGAAGCATTATGACATAAAGAGCCCAGAACCTAGTAACAGTAGCTTCACAAAGGTATTATCCTAGTATATTTGGAAAACAAACTAGACTGGAAGTCAGAGACCAAGGTAGTGGTTTTGGAGGGAAGACCTTGTCCACCAGAATTTGACTTTAAGCTCTTTTATATTATTGGTAATAGTAAACTTCTGCCAAAAACTGCCTCCTAATAAATATGTATTATGGTGTCATATCCGTACTTAGGCTCTCCTTACCTACATAATGAATTCCAAACATGACATTCAAGGCTCTCCATGGTCTGATACATCATTCTGTAGCTTCCCCTCCAGATACTATGTATCTGTATATATGTGTATATTTATTCCTTCCATATATATGTATGTATATATGCTTTAGCACTATACGCTAGGCTTTGTAGGTGCAACCATGTTTTTATGCTCTTCACATGGGTCCTGTTGACAATAGTTTATTCCTCTATAGGCAGTTTTCTTCCTAGCATTTTTATTTTTTATTTAATTTTTTTTAAGTAGGCTCCACACCCAATGTGGGGCTTGAACTCCTGACCCCGAGATCAGGAGTGGCATGCTCTATCAACTGTGCCAGCCAGGTGCCCCTCCTTCTTAGCATCTAGAAACACTAATACAAGGTGTCTCCTCAGAGGCTTTATGTACAGAGAGAAAGAGTTGTATGAGATACAAGCTGCTCTCTCTATACTTTCTAAGAACCACATGTAAGCTTTTATTATAAAATTAATCATATCAAATCACAGTGCTTGGTGAAATGTCTCTATTATTTCTCTAAATTCTGAAAGCTGCTTCAAGGTTAAAATGATACCAGCATCATTCATTCTTAGGTTACCATGGCCTGGCACAAAATAAGACACCTAATACAGAATTAGTAAATGTTTGTTAAATAGATGGGAGAGCACCAAAAACCAGAATTCAGCAATCCCAAATAATCAAAGTATATACTTCATGTTAGTCTTCTCCAAAAAAGCTCCTGTTCATTTCACAAAATAATAATTACTTGAACACATTTTCTAAAAATTTAGGTAATACACTGTTTAGAGAGTAACAAATGATAGTTTGAAAAATATCAGATGAGTATCAAGTTTCAAGAAAACTGAAAGTAAATTTCAGATTGGTAGCTAATTTTGTTTACTCTCTTCTCATTTTAATAATGTTTGCTTCCTCCAAACTTTTAAGTGTATTATTGTTTTGGTGTATCAGATATGAGCATACTTTGTTAAGACATGTTTATTATTTATCATATTTGCTAAGGTGGAAATCTGCATTGTAGATTAATTCTTTAAATATTTTGGATTTGGGGGCATCTGAGTGGCTTAGTCGGTGAAACATCTGCCTTTGACCCAGGTCATGATCCCGGGGTCCTGGGATCGGGCCCTGTGTCAGGCTCCCTGCTCAGTGGGAGTCTCCTTATCTTCCCTCTCCCTTTACCCTTCCCCCTCACCCTGCTCCTGCTCTCTCTTTCTCCCTCAAATAAATTTTTAAAAATCTTTAAAAATAGGTAAAGTATTTTGATACTTTTTTTGATAGATTTGATAGATTTTGATAGATTACTTCTACTTAATCTTGAGTATTGGCATGAGGCAAACATGGAGTGAAGTCCCAGCTCTGCCCCTTACTAGTGATGCAAGTTTGGCCAAATAATATACTATCTCTAGTTGAAAGTATTTGAAACCTGGAATTAATAATAGTTTCTAAGGAAGATATGTCAGAAATTTGATAAATATATACTGTGATTTAACATATTGAAAGAATATATTAGTGTAAGAGAAATATGAATTGGCATGTATAAAGATGCGTTGTGGGGAAAAGTAGCGAAGCCTCAAGCAGTCTCGCTACTGTGCTCTTTGGGAGACGATAATGAGAAGAAAGAATAACAA
The DNA here is from genome assembly GCF_964662115.1 of Mustela nivalis. Taxonomy (NCBI): domain Eukaryota; kingdom Metazoa; phylum Chordata; class Mammalia; order Carnivora; family Mustelidae; genus Mustela; species Mustela nivalis. The sequence goes on from NC_139031.1 coordinate 77,342,338, forward strand.
GATGGGAAGGTAAGCCTTCACTAGATCTTTAAAATCCAGGCAAGATGATTTGGTGGCATATAATTTCATTAGAGGACTTGGCAGGAGAGAAAAAGGATTCACATGCTAAATATGGTCTCTCAGAGGTAGCTTGGAGTCAATAAACTCCTTAGAAAACGGTTTTCATTGCCCCTTTATGGAACAGTAAAACTCTAGGTAGATGATGTCTGTAAATGTAAAACCTGAGTATATATGCAGATGATTCTAGAAAACAACGAGCACCTCTTAGTGACAGAATAATAGTAAACAGGTTGCTAAAGAGAATACTAGTTACTGTGTAGAAGAGAGGGCTTTATGATATAAATATTCAGAATGATAGATGAATACCCCAAAGGCAGTATATAATCTGTCCTAACTCTTGTGATCCTAAATCTGTCATTTGACTCTAGTAAGTTTCAGATAAAACTTACACTAAAACACTCTTCTGAGGAGATTTGTGACAATATGAGTATCCTTCTCAAACTCTAGGTATAGTGCCCACTATACTGAACTATATCAAAGGACTATATGAACAAAATAGACTTTGGTTCTGTTCATTGGGATACATCTGATTTAATGTTGGAAAAAAAGAAAGGAGGAAGGTAAAGATGGAGGAAGGAAGGGAGAGGAGAGAGGACAAGTACATATGCACACAAACATGCATACCCTAAAAAACTTTTAAGAGGGCTTTGAAAAATACTCTAGACAGATCTTAGGAAAGAAAAATTAATCTCCCTGGGACATTGCAGAAAATATAAGGCAGTACGTGTTACACAGACTGACATCTCTAATGCTTCTGACCAGTGAGGTAGAAACTGGTTTTCTGCATGGCCGCTCAGCCCGAGAGCAATGACTTTCAGCAAGAAAGCAAAACAAAGTGGGACAAGAGGCGCATTAAGGAGAAGCTTAAAGATGGCTGATGAAATATGGAGGGCCGTTTTCACAATAGAAGCAGAGGACATTTTTGCCCCTACTACTAGATTGAGAAACAACTTGTAGGCATATGACTGTGATTATGTTCTGTTACTTTGTTTTTATTCTCCTGTTGATACACTCCTGTAGTTGAGGTTCTCCCTATTTTTCCTTGTCATTAGAATATTAGAACAATTAGGAGAGAACTACTTTTTAAAGACAGTTTCATTTACATCTACAAATGGTAAATTTTCCCCTGTGGCAGTGGAGATGCAACTATTTATTGATAAAGAGGTCTATAAGTTTTCTATAATTCATTGATAGTCTCATAGCAGTAGTTCTACTGCCTATTTAGAATTTTGATTCATTGAAGTAGTAAACTATAAATTAATAGTTTACTATTAATTTTTTCACTATTAGTATGTACTGTTAGTATTTAGCATTAATTTACTAATAGTATTAACTATTAGTTAATAAGTTAATAAGTAAACTATTAATAGTTTAACTATTCCACAGCACTCAGTTGAAGAAATGTGATAGCTTTATTTTGCACGTACCAGGCCTTGTGCCCTGTGGCAGCGCCTAATGGGTTTTAAATATTTTATCAGTTTTTAAACTATTTTCCCGTGAGTGGTATTATTTATAATTTTTTCACAAGTTACTCCTCTGTTAACTTTTATCTTTCTTATACATCTTCAAGAAGTTGAAATTCTTGAGCCATTGCCCTAAACATTTGGTATGTTTTACGTACATGCAAAATGTATGTATGTATGGGTTGGGATAGAGGGACCACGGTAAATAATGGGCCTGTTTGGGGGATGCTTTATAATGAGATAATGCTTAGGACAGAATGTTGAGTATTTTTGTATTCAACTATTGTGTCTCATAACTGGAAACTGTTGATATTGGGGACTGGGGAGACCCCTTGAAGGAATTCATGTTTTCCTTGACATTTCAGAGTGAAACTCTGCTTCCAGTCCATTGGTAAGGAAGGATGTGTAAACTCCTGTTTCCTACCTTGTAGCCTTCTGTTTGCCTTAGAGCCTCATCCTCATCCTCTACCCCAACTTCCCAAAGTTAAAAGCATATGCTAACTTATCCTCATGTATTTTAAAAAGACATCTTATTTACGGGGGAGGGGGTGGGGAATCTGGACATTTCATGTGCCATCCTCATGCTTAAAAAGCATAGTTCTTTAAGGGTGGTATTTATACCCTCAGAAGAACGAATGGGCAGGAACAGGCAGAAGAAAATAAAGTCAGAAGGCAGAGTAGTCTGAATGAGTATTACTCTTTTCAAGGTAAGACTTACCCTCACATTCATATTATATCCAAGCCCGGATAAAGAGAGTTCAGTTAGGGTGGGGAAAATGACCCTGAGAGCAGTTTGTAATCTCCATTTCTGCAGATTATACTACACAGTTAAAGGGCGGGTACCACCTCAGACTCATCATTACAACCCCAGTATTTAGTAAAGTACACATTATGGGATTATCCCTCTTTCCAAAACATGTGCTCAACATTTTTTTGGTAATTTACACCAAGCTGTTATAAAGGTTTTTTATTTTTTGTCTTTTGTTGTTGCTGTTGTTTTTCTTAAACTATTCTCTAAGATGGCAAGAATTTCCTGATTTTGAAACTGAACTTAGCTATCCAGGTTCTCTCTCATAGTGATTCTGGTATTTAATTTCTTACACTATATAGTTAGTTAATTAATTATAATTAATTATTAATTATTTATTAATTTCTCTTTTTAAATTATATCATTGGTTCTTTTGAACTTAGAAGAACAGGGAACTTTTTATTTTTAACTTTCTTTTTCAGATTTTGTTGATTTATTTAAGAGTATGAGAGAGAGAAAGCATGAGCAGAGGGGAGGGGTAAAGGGAGAAACAGACTCCCCACTGAGCAGGGAGCCCAACATGGAACTTGATCCCAGGACCCCAGAATCATGACCTGAGCCAAAGGCAGAACACTTAACTGATTGAGCCACCAAGGTGCCCATTAGGCAACATTTTAAAAAGGACTACATTACATGATTTTTTATTTAGATTAGCAGTTCCATACCTCTGACTTTTCCCTAGTTACTGAAGCCATGGATATTTTCACAAATTTCTTATGGGATAGAAAGATTAGGGATGCCTGGGTAGCTCAGTGGATTAAAGCCTCTGCCTTCGGCTCAGGTCATGAACCCAGGGATTTGGGATCAAGGCCCGCATTGGGCTCTCTGCTCAGCAGGGAGCCTCCTTCCCCCACCCCCCGGCTCCCGAGGGCTTCTCTGCCTACCTGTGATCTCTCTCTGTCAAATAAATAAATAAAATCTTAAAAAAAAAAAAGATTAATTTTCTGCCCTGAGTTGACTAATTCTCATAGTTGCAGGCACCTGTTTTTTTTTCCTCCCTGTTCTTTAATAGAACTATTATTTTAAAACCTGGTTTATTATCTTTTTAATATTAGTTCATATTAATAAGTAAGAATTATTTTCTCTAATAAAGGGATTAATTTTAGGATCATAAAATGTCTAAAAAAGCAAAATAATCTAATACATTTCTATGCTTACTGATTGACTCAGATTGCTACCACAGCTTAGAATGTCTCTTTCTTTTGTTCTTTATCCCAAGAGTTCTCTTACTCAAGGCACCATTCAAATACTTGTTCCTTCAAGAAGCTTGCATTTTCTATCAGACTGAGGCATTGTGATATAGAAATACTAACATTCTCTTCAACTGGTATATTGAGTAACAAGAGATCAGTCATCTCTTTCTGAGACATCTTGTATATCCTGCTCCACCAGTGTTTTTTTCAATGTGTAACTGTTTTCTTCTCTCTCCGTCTGACACATTTGACAGTGCTGAGTGACATTTTTGATTGACATGGCTAGGGGAGGACGTGCTGATGGTTTCTAGTGGGTAGAGGCCAGAGTTGCTAAGTAAACCCTGCATGGCACAAAACAGCCCACCCCACCATAAAGTCCTGTGGTCAAAAATATAATTAGTGCCCAGGTTAAGAAACCTTGATTGATGCCGGACCATGGTCTACATGCAGATCTGACAAATTATTTGCCTACTTTCTATACTTGTGGCCAAACTACATTGGTCATGGAGCAACATGAAATGCTTTGCTGAAGCTCTGATTGTATCTGTCATTTCTGTGTTATCTATATTCTCTGACATTATCATTGAAGGAAATTACATTGGATTGTCACAGTTTTGTCTTTGACAAAGCCACACCGATTGCTACCCAGTAAACTACATTACAAGTCATTGCTAATGCTGGCACATTTACAGTTTCATGGTTTGTCCTGGGATGTATGATAATTGTAGTTAATTTGACCAGTATGTAATTACCAGGATTGCCTTTTCCATCAGGAAGGAAGGAAGGAGAGAAAAAGAGAAAGAAGGAAAAAGAAAGAAAAAAATATTTGAGTGGAGATTTTAATGCATGTTATAAGTTGACTCTCCTTAGAAAAATGTTGTTTAAAATAACTTTGGACAAGAAAACTTATCCTGGAGTTTATTTGCCTCTGATCACAATTACTTCCTAGGTCTGCAATGGAAATTAGCTATTCTTCCAGTCCCTCTTTAACCTCCATTCTATTCTTAGGACTTACTGTTCCTTTCCCTTGCTTCACTCTTTGCACATCTATTTTAAAATATTTTAAATTTATATATGCAGTACAATATTTTTTTTTCAGATTAAGGGCACCAGATCTGTCTAAAAACAACTTTTGCCAAGCTAGTCATCAAGGAAAATCTTATAAATGCCTAGACTTTTCTAGATTTTCATCATCTTCTCTAATCATGGCCTGCAACTTACATCATAGTTAATCAGGATAAGCTTTCTTTTATACATTTCTTCTTCTAAGCATTTTTTTTTCTAAGCAATTATATTGTTTTGATTCTGTGGGGATTCTTTACTCTTGTTGTACAATGTATTGATTGGATTAGAATTAAATAAACAGGTTAGAAGTTATTTATGGTCTTGAAAATCAGCTCTTTTTAAATTATAAGTTGGCCAGACATCATTTTAAATTCTGTAATATATTTCTTTCTGCCCTCGGGGATAATAACTAATCTAGATTTTTTACTTGTTTTAACTGATTTATTCCTTAGACAAACCAATAATATTGGAAAAAAAATACTAACCACCTTTTTCATGTAAGAAAACAGCCTCAGGGAGTTGAAGCTACTAGTCTCACAGCTAGTAAAACAGAAGAGCTGGGATTGAAACTTGAGTTTCTGCCCTGAGAGATTTAAGCTTTCAATCACTGTGCCACACTTTCTCTCAGTCAGGAGGAATATGGCTGAAACCTTCACAAGGCTCCAACTTTTTGACTCTTTCTATAGTCAGAGTTAAAGCTATTTTGTTACCAATCAGAGAACAGCAAAGCTATTTAGGTTTGTGGAGACTGAGTGGTGACCTAGGTTAACTTACTATCTACCAGCTTCTAACCAGTTTTGCCTCTTGCTTCCGTGACTTATATCTATGATACACAAAATATTAATAAACACAAGTCATGGATGGTTAAATATTTGCCCTGCATGGTAATTAGAAATCCCCAATACCTAGTATACTTCTTTAGCCCAAGACTTTATAAAAAGGAAGAAAGGAAGGGAAGGAGGGAGGGAAAGAAAGAAAAGGGAAGGGAAGGGAAGAGGAAGAAAAGAAAAGAAGGAAGAAAAAAAAAGTTGAGTTAGACTAAGCCTATTCTCTCAAGTAAAAATTATAAACTGTGAAAGGTAAATTAGGAAAAAAAATTATGTGTATGAGCAGTGAATAATAAGAACTAATACAGTTCCTCATAGTCTTATTTTTTATAAGATTGTTGCAGCCAGTGCAACGAATCGACCAGGGAAACCATGAGGGCTAAAAGGATGGTGAAAAGAAATTATGAGACAAAGAGATGGGGGCAGGAAGGACACTGGGGATGATGTCCAACAGTGCCAATTTTATTCCACATCTTACAATCATTTATCAGACAGACCAGAATAGGAGGAGCTTTGCATCAGTACATAGTCAGATGACCACAAGTTTCTGTAACAAGTTTACACTTACTATAAGCAAACCTTGTGTCGCCAGGTAGTTTCGGCTAAAGCCATTAGCAAGACAATCAACCAGGGAGTGGGTTATGGCAGGTACAGAACAACAAGAACTAACTAAGAATTCATGACCCTGACCACATTGTTCCCTACTGTAGGGAGAGTGTGTGGGAAGTCACGTAGGCGAGCGAGCGCACGACACATAGCACAGACCCTTTCTCAGTGCACTCAACTTTCCCGTCCTTAACTTTGTCAAGGTGTCCGGACTTTGAAGGAGACACAAGTCAGGGCCTGGTTTGGTCCTCGACTCCAACATAACATAGCCTCCAACATAAGATTACATAAATACTCTCATTCCACTCAATGAATTCTGAGGACTTCAGTTCTTGATTCTAAAACTAAAAATAATTTCAAGTTCTTATGTTATCCATTTATTCCTTCATTCATTCCTTAACAAATATGTCCACCCATTTCATAATCAGAAGCCATATCCTGATAAACAAGGTTTATGTTCATTTCTGAAATTTAAAATAGTTGACTGCAAATTCACAATGAATAAATCTTATGAGTCAGGGAAATACGGGAGAGTGATTCTGAAATTGTGGCTTGTCCTTCCTCACAGGAAAATCTCAAGGAATATGGGGAATTGGAACTCCAAAAGCAACTGTTAAGCATGTTACTTATTCTCTCTCACTTTCAATTCTTTTCATTTATTTAATACTAACAATTAAGTCATAGGGTTTTTATGAAGATCAGATTGAACAACTGTGTTCTATTTGTTATGTATTGTGTACATCTGTTCATTTAAATAAAGGAAGTAGAAAAATTCTAACACAAAACAGAGAAAGACACTAAGGAAATGAATTTTGAAGGAATTAAAACAAAACTGAAAACAAAGGATCATAGGCAATATAATCTAATTAGAAATAAGTCTCACATACTTTCTATTATTTTTCTGCTCTTAATATTTAGTAACTGGGAAAAGGGGAGGAAAGGTCTTTGATTTATTATTAAGAAGAAGAGAAAAAGGCTTTTTGTGAAGAATATGCAGAAGACCTGGAAGCTAGTTGTGAATATGCTATTAAATGTTTGGGTAATTTTGTTTACATCAGTTTATTTTTATTTTTTTCAACTTTTTTTTTTTTTTAAATACCACTTAACATTAGGGTAATATTAGTTTCAGGAGCAGAATTCAGTGATTCATCACTTATAGACAACACCCAGTGCTCATCACAAGTGCCGTCCTTAATAACCATCACCCATTTAGCCCGTCCCCCACCCACTTCCCCTCCAACAACTCCTAGTTGGTTCTCTGTAGCTAAGAGTCTTTTTCCTGGTTTGCCTCTCTCTTTTTTTCCCTTATGTTCTTCTGTTTTGTTTCTTAAATTACACATGTGAGTGAAATCATGTGTTATTTTTCTTTCTTTGACTAACTTACTTCACTCAAGTTCCATTTATGTCTTTGCAAATGGCAAGGTTTCATCCTTTTTGATGGCTGAGTAATATTCCATTATATATATACCACAACTTCTTTACTTGATTTTCCATTCATCAGTTAATGGATATTTGGGCTGTTTCCATAATTTGGCTGTTGTTGATCATGCTGCTATAAACATTGTGGTACATGTGCCCCTTTGAATTAGTATTTTTGTATCCTTTGGTTAAATTCCTGATAGTGCATTTGCTGGGTCATAAGGTAATACTATTTTTCACTTTTAGGGAACCTCAATACTGTTTGGTAGAGTAGCTGCACCAGTTTGCATTCCCACCAACAATGGGAGAAGGTTCTCCTTTCCCCATGTCCTCACCAGAATCTGTTGTTTCCTGTGTTGTTAATTTTAACCATTCTGACAGATGTGAGGTAATATCTCATCATAGTTTTGATTTGTATTTCCCTGATGGTGAGTAATGCTGAGCATCTTTTCATGTGCCTGTTAGCCATTTGGATGTCTTCTTTGAAAAAAAATTTCTATTCATGTCTTCTGCCCACTTCTTAACTGGATTATTTGTTTCTAGGGTGTTGAGTTTGATAAGTTATTTATAGATTTTGGATGCCCTTAATCAGATAAGTCATTTGCAAATATCTTCTCCCATTTCAATGGTTGCCTTTTAAAAGGTTTTACTGATTGTTTCCTTTGCTGCGGCAGAAGTTTATCTTGATGAAGTCCCAGTAGTTTATTCTTACTTTTGTTTCCCTTATCTCAGGAGATGTGTCTAGTAAGAAGTTGCTATGGCTGATGTCAAAGATGTCACTTTCCCAGGTTCTCCTCTAGGGTTTTGATGGTTTCCTGTCTCACATTTAAGTCTCTCATCTGTTTTGAATTTATTTTTGTATATGATGTAAGAAAGTGGTCCAGTTTCATTCCTTTACATGTTGCTGTCCGGTTTTCCCAAGTCCATTTGTTGAAGAGACTATCTTTTTTCCATTAGATATTATTTACTGCTTTGTTGAAGATTGACCAGGTAGTTGTGCATACATTTCTGGGTTCTGTACTCTGTTTCACTGATCTATGTGTCTGTTTTTGTGTCAGTACCATACTGTTTTGGTCACTACAGCTTTGTAATATACCTTGAAGTCCAGAATTATGATGCCTACAACTTTGCTTTTCGTTTTCAAGATTACTTGGCTCTTCAGGATCTTTTATGGCTACATACAAATTTTAGGATTGTTTGTTCTAGCTCTGTGAAAAATGCTGGTGATACCTTAATAGGGATTGCATAAAATGTGTACATTGCATGGGTACTGAAGACATTTTAACAATATTTGTTTTTCCAATCTATGAGCATGAAGTGTGTTTCTATTTCTTTGTGTCCTCTACACTTTCTTTCACAAGTGTTCTATAGTTTTCAGAGTATAGATCTTTTACCTCTTTGGTTGGGTTTTTTCCCTAGGTATCTCTTTTTTTCCATGTTTTTGTTTAAATTCTAGCAAGTTAATGTATATGGTAAAATTGGTTTCAGGTGTAGAATTTAGTGATTCATCACTTACATATAATACACAGTGCTCCTCACAACAAGCACCCTCCTTAATACCCATCACCCCTTTTGCCCACCCCCCCACTCACCTCCCTCCATTAACCTTTAGTTTGTTCCTAGGTATCTAATGTTTTTTAGTGCAATTATAAATGGGATTGATTCCTTTTCTCTTTCTCCTGCTTCATTATTGGTGTATAGAAATTCAACAGATTTCTGTACATTTATTTTTATCCTGCAGCTTTACTGAATCTGTGTATCAGTTCTAGCAATTTTTTGGTGGAGTCTTTCAGATTTTCTACATAGAGTATTTTTCTTGCTTCTTGAGGTAGGTTTGTATTCTTATATGTTTCCCTCTTAGGACTGCTTTTACTGCATCCCAAAGGTTTTAGACTATCATGTTGTCATTATCATTTGTTTCCATTTATTTTTTAACTTCTTTTTAATTTCCTGGTTGGTCCATTCATTCTTTAGTAGGATGTTTTTTAACCTCCATGTATTTGTAGTCTTTCCAAATATTTTCTTGTGCTTGACTCCAAGTTTCATAGCACTGTGGTTAGAAAATATGCATGGTATGATCTCATTCTTTTTATACTTGTTGAGGCCTGATTTGTGACCCTATTGTCTATTCTGGAGAATGTTCTATGTGCATTCAAAAAGAATGTATATTCTGCTGCTTTAGGATGAAATGTCCTGAATATATCTGTTAAGGTCATCTGGTCCAGTGTGTCATTCAAAGCCACTGTTTCCATGTTGATTTCCTTCTTAGATGATCTATCCACTGGTGTAAGTGGGGTGTTAAAGTCTCCTACTATTGTTGTATTATTATCAATGAGTTCCTTTATGTTTGTTATTGTTTTATGTATTTGAGTGGTCCCAAGTTAGGGCCATAAACATTTATAATTGTTAAATCTTCTTGTTAGATAGACTCCTTTGTTGTGATATAGTGTCCTTCTTTCTCTCTTGTTACATTCTTTGTTATATATTTAGAAATATAGATATATATTTTTTAAGATTTTATTTATTTATTTGAAAGGGGGAGAGAAAGAGGGCAGGGAGAGGTGCAGAGAGGGAGGGAGAGGGACAAGCAGATTCCATGCAGAGTGCAGAGCCGGGTGTGGGGCTGGACCCCACAACCCTGAGAGCCAAAACCAAGAGTCACATGCTTAACTGACTGAGCCACCCCAGTACCCCTACAGTCTTTAATTTAAAATCTAGATTGTCTGATATAAGTATTAATACTCTGCTTTTCTTTTGGCATCCACTAGTGTAAGTGTTTCTTCATCCTCTCACATACAATCTAAGGGTATCTTTAAGATGAAAAGGAGTCTTGTAGGCAGCATATAGAAGGGTCTTGTTTTTTGGTCCATTCTGACACCCTGTGTCTTTTTATTAGAACATTTAATCCATTTACACTCAGTATTCATAGTTAAGAATTTAGTGCCATTTTATTGTTTTTCTTTATTCTGGAGATTTTCTCTGTTCCTTTCTAGTCTTTGTCATTTGATCTTTCTTTCCACTCAGAGAATCCCCTTTAATATTTCTTACAGGACAGGTTTAGTGGTCACAAACTCCTTTAGTTTTTGTTCATCTGGGAAACTGTCTTTTTCTTTTTCTATTCTGAATGCCTTGTTGGATAAAGTATTCTTGGCTGCATATTTTTCCCATTCAGCCCATTGAATATATCATGCCACTTTCTTCTGGACTGCCAAATTTCTGTGGTGAGATCTACTGCTAACTTTATTTGTCTTCCCTTGTAAGTAAGGGACTTCTTTTGTCTTGCTGCTTTTAGGATTTTTTTCTGTATCTCTGTATTTTGCAAATTTGACTACTACATGTCTTGCTGTTGGCCTGCTTTTTAAAATTTTAATGGGAGTTCTCTGTGCCTCCTGAATTTGGATATCTGTTTCCTTTCTCAGATTAGGGAAGTTTTCAGCTGCAGTTTTCTCAAAAAACTTTCTGTCCCCTTTTCCCTCTCTTCTTCTGGGCCTCCTATGATAAGAATGTTATGCTTTATGAAGTCACTGAGTTTCCTATGTCTATATTTTTCTAATATTTTTATATATATTATATATATAATATATACTATTTATACATATGTGTATATATGTATATATTATATATCTATTTATTTATATTTATATATTTATATATACAAAATATATATATTTTATATATATGTCTAATATTTTTCTTTCCCTCTTTTTTCAGCTTCACTGTTTTTCATAACTTTACCTTTTATATCACTTACTCATTCCTCTGCTTCTTCCATCCTTGTGGTCATTACAAATCCAGTCTGTTTTGAATCTCAGCTATTGCGTTTTCTACTTTGGTCTATTTTTTAGGTCTTTTATCTCTCTGGTAAGGGACTCCCTGGTATCTTCTGTGCTTTTCACAAGTCCAGCTAGTATTTTTATGATTGTTGTTTTAAATTCTAGATCAGGCATATTACTTGTGTCTGTTTTAATTTTAATTAGATCCCTGGCTGTGATCCCCTTTCTTGTTCTTTCTTTTGGGATGAATTCCTCCATCTTGGCATTTTGTCTAGGTCTCTGTCTTCTGTGTGTTAGGAAAGCCTGTCTGTTTACATCAGGTTATTGAAAATGATCAGTCATATCTTTTGATATTCTAAAATTGAATGTCAGAATCAGTGATTCTTATAATGCAAGTTTATGACTAATCAAATGAAACCAAACATATCTGATAGTTCATCAATATTATCCCTTACCGAATTTTAAAAAAATATATATTTCAGTGGGTTTTTATTATAGTCAGTTCCCTCTGCTTCTTGTTTAAGTTGCTAAAACATTAAGAACAACTAAAATTACTAAAGAATAATAAAATTGAAAAGAAGTTTAAGACCCAAATGGTCATGGAAATAATGAAATATTAAATAGAAAGTTAGTTGGATTTCTCTCTCTCACTCTTCTTCTTCTTTTTTTTTTTTTTTTTGAAAAAAAGACATTAGGTATTTAAAGGTTTTCTTTCAAAATATTTCATGATTGTAATAGGAATGACAGCCACTGTTGGGTGGGATTGGGGGGAGAATTGGGAATAAGAAGGTAGAAGGAAACAATTGAATTAAACAATGGTAAATGTGCATCTTCAACAAATAGAACTTAAATTATAGACAGCTAACACAAATACTATGGGAATATATTAGTTTTATGTGTACTAAACAGGATTAAATATGAGTTTCTAGCATTCTCTTAAGAGTCTAACTAAAATATAAGCCTCTGTAGCAATGAGTTCTGTGCTTGATTTCAAAATTCACTTCTAATATTACAGAAGTTATAATAATAAATAACCAAATTAACCAAGAATGGGAAAATTATTTTTCAGTTAATGGTATTTGTGGCTAATACTTGAAGTAATATATAAAATTTTGTTTTATTATGTTGTCATGGCCTAAAACATACATGAAATCATTTTAATGTAAAATGTAAGTTACAGAGTTTTTGAATCTTTTTTCTCCTTCTTAATAAAGTTCTATTTTTTGTGTATTTAATTATAGACAAAAGGTTCTCAAACCATGACACCCTCTGGCACCCAGAAAAAAGTTAAAAGAACTCTGCCAAACCCACCCCCCGAGGAGACCTCCACAGGCACTCAGTCCACATACAGCACAATGGGCACAGTTTCCAGGAGGAGGATCTGCAGAACCAACACAATGGCACGAGCCAAGATTCTCCAGGATATAGACAGAGAGCTTGATCTTGTAGAAAGGGAATCTGCAAAGCTGAGAAAGAAACAAGCAGAACTTGATGAGGAAGAAAAGGAGATTGATGCCAAGTTACGGTACCTGGAAATGGGAATTAACAGGAGGAAGGAGGCATTATTAAAGGAGAGAGAAAAGAGAGAGCGAGCCTACCTCCAGGGAGTAGCTGAGGATCGGGATTACATGTCTGACAGTGAGGTGAGCAGCTCCCGACCAACCCGAATAGAAAGTCAGCATGGCATAGAACGACCAAGAACTGCTCCCCAAACTGAATTCAGCCAGTTTATACCACCACAAACCCAAACAGAATCTCAACTAGTTCCTCCTACAAGTCCTTATACACAATATCAATATTCATCCCCTGCTCTTCCTACCCAAGCACCTACCCCATACACCCAACAGTCCCATTTTCAGCAACAGACTTTGTACCATCAGCAGGTTTCACCTTATCAGACTCAACCAACATTTCAGGCTGTGGCAACAATGTCCTTCACACCTCAAGCTCAACCTACACCAGCCCCACAACCTTCTTACCAGTTACCGTCACAGATGATGGTGATACAACAAAAGCCACGGCAAACTACATTGTATTTGGAGCCCAAGATAACTTCAAACTATGAAGTGATTCGCAACCAACCCCTGATGATAGCACCTGTTTCTACTGATAATACTTATGCTGTTTCTCATCTTGGGAGTAAGTATAATAGCTTAGACTTGAGAATAGGATTGGAGGAAAGAAGTAGCATGGCAAGCAGTCCAATATCAAGCATATCTGCAGATTCTTTCTATGCAGATATTGACCATCATACTCCACGAAATTATGTCCTAATTGATGATATTGGAGAGATTACCAAAGGAACAGCAGCATTAAGCACTGCGTTTAGCCTTCATGAAAAGGATCTGTCAAAAACAGATCGTCTCCTTCGATCCACTGAAACACGTAGGTCTCAAGAAGTGACAGATTTCCTAGCACCTCTACAGACTTCCTCGAGATTGCATAGTTATGTGAAAGCAGAGGAAGATCCCATGGAAGATCCCTATGAGTTAAAGCTTCTGAAACATCAGATTAAACAAGAATTCCGTAGAGGAGCAGAGAGCTTAGATCACCTTGCTGGTCTTTCCCATTATTACCATGCTGATACGGGTTATAGACATTTTCCCAAATCTGAAAAGTACAGCATTAGCAGACTCACACTTGAGAAACAAGCAGCAAAACAACTACCAGCTGCCATACTATATCAGAAACAATCAAAGCATAAGAAATCACTAATTGATCCTAAAATGTCAAAATTTTCACCCATTCAAGAAAGTAGAGATCTTGAGCCTGATTATTCAAGCTATATGACTTCTAGCACTTCATCTATTGGTGGCATTTCTTCCCGAGCAAGGCTTCTTCAAGATGACATCACTTTTGGCCTCAGAAAAAATATTACAGACCAACAGAAATTTATGGGGTCATCTCTTGGCACAGGGCTGGGCACGTTAGGAAATACCCTAAGGTCGGCTTTGCAGGATGAAGCGGATAAGCCATACAGTAGTGGCAGCAGATCCAGACCTTCTTCCAGACCTTCTTCTGTCTATGGCCTTGACTTATCAATTAAAAGAGATTCTTCCAGCTCTTCCCTAAGACTGAAAGCTCAAGAGGCTGAAGCTCTAGATGTTTCCTTCGGTCATGCATCACCTTCTGGCAGAACTAAGCCGACCAGTTTACCAATTAGCCAGAGCAGAGGAAGAATACCAATTGTGGCCCAAAATTCTGAAGAAGAAAGTCCACTCAGTCCTGTTGGCCAGCCAATGGGAATGGCCAGGGCTGCAGCTGGACCCCTTCCACCAATATCTGCGGATACCAGGGATCAGTTTGGATCAAGTCACTCATTGCCTGAAGTTCAGCAACATATGAGAGAAGAATCACGAACTCGAGGCTATGACCGTGACATAGCGTTCATCATGGATGACTTCCAACATGCCATGTCAGACAGCGAAGGTAAATTGGGCCTCAAACTACCTTGTTACTCTCAAAACTCAAACTCTTATTTTTCTGCATGTTTAATTTTCCTTCTTCAAGGATGTATTCTACTTTTCTTAGTGCGTCTTTTGCATGTTTACTTCAATTTTATTTCTTGTAAACGGAAATTTGATATTGTGTATAGATCTCCTAGCATGCTTTTCTTTATTTCTTTTTAGTTTATTCTTTTATTGTTGTTTCTTGATTGTTTGCTTGATTTGTTTGGTGTCCACTTTTCTAAAACCATTATCAAGTAACTGTGTCAATAAAATATGGTCATCCTTTAAATCCATAGTTGGAAAGTTTTTCATTGTATGTTTCTTTTATTTTTTAAAAAAATGCATTTCTAAATATATTGGTCAGTTTCTTTCAGTTTGTGAAATTATTTATATTTATAGCCATTAAGTACTATTCCGCTAGACTTTGTAATAGAAAACTATTTATGTTATTTTTGTGATATCATTGTTCATTAATTCAGAGAATGTTCTTTTTTTGAGAATCTTTGGCTAAATCCCTGATATTAGTGTAATGTAGAATTTTATAAGTCTCCTTAAATAAAGCATTAATATTTTTATTTCTCTCATTATGAATACCATAATTGACAAGTTTGTGCATTTTGCATTATGTATGAGAAAGCTTAGCGCTAAATATGCTATTGAGGAAAAAATAATCATATCAGTATATGGGAAACATTCTTCAGATTTAGAATAAAAAATTTGCCTACTACTTTTGTGAGTTTAGCAAACTGAAGCCCTCCTGGTTAGTGTATCCATTTAGGCTTTTCCTTGGCTTTGCTTTTGGCATCATCCCATTTTTTTTACCCTAAATTGTTTTGCTAGTTTTTCTTTGAATAAATGATTTAAGGCAAGTATATCCCTTAACCAAAAACTGTCTTATGACAATTTGTTGTTGTTTAATCATATAGAATGATAGGATTTTAGAAAATTATCTACTTTAAATATAATTGTGAAGACAAGGGGGAGCAATAAGGTATGAGTCCTCCATGCCTGGAGGACTCATGGCTTTTGGTCCTCTTTTTTTCCCTCCCCTGATGGTTTATATTTGAACATAGATGTGGTTTGAGTCTTGGAAATAAAATATTTCTTATTGAATTAAAATATTATTTCATTCCTTGGAAGACTGCAGAGAACTAAACTAACATGACCACCCTCCCTTTTAAATGTGACATTTTCCCTGAGGACTCACAGGAAAATATGTGTTCATGAAAAGTATTTTTCTTCTACTTCTATATGTAGACACGAATACGAATTTAGAAGTTCAGACCTAGATTTGTGTAGGATTAAAATAAGTCACTGAATCTGAAAGTGGACAGATTTCTTAGAGAAATCCCAACAGATTATTTCCTGTCTGATTTATTTTCTTCTCTACAGACTATTGGATTGACCATTTTTATTGATAATTATTCAATTAACAAAACACTCTATTTGTATATTTTTTTCTTAGTCAATTATTTCAATCTTTCTGGTTAAACAAGAATTATGATATTATGTGGAAACAGTTTCTTTCTTTACTTTTTTTACAATCCACATTTTACACACATTTTATACATATAAAACGATTGCTACAGAGGAATCAGAAGATTCTTCAATAATCATATTGGTAAAATAAGATAAAACAAAAACTTTAACAGGTTTATGGTATAACTGAACACCTAAGGCTATGTGTGTGCATAGAGCATATATTTGAGAAAATTTGACAAATTTACTTATTGTTCATGGATATTTATCAACATGGTACCAGACATTTAGATTTTTCTAGATATTCCAAAATGTATTTATTTACATACAACCATATAAAAATAACCAGATGCCTTTTTCTCAATGATATGTTTGGATGATGTATATTCCTAATTGTCAAAGACTATTTGAAAAGTAATGTTTTCATAAAATAGATGATGAGATGTCATGCAGCATACAAAATTATGAAACATGTAAAGATGATACCAAAGAAATAAATAATTAAAGTGAAATTTAGATGAAATTACACAATTAAACTAAAACATATTTAAAAATTAACCAGACAAGAAATTTAGTCATAAAAAACATGCGGATAAGAATTAGACAAAGGACAACTTTTATAAAAAATTGAATTACATATGTAATATTATGTGTGTGAATTGTAGTGATTATTCTTAGAAGTTGTATGATTTAAAATGTTACTTTTTTTTTTTTTTTTTTTTTTTTTTTTTTTGCTTTTAAATCTCTGGAACATATTCCTTGCTTCTGGTAAAGCAGAGACCTACTTTTCTTATGAAATCTTGGGATTCCTTGGGTAATTAAGGGAAAAAGTAGAAAATACTTTTCCTAATTACATAACTCATTTGTAAACTCATGAAATACAAAGAAATTTTTAAATAAATTTTTACCAAATATATGCTATATCTGTAATTCACTGATAGGAAGATCACTCTGAGAAGTGTAACATACCAATAGGCCATTTAGTATTGAGTAAACAAAAGCAAATTTAACTGCATTCAAATTGTTGTGTGCTTTCTCCAAATTCAATTAAACTCTAATTTAATAGATGCTTAGAATATCTTTCAGATATCTTCTATATGACTTTAGTTAATTTTGAAATAGCTTACTTGAGGTAAAGTCTAGATAAGCATAATTTACATTGCTTAGTATTTATGACCATGAGCTTGAAGTCCACAATTTGATGTGCATGTATGGTTGGTTTAGTACAGAGTAGGAAATCCTTTTTTGGAGCAGATTTGGAGGAAAGCTAAGCTAAAAACAGTCAAGTTATATTTGCTTATACAAACACAAATATTTTGTTGAAAACATTCTTTCTAAGTATACTCTAAGCCAAAAAAAAAAAAATCAATATATCTCTTTGAAAAAAGTTTTCAACAAATACTTGATAGTGAATAGAATCGTACTATTCCTATAAATTTAGATAATGCTACACCTGAAAATAGCTTACTTTTTATTTTACATTTAAGATTTCAAGAAAATATCATCAGTTTAAAACAAGGAGGTGTTAATCCTCAGGCAATTATTTAAGTTGCTTTGGAAATTTTTATAAAATTTAATTTTTAGTGCTCGCTTTGGCAGCACATATACTAAAATTTAATTTTTAAAGTACAGATCTACCATGGCAGATCAGAGAGTTGCAGTTATAAACAACTAGTATTTATGTCCAACTTACTGTAAGTTATAAAGACAGAATACAATGTAAAAGTAGATTCATTCACTCTGGTTGCACTTGACTGATCTATAAACTTTTATGCAAAACATGACAGACATCCTAACTTAGTTACATATTGAGTTTTTGTAAGAAATAATAGGCAATCAAAGTATATAATCAGGAACAAATTGAAGAAATTTGGGCCGGATTCGGATTCTGCTTTATTAGTATGGACATACCCAAGAAAACATAATGTGAAGGCTTGTGTTTCAAATGCAATTTGCAAAGTTTTATATTCAAGTGAAAACACATACTATATAATCTAAGGTAGGCATTTATTAAAATCAGTACAGATTATTTTTTCATGAGAAACAAATAATAAGAATATATAAGAAGTAAAATAAGATGGTATTACTATGGTTGGGAATAGTCTAGTAAGTTTTTAAGAGATCAATGTTAACATTATAGATTTATTTGGAATTTACTTACCAGGTATCTATTACATTAAATATTTTCTCATATAAGTTTAGTTTTTAGTGTCAAATTCAAACTATGAAAAACCATAATATATTGTCAAGGAGATTGTGGGTCAAGATTATATAAATATTAAAGTTTAAGGGATAGATTAATATTTATTTTTTAATACATGTATCTTAGTTAGGGTGTTTAACTTCTTTCTCTAGTTGACGATTAATTTTTCTGTTTCATTCATCTCCCAAACATTTATTGAATCTTATGGCATTGCAAGACATTGTTTTTAGTGTTGAGGGAGGGGGAAAAAGAAGATCTGAGCCTTATTCTCAAGCAGCTTATAATCTCCTATTAGAGATCAGATAAGAGCACATATGACCACAAAACAGGTATGTAACATTGCATTTCCTCAAATCAAAGAATGACTAAATTATGACATATCATCTATCATCATATTTACTGGGGAAAAATGCTGTGGTTAGTCACAGGAGATGACCAAAGGACCAAGATCGCAGGAGTTATGGAGGTGAGTAGTGGTATATATGCTATGGGTTTGCTAGTCCTACCAGCAAAGATATAATGGAACTTTCCTGGGGAAAAATATGTTAGGAAGTTTTGGAAGAAAAGACAATCAAGGGTATAGACAGAAAAATAAAACTATGATGAGTTAGGAGAACTCAAAGGTATGGTGTTGTAGATGCTAGAATTTCAAGGAGACCTAAGTTGATAGCACCATCAACAAATCTTCAGGATAGGAACTGGAGGACTGCTCCAGCTGCCATTTGGAAAGCAGCAGTGTATTTCAGAGATGCTTTTTACAAATCAGGTATTGTTTTGCAAAGAATAAAGCTGTATATGAAGCCAAATTCTATATATCAATTAAAGTGGGATTTGGGGGTCACTTAATAGCTTTAAAAAATGTTGGAAATAAAAAACTGAATGGGATGAATCACTTAAAATAATTATGTACTTAAATATGGTTACATTTGCAAAAATATTTTAAGATACCAAGTTTTGTCATCTTATAAATTTTATATGCATTTTATAAATATAAAAAGCAGTCAGTCAACTCTTCAATTTAATTCCTGAATCCATGGCCACATAGAAAATAATTGCTTAATTTTTAATAAAATACTCTAAATATCATTTAATTGTAGGCTTCCAGGTAGTATGGCTCATATGTTCCTTGCAATAATACCTGGGATCCTCTTAGAAATAAGTGTTTTCATTTATTTATCAAATGTCATAGAAATGTTATGTTTTCAAAAATACTCACTTGATGTTTAAAGCCAGCAGCTGCATTTTAGTAGTGATTTATAGTTCAGCGGGAAAGTGACAGAATGCTCCATACCAAAGTGGTAAGTTGTAAGTAGTGGGGAGAGAGGAGGAGGTAGGAACTGAAGGGTTGAGGTTGAGTTGAATGACTTCTGAGGAATATTGACTTGTTCTTCTATTCACTTCTTAGATTCACTATCTAAATCTCTTCTCATTTAAAATTTAATTTTGTTTTATTTTTCTCTGAGAAGTTGAACAGGTGTGTACATTATTTTTTTCTAAGTTATTCCATGGTACAACATTTTCATCATCGTATTGGAAATGATTTTTTTCATCATCTTAGGAGTTATATTTGAAATGCATGAATGGTTAACAAGCCTGGAGCATGTTGGTACTTCAGAACATCTGCTGTCCTCTGTCATCTGTATTAGTTTTGGTTGCAATGTTTGATATTTCCTTGGTCTCCAAAGCCTATCATCTGCGTCGTGAAGAAACAGATTGGTTTGACAAACCCAGGGAGTCTCGTTTGGAAAATGGACATGGTCTGGATCGCAAACTGCCAGAAAGATTGGTCCACTCTAGACCAGTTAGTCAACATCAAGAGCAAGTAAGTGCTATATTGAGAAATCTCTTTTAGTTTTACCCCCCACTGCCACAAAAAAATCCATTTATCATCCAGTCAGTTCATTAATCAGTCAATTGGTCAATCAAACAGTCATCCTAGATTGGTCTCAGTAATCCTAAAATGCATGGGACTTTTATCATTCGAGTTCATAAAAAAAATTATTTTTCAGTGACTTAAAATACTAAGTACCTTACTTAATCATGCCTGGATATCAACATTGCAGTATAGCTGTGGTGCTTCTGCAGGGCAATTTAAGTGATTCTTTCTTCCATAAAAGATAGTTAAGTTTGTACAACATACCCAACACTATTATGCAGGGACAATACATGTAGGTCCCCTTTTTTTAAATTTTATTTTTTTCAGTGTTCCAAGATTCTTTGTTTATGCACCACACCCAGCTCTATGCAATACATGCCCTCCTTAATACCCACACCAGGCTCACCCCACTCTCCCATCCCCCTCCCCTCCAAAACCCCCAGTTTGTTTCTCAGAGTTCACAGTCTCTCATGATTCGTCTCACCCTCCAATTTATCCCAATTGATTCATGTAGCTCCTAAAGACCTTACAGAATGTTGGGTGAAATAGATAAGGGTAATTTTAGTGCTTTCCAATAACAGTATGTTTGGGTGTTAAGAAATAGCAAGTAAGGGATGACCAAACCAAGTCAGCTGGGGACAGGGAAGGCTTCACTTTGGGAAA
Organism: Mustela nivalis; assembly: GCF_964662115.1. Classification (NCBI taxonomy): domain Eukaryota; kingdom Metazoa; phylum Chordata; class Mammalia; order Carnivora; family Mustelidae; genus Mustela; species Mustela nivalis. The sequence goes on from NC_139031.1 coordinate 77,363,222, forward strand.
GAGGGGAACTTATATTTAGAGTCTATTATATTTTACATATATATCTTTAGATTTTTATCATCATAAAAACTCAAACGAGGCTCTCTCTCTGCCTGCCTCTCTGCCTACTTGTGATTTCTGTCAAATAAATAAATAAAATCTTAAAAAAAAATCTCAAACTAGGTACTATTAATATCTATTTTTTTTAAAGATTTACTTAATTGAGAGAGAGAGAGTGTGTGTGTGTGTGTGTGTGTGAGTGTGAGCCTGGAGGGGTTGGGGAGGTTGAAGGAGGGGAAGAGGGAGAGAGATAATCTCAAGCAGACTTCCAGCTGATCCACGGAGCCTCATGCAAGGCTCAATCTCACAACCCTGAGATCATGACCTGAGCTGAAATCAAGTCAGATGCTCAACTGACTGAGCTACCCAGGGTGCCCTAATTAATATCTATTCATAGGTGAAACTAAAACTTAGAGATAAATTTCACAGTTAGATAAATGTGATGTCAAAATTCATGGTCATATTTACTTTAGAGCAAATGAAGTGGTGTTTGGGTGAATCTTGAAAGACACATAGGAGATCAAAGTTAGATAAATTGAGGAAGATTCCTCTGGTAAGCCCAGTGTCCTAAATCAGTTGCCCTAAGACATCAGATATTTATAGGCTGTCTATCCATAAACTTTACCCATAGAAGAGAGAGTTATTTCTTATACATTAATTCCTAAATAATCCTGTCTTATTACTGATTCTCTGATATATAAGACGACTCGCTTTTGAAAATCAAAAGTAAACCATATGAACTTACTGTGATTTACTTCCGTGTTTGTCATATTCAAGTGTAAAAGAGATGACTTTCATCACATGTAAGTGCCATTGAAAAGACAGTATCTATACTCAAATTTGATTTCTTTCTAAAGGAATTTCAGTTTTCATGGACAAATTTCAAGATTTTAAATAGAGTATCTTGGGAGCACCTGGGTGGCTCAGTCAACCAAGGGACCAGCTCTTGACTTTGGCTCAGGTCATGACCTCAGGGACCTGGGATGGACCCCCATGCCAGATTCCAGTCTCAGTGAGGAGTCTGCTCTAGGATTCTTCCTCTCCCTCTGCCCCTCCCCTGCTCTGTCTCTTTCTCTCTTTAATTAGTAAATAAATCTTTAAAAAAAAAAGAATTTCTTTATCTCAAATTTTGTTCTGTAGTAGTTTTATACATGCTATCATATTTTCTAGAAATACTAGAATTATTTTCTATATGTTATAAATATTCTTTTCAGTTTTTGATATCTTTTAATAAGATTATAGTTTAGACCCATCTGCCACCCATCTCCCCTCTGGTAAACATGGGGCGGATGGGTCAAATAGGTGATGGAGATTAGGGAATGCACTTATGATGAAAATAAATAAATAATGAAATATTTTTTGAAAAAAAAAATTTTGTTTAGGGCTGGGTTTACCTCTATATACATGTCCATATTCTTTCATTTCTTTGTTCTTCATTTAAATGTATCAAACAATTGAATTAGACCTTTCTTAGACTATTATTAAAATTGTATTTATATCTGTAGTTCAGGCTCATCAATTAGATCAGCCTGATGAGCACAAAAAATTAATAAAATCATCCTGAACATGTTTATAAAATGTAAATTTACCTCTTTTTATCTATAATTACTAGAATAATCTGTCAGTTGAAAATAGCTTCCTTGAATATATTTTACTGTAAGAATCCATCTTTATTGACTTGCTTTTTATATCTTACCTGTCTCATTTGTTTCTTTGAAGTTTATTTTTTCCCCACAAACCCATATTAAGTCAATGAAAGCACAAATCCTTTAAAGAAAGCTTAATAAGATGAAATATATAAATGGAAAGCTAGAAAATCGCTCCTGTTCAATTACTTTATGACATTACTATTCCCATGGATATTTAGAATAGTCTTGCTCAACTAATTTATTCAACCAGTATTCTTGAAGGATACATTTTAACATAATCTGTGTCTACTTCAAAAAATGTTTTCTGGAATTCTTCTGTATGTAGATGAAACATTAACAACCTTAATGGCACTTTTTGATTCTAGTTTTCTGTTATTAACATCTGCAGCTTTATGATTTTAATCTGCTGAGGATATAATCATTGTATTTAAACAAAATATAGACCAATATAATGCCCAAATTAAGTAGAATATATTTAAGAATCATTCCATGAATTTCCTGCTATTTTTAATAAAGTAGAAAATCTGAGGATCCTTAGTAGAATTATTTATAAATAAATGTGATAAAGTAATGCGTGACTTATTAAAAGTTATTTTTTACATTTATAAGGTTTTTACATTTTTTTACTTTGATAACTAACATAGAGAAAAAAAAAAAAAAACCTATTCATGCAGTTACCAAAACAGCAAATAGGCAGAATTATAAGCTAGTTATAAAGTGAACAACCATATAACCAACACACAGACCAAGAAAGGGAATATGCTTGCCTCAGATACCACCGTGTGCCCCTTCCAGATGGTAATCCTCAACCTCCTTTAAAAAACTAACAAATATAGGGGCGCCTGGGTGGCTCAGTGGGTTAAAGCCTCTGCTTTCGGTTCAGGTCATGGTCTCAGGGTCCTGGAAACAAGCCCCGCATCAGGCTCTCTGCTCAGTGGGGAGCCTGCTTCCTACTCTCTCCCTGCCTGCCTCTCTGACTGCTTGTAATCTCTGTCTATCAAGTAAATAAATAAAATCTTTAAAAAAAAGAAAAGTAACAAATATGCTAAATTTATGACAATAATTTCTTTGTTTTTCTACATATAGTTTTTTCTAAACAAGCTACATGGAAGATGACATACATTTTGATTACATAAAACTCAAAATTCATGGGGTTTTGCATTAATATTTATCTTCAGGTACTGTTTTTGTCATTAGTTCATCATAACTGTGTTTTGGTCTAGAGAGAATAGCAAAATGGCGTTCTCATTTTATTCACTTGTTTCATGTCCAGTCATAAAAAGGTAATATCAAGCCCTTGGTTCTAATAAACCCAGATTCTTTTATTTGGAAGCTTACACATAACAAGAATTTATACTCATAAAGTGCCCTGGAGGGAAAAGTAATAAAACCAAATTGATTAATGCAAACATGAATTTATCTGCTTAAAAAATAACATATAAAAATATATGAGAAACAGAAATGTTTTCTGAATTTTTATTAGACTCAAAAATCATATTATCATTTGAATATATTATGAATCTTTTGAAAGGAAACAGATTTGCTTTTTTCACTTCATTTATAAATAGGGCTAATAGCATTTACAGGGTAATTATAAAGGTGAACACTTCTTGACTAGTACCAAATGCCTCCACATCCTGAACTAGAGCCCTTGCCTATTGCAATCTTCATGCAACTGTAATATTGATGTAATTGAGCTCCATTGAGAGAGCCATTCTTCCTCTCTGTTCTGAACCTTTCGATGTCTTGTTCCCTTTCCCTGAACACTCTTTCTGCTCTCATCTCAGCTACTCTACTCATCATTTAAGACTCCATCTGCGTGCCTCATCTTACAAGAAAGTCTCTCATCCTATCACCACCACCTCCCACCCAGCGGGGCAAGTGTTCTTCCTTTGTGCTCCAATAATATTGCATACATTATGTCAAAGGCTATGAGCAACGAGAGAGCAGGGGCTCCCTACTCCATCCACCATAGTCCTATACAGTACTTAGAACAATATGTGGGACATAGGAAGGACACTCCCTCCTCTGCCTCTAGCATGCATGGTGTTTAGGAGAGGGAAAAGGATGAATGTCCGTTTGAATCGAAGGTATGTTAACACAAGTGTTATTATTTCATAAGTATGATGGCTCAATTATTCGTGAAAATATTTGTAGAGAAGAAGACTCCTTTTGGTGGCAGACATAAAGTTGATAGCTCTTTGGTGCAGAATCACCAAAAGACAGTAATATCAGAGACCACACGGTGGAGAAATAGGTGTGGGCACTACTTGACATCAGTCCTGCCATCCTTCCTCCTCTTACTTGGCAGAAGCAACACTGACCCTGAAACTCCATCTGCTGGAGAACTCTTTGAACACTCACCTGCAAAGCTTAGAAAAAAGCTAAGATCCAACCAGTTCATACATGGAAGACAGATACCACTGCTTTCTACAGATTTTTGGTCACTTTGATCATAGTTGTGGCAGCTTAATGCTTTTGATTTATTAAGTGAGCTTGTGATGCTAGCTATAGACATTACAGGAGGTGCTGTGAGATGTTCTGAAAGCAACATTGTATGGAAAGAAAGATGCTAACATCTCATCTGCTAACATCATACGTACAAATTAGAAGATGATAATGGGTAGCTGATAAAACTCTGCTGCAAAACTTGGAAAATCTTATGGCTATCCTAGACTGGGCAACAGATACACTTGAGCTTACATCACCTTCTGCCTAGTCTAGAGAATTAGAAAGAATAGCAATAATGAAAATGCATTTTCTTATTTTATTGTTGACCAAGTGGGAAAAAAGTGACTTTTAAAGATTGTTGTCAAATGAAACATGAAGTTAAAGATACTCAAAATGAAATAATACCAATTTTGATTAGTTATCTACAGTACCAAAGGAAAGTTCAGTTATATTGAATAGTTGTAGTATTTTCACTGAACATGGTTTAAATTTCAGTTAAAAAAAAATTGAGATCTTTAAATGCAGATGAGAGGAGGGAGGAATAAAAGTGGAAGAAGGGAAATGGAGAAAAGATGAAGGGAGGGAAAGTAAGAGGAGAGAAAGTGAGAGGGAAGAAGAAAGACAGAGGTAGACAGATACCGACACAGAGGAAACAAGACAGGGAGAATCAAGGAAAAATGTATACACTCCTCTTGCCATGAATATAAATAAGTAAGGTTTTTGGTGGCTTACATAGTTGTAGTGGTACAAATTATCTAGATGAACTGATTAGACCGCCTATAATTTACTCACAATCTTGCAAATAACATTTTAGTTCTACTTTGAGGAGTTCAGATAATATCCCTGGACTCAACAGGATTCTGCTGTTGTTTGGGGAGTGTTTTCTGTTCATCAGAAACCTCATTATGCTTATTCTTTCCTGAAGAGAAGAAAAGCTACAGGCCATAATTTAAGCTTGCATTTCTCAATACATATTTTACTTTAAATATGTAGAATTCTAACAGTCTTATGGGTGGATTTACACATTAAAACCACACTGGGATTCAAGAAATCACAAATCAACATCTCTTGGGTTCTAACTTCTATTTAATATTTTGGTTTGGTTTAGCACTCTCATACACTTCTTAAACACATTCTGAAATAGGTAATATTGCATGTCTCTTGACTAAACTTTATTTTGTTTGTAATTATAGTCAAGTTTTTCTAAGGTGATGGGACGCTTCATACTAATAAAATTCTCTTAATGTAGATATGACTAAATATTTCACTATTTTTATCTCCTATTATTTCACAGATCTCATGTAAAAGGAAAGTATCATAAAATACAAAACACAAGTTTGCATTCACTGATTTATTTTTGTTTCAGAAGTCTCATTTTGCCACGGGGAAACAGAGATAATGCAATCTCTAGTAGTCTCATATTCAAGTCTCAATAATGAGAATTTGGATCACAGGCTTACAATAGCTTTCAGGGTTGGTTCTTCTACCCGAAGGAATGTCAACAGTAAATGAGAAATAACTCCAGCCAGTAACACAGCTTTGAATAAAAGGAAGGCCTCAGAAAGTATTAGAATGAGCAAAGGCTTTCTTTATATAAAAGTAGTCTCAGCATCCAATGTACATTGACACTTCTGGTAGATATGCATAGCAAAAGCACAGCTCCGCAATAAAATCAAAGCAACACAAATATAAAGCAGTCCTATTAGAGTGATAAAGATGTATAGTATGAGAATTTTTTTTTCCTGCCTTTTCTCCTCTAGCATCACTTAATTGCTGAAAATTAGAAATAGCGTTCCATTTCTAGGCTGCCCAGAGCAAGAACAGAGACACACACATTTTCACATACATTGTCTACCACTGTCGTCTATGTACTACTATAGGTAGAGACATTCTTTAGAACCTGTTAAGTGTGCCTATCAATTTCCCAAACACAGAAAATCAGTTTGCAAGAGTAATTAGTTATAAATGTGAAGATCACGAGGACCTCAGAAATCAATAATATTATATAGTGTAAAATGCTTAAATTGTGATGATTTGAGAAGCTGGTAATATTTTTTGTTTATTGATTGAATCAATACACTTGAAAAAAACAAATGTAAATCTGTATGTTGCATTTAAAGTGTCTTTGAACATTGATTGTTCACCTTATGATATGTGTATCTTAGATTATGCAGATGAACGGGAAGACTGTGCACTATATCTTTCCTCATGCAAGGATAAAAATAACAAGAGACTCGAAGGATCACACAGTTTCAGGTAAAGGAAGTCAAATAATCTACTTTTTATTTTATTGTCAGATTGGGGTATATATTGAATTTCACTTTAGATGACTTATCACATTTTAGAAAACACTACTTCTATATCAAAAATTGTGTTTTGGAGAATTTCAAAAAATAATTAGACTATACTTTTGAAAATAAAAGACTTTAAGGGCATAGTCATTAATATGACAGATTACTAAGTGGTACACATTTAGGTCATTTTTTCTTTAATTGCACTTTTAATACATACATGGCATTATAATACTCCATAATTATTGTTCTGAACAATATAGCCGCTGGTTTTAGAACTATAAAACCTCCTCACACAGGAAGTAGAGATCTCTGATTCTTCTAAGGAATAAACCGCCCTATACCTTGTCAATTTGAATATTATCAATTATGCTGAGTTTTTGTCTGTTTCCTTGTTTGTGTTCTTATGTGAACCAAGGCATCTGACAGGTTTCTAAAGCTTTTTATTTTGAAAAAATGTTAGATACCCAGAAAATTCTGGATTCCCCAGAAAGTAGTATAGTCGGTTCTTCTGCCCATCCTTGACTCAGTTTCCCTAGTGTTAACATCTATCTAATAACAATAAGATGATCAAAACAGGCAAGTGAACATTAATGAATATGGTACTATTAAAACATCTGTAAGCCTTGAGGTGCCTCTCAATCAGTAGAGCATGCAACTCCTGACCTCAGGGTTGTAGGTTCAAGCCCCAGGTTGGGTGTAGAGATTACTTAAAAGTAAAACCTTTAAAATACACACATGCACATCTACAAGCCTTATCTAGAGTTTTAGTTTCCCCAATTACCCACGAAATTCTTTTCTTTTTTCCTGGTCCAGGATCCAATCCAGATCTTATATTGCATTTAGTTGTCAACCCTCCTTGTGTCTGGTGTGATAGTTTCACAATCTGTGTTTCATGATCTTGATGCTTTTGAAAGATAATGGAATGTTTATGTTATAAATTTAAATTTTTTGTTTAGAACTTTGAGACACAATATAAATTCTGTCAGCGTTAATGACTTTTTGAAATATGAGTAGTACCTGTATTCTTATTCAAGTATATTCCTTGTGTTTTAGACACTGTACACCAACAGAAAATATTCATAAATATACATGTCATATATGTGTGTATATACATGTGTATATATATACATATATATGAACATATGTAGGTGAGTTATCTAACATGGTATATATTATGCTGGAGGGTTTTTTTCCTTCAAAGACTAATATAACAAAGGACAAAAATAGATATGTTTTCAGTTTACTTGTTCTTGTAGCATGGAGCATGAAGATGTGGAACAGGTTTTGCTTTGAGCAATTTTCCTCTCTTTATTTTCATAGAGAATGAATCGATTAGGAGTCTAATGTTGTTTTCCTTTTAAGATTAGGTAATTTTTCTCCTACCAAAGACAGATAATTTAAACTTTCATAGTTTTATTGCATGCACACTGTATTTTAAGCACTGATGAAAATTCCAGGGGGTGAATCTTAAAATCCATGGGCTCCATGAGTTGGAATAAGTACAATGGAATAACTCTATGGAATAATTACTTCTGCAAACTGTTTCAGTTCCCTCCAGCTCATAAAGCAAAACAACGTAGTACTTTCCAGCAATGCCATTTTTTTTAGGACAAACAACAGGAATCTTACTAAATCATCAGAACTCTTTATCAATGTATCTATCTTTTAACTGTATTATTGCTTTTATACTGTGTTAGTCCTCCCCTTCTTATTTTTCTTTTGCAACTCATTATCTTAACTTGTTTTCTTTTATTAGGAAAAAAGTTTTAAAATATAAGAAAGACAGAAATAAGAGCTTTTGATATCTCATTATAAATATTTTAGCCTGAAAACTAAATTCAGTTTCCTCTGTATATAGATTTTACAAAATGAGAAACAAGAATCATTGTTTTGAGCAATATGTTTACCAGCATGCCCCTTTCTCTTTTGATATTTACTTAATACAAAAATAAAAATATTTTCCCTCATTGTATTCCCCTGCATCATTTAATACTGAATATATTTTCCATGTGTCCTTGGGTAGTATGATCGCATAGTAAATTAAATGTTTTGAAACAATTCATGCTGTTTTCAAATAAGTCTTCAGTACCTCAAAGGGATTTAAATACATGTATATGCAAAGCTAGAGCGAGAAATGACTTCTTTGGCAGTGTCTCGAAGGTCTAAGCTAATGGCAGACAAAGCCTGGCACAGAGCCTTTGTGTTCCTGACTGATCACTCTGTTGTTTGCTGCTTAACCAAAAGCTTTATTTCTCTAACGGAACATTTGGTGACATTAGAGATTTACAATTGTTTTTGGCTATGATTACCACTTTGATGTTAGTGTTTTAATAAAAATTAAGGATTTTTTTAGAGATACATACTAAAATATTTATAGATGAAACAATATCTTATCTGCAATTTCTTTCAAAATTAGTTGTATGGAGAATGGTGAAGGAATAGATGAAAAAAACTGAATATGATTTGGTAATGGTTGGAGTTGGATGGTTGACCACACTGGGTTTTATTATAGACTTGCATTACTTTTTAATATGTATGACACTTTCCATAATAAAAAAAATTAAGTTCTTGTTTGTTTTTCATATTTAGAGAAAATGAGCAGTGGACTGTAGCTTCATCAGTAGTGAAAAAGTTATCTAACCAAAAATTTAAATGCCTTTATAAACAGGATGAGGATGTAAGCAAGGAAAGAGTGAATAAAATGTAGCATATCTGCCCTCACTAAGAGAAGGTCTAGATGGTCGTTAGTGAATTTTCATTTTGGTTATATAAACCCACTGGAAATAGAAAAGCTGTTTATCTTTTATGATAGTTTAATAAGCCATTCTGGGGGTACCTGGGTGAGTCAGTTGGTTAAGTGTCTGCCTTCCATTCAGGTCATGATCCGAGGGTCCTGCATCAGGCTCTGCATTGGCATTGGGCATTGGTATCTTAGACTCCCTATTCAGTGGGGAGTCTGCTTCTCCCTCTCTGCCCTTACCCCACTCGTACTCTCTCTCTTGCTCTCAAATAAATTAAAAAAACATCTCTTCTAAAAAATTAAAATAAACCATCCTAACAGGATATAGCATTAAAATATTTTTATAAGAATTCTGTGAAACAGGTATACCTCACAAAAAAAGAAAAAATATTTTTATTCTTTGGAATCAGAAAAAATTTCAAAATAGAAGACTGGAATAGAAATGTGTGCGGTTTTTTAAATTGTTTCTCCTGTGCGTTTCCCAGAGTTTGGGCAGGAGATCCTCACGGTTTCCAAAATTCTTTCAGGGGGTCCACAAAGTCAAAAATATTTTCATAGTAAAATGGCAATATAGCATTTGCCTTTTGCAACCTCATTTTCTTGTGAATAGGCCCAGGAGAGTTCTTTGGAGGTTGCATGATGTGTGCCGTCACAACACGTGGTACACAGAACAGATATGGGCATTTATTTTTGTTTATTTATTTATTATTTTATTTTTTCAGTGTTCCAAAATTCATTGTTTATGTACCACACCCAGTGCGCCATGCAATATGTGCCCTCCTTAATACCCACCACCAGGCTCACCCATTCCCCCAACCCCCTTCCCCTCCAAATCCTCAGATATGAGCATTTAGCTGTATTCCATTTAGCTCAATATTAAGTGGAGTTGCAATAATGTAAGACACCACCCATTTTTAAAGTATTTTATTTTTAAAATATAGTCATTTTATTAAAAATATAATTATTATAGAATGATTTTATTTTAAATTCATGAGTAAATGCTTTAAATTCTCAGTTTTAATTTATGATACAGAAAATAAATAGGCTTGTAATCCATATGAACAAAAGCTCTTTGAGGTCCTTGGAAATATTAAAGAGTATAAATGGCTCATTAAAACCAAAATGTTTAAGAACTATTACTCTAAGGATATGTGTAGACAATGTTAAGAAAATATAAACTTTTTTTCTTCCTACAAAAAGCTTTACAGCATAAAATGTATTTTGAAACTGTTTTTATAACTCATATTGGATAAATTTTTAATTTTTATTTGTTAATATTTATTTATTGAACACCCTGATGCGATTTACATTGTGTTGATTGCTAGGATAGTAGGATGAGCATACACGTACCCTTGCCTACAGCTTGCTCGTAATTCAGTAGTAAAATCTGAAATGTGAGTAATTATTACAATAGAATTTTAGGAATAATTAAGATAAAGCCAAACGTTATTGTTCATACCTATACATGTATATGAATAATTGTATACCCACATTTATTTATGCACTACTATTTCTATTTTTGTGATGTTCACAGAGAGAAATACATGAATACACTCTTCTTTTAAATGATCTATGATTTAAAAAAAATTAAAAAAAAATAAATGATCTATGATTTTTAGAAAATAGATCTTTTGACTATTAACTGAAAACTTCAAAGATAAACTTATAGGTGCTGATCAACAACTGTATAATGATTTTGAACGCCTTTATTCAACCAATCACAAGGCGGCAAAGTGGAGAGAATAGTTGTGAATTTTAGCAGAAAGACCTGAGTTGGAGTTCAACTCTATTACATATTTAAATTTTGAGAATAAATTTGCTTATCTGTACAATAAGACTGGCTCTATGTATCTCACATAATTGCAAATGAACTTAGCACAAAAGCTTATACTTACTATACCCTCAACGAATGTTATTTCCTCTTTTCTTAGAGAGAAATTAACAGGGAAAAAAAAAGAGCAAAATGTAATGTTCAAGAAATGAGTCTGTTTCTTTTTTATTTCAAACCATCTTATGGCTCCAGAAACACAGCTGTTTCAAACAAGCCAAAGAAATTCTTCTGATTTCAAAAAAGATACTTGCTTATGTATAGTTCCATAACAGGCTGGCTACATCTGCAAGGCTAGAAAGACTAATTAGCAAGTGTAATAGGGAAGAACACTAAATATGTTTAGGTTCAAAAGACAGCAGAGTCTTCAGTGGAAGTACTGGCTCATTTTCATTCTTCATTAGTCTACCATCTTTATGAGCTTTTAGAAATAGGAGACAAATGTAACAGATCTCATTGGCTCTTAGTTGGTAGCAATACCATATATGGATAGCTCTTTGTTTATTATTTAAACCACTTTAATAAGGTATAATTTACACATCATAAATGTACACATTGCAAGTGTGTACAAATAAATTACTTCTAGTAAATATGTGGAGTTGTGTGACCATCACCATAATCTTCTGTTAGAACATTTCAGTCATTACAACAGGTTCCCTTAAGTCTGCTAGCAAGTGTAATAGCTTCACTTCAAGGCTCCTCTCCCAACCACAGGTGAGAGATTTACTTTCAGTCTCTTAAGTTTGCTTTTCCTGAGCATTTCATATAAATTGAATCATTCAGTATGCAGTTTTGTTGTCTAGCTCCTTCACTTACCAACATTTTTGAAGTTTTCTCTTCTATGTACCAGTAGATTGCTCTTTTTATTGCTAAGTAGTCTACATTATTTTATCATTGAATTTTCCCAGTTTTTAAATATATTTTTTAAAGATTTTATTTATTTATTTATTTATTTATTTATTTATTTGTTTGTTTGACAGAGAGAGAGACAGAGAGCACAAGCAGGCAGAGAGGCAGGCAGAGACAGAGAGAGAAGCAGGCTCCCCACCGAGCAAGGAGTCCGATGTGGGACTCTATCCCAGGATCCTGGGATCATGACCCGAGCTGAAGGCAGCAGCTTAACTGACAGAGCCACCCAGGCACCCCCCAGTTTTTAAATATCTACAGACAAGTTTGAATTTGGATGTATGATTTTTTTTAGTAGTTTCCTAGAAGTGGAATTTTAGGGTTTTATGGTAAGTTTCTTTTTAACTATTTAGGAAACTGACAAATAGTTTTCCAAAATGAGTGTACCATATTACATTCTTACCGGCAATGTCTGAGAGTTCCACTTTCTCCGTGTCATAGCCACACATGGTAATGGCTATCTTTTGGAGTGGTTGTGGATGAAAACTCAATTGTTTTAACTTGTATTTTCCTAATGACTTATGGTAATGAGCACATTTTCAGGTGGCTATATGCAATACATATGTCTTCTATGGTGAAATGTCTGTTCAAATACTTTGGCCATTATTTGGGTTGTTTGTCTTCTTACTGAGTTGTAAGAATTCTTCATATATTTTGGATATAATTCCTTTATAAGGTATATGACCCAAATATATTTTCTTCTAGTCTGTGTCTTGTGTTTTTATTTTCTTAAGTTTATTTTAAAGGAAAAGTTTTACATTTTAATGAAATTCATTTTATCAGTGTTATATACAATGTAATTTCTCATTGTTAGTGTGCCATTATATATGATACAATTTCTCATTGTAAGCTTCTCAAATTATTTTTAAGGATAAATTAAGTATAAATCTATAGACATAGGGGTCCCTGGGAGGCTCAGTTGGTTAAATGGCCACTCTTGATCAGGTAATGATCTCAGGGTACTGGCATCAAGTCCCGTGTTGGGCTCTGTGCTCAGCGGGGAGTCTGCTTGAACATTCTCTCTCTCCCTCTCCCTCTACCTTTCCTCTCCTCCACATGTATTTTCTCTCTCTCCTTCTCTCACTCTCTCAAATAAATAAATCTTAAAAAAAAACAAACTTTAGACCTAAAATGCAGGTCAGGTTGACTCTCTTCTAAAACTCACAGTTTCTGCCCTATAAATTTTAATGAAAGCTTGCATTCATTTCCTCAGTAACAAAGTGTTTATTATCCAGGCCAGTCCACATCAACATCATCAATTCTCCTGACATCTGTCAGGATACATTTGCTTGCACATTTCTTTTTTTTTTTTTAATTTTATTTATTTATTTGACAGAGATCACAAGTAGGCAATGAGGCAAGCAGAGAGAGATGGGGAAGCAGACTCCCTGCTGAGCAGGGAGCCCTATGTGGGGCTCGATCCCAGGACCCTGGGATCATGACCTGGGCTGAAAGCAGAGGCTTTAACCCACTGAGCCCCCCAAGCACCCTTGCTTGAACGTTTCTGTTCCTGCTAAGGAAGTGCTTTACTTCTAACTGGAGGTCAGCACGTTATTCTATGCACTCTTCATGAAATTAAAGGAATTATTAATGTTTTATTCCATGAGAAAAAGATGAAGACATTCAAGATACTTAGCCTAGAGAAAAGAGGGCAAATGGTAATGTTAATGTGAAATTTAAGGGTATAAATCAAAAAATGTATGTGAATTGATCACAGATAAAAGGGCAAATAAGAAATGAGATTGAATTAAAGGAGTAAGGATTTATATTGCTCTCCTAGAATATTTTCTTAACAATTAGAGTAATGAGCAAAAGTATATAGAAAGAACAAGGATGTAGGAGTCATGAAAAAAAAAAAAAAGCTTGAATCTTAACTTCTTTACATCCTGGACAACATGGGCAAGTTTCTAAATTTTCTTAGCCTCAGCTTCTTTGTCACAGATGATATAGGGAACATCTAACATAAGAAGTTGTAGAAATACTTTTTTAATATGAAAGAAGTGAAGACACATAGAAAAAACTCTTGCAGTGTAACTTACTATTTGCCTCCATCCCTGAAGAGTTTGAGAAAAATCAAATAATATATTAAATATAAAAAAGTGGCACAAGGTACAGAAATGAAACAGAATTCATCAGTTCAAAGTCATGTTTTTTATGACATTTGACAGTTAAAAGTTCAACAAATCTTATGTAATAGAAAATTGGATGAAAATAAAGAAAAGCACCTCTCTTTCTGCTTATAACACAATCTCAGTGGAATGTTTTTTAATATTCATAGCTGGTCACCTAGCAACCTCTAGCACTTCTTGTCTTTTCAGGTAGTAGTTAGAATCTTTTAAACAGAGTAATGAAAATAACCATGATAACTATATTAGATAACTCTTTAGTGCAAAGTATCTCCTGATATATATTAGATTATAGAAGCTGTTGAACTTTGTTGAATACTTTCTCCACCAATAGCAAATTGATTCTTGATGAGAACAAGTTTAGACTGTAGTGCAAAAATAATCTGGACACCTGGATTTTATTTTTATGTCTAAAGTGACTGAGCAAATTCAGTAATTCTCTGAACTAATCAGTTTCTCAACTCTTCCCAAAACTTGTAATTATGACCATTATTATGCTACCAGGCTTGTGCGTCCTTTTTCTCTATAGATTTGCCTACGAAGCTAGAAGTGTTAATCCAGTTACGTATTCATTTAATAGATACAGATGCAGTTCATATTTGTAATTCAAATGCAAAAACACAAAAAGGATTAAAACCATAATACTAAAAAAGTAACAATTTCTTCTTTGACATGATGGTTAAAGATATAAGATGGCATAAACATTTACGCATCAGTAGAGAAATAGAAATTATATTAGACAAAACTCATATCAAGTGATCAATGTAATCAATCCCAGCTACTGATTAGGTGGTATGGTATGATTTGTGGCTGGCCAAGCCAGAAACATTTCCTCTCCTCTGTCTTGATCAAGAATTGCTAGTTCCCAACACATTGCTTCTGTCTTGATGGTTTCTTCCTTTAGTGGCCTAATTGCAGTACCTCCCATCACTCTCCTCTCTGCCAGTGAACATGGGCAGGAAGGGCTGGATGTGCTGCCCTCAAACCCATCCCCTCTGATTCCAAACCAGATACACTGGTGCTAACCAGAGAGGAGATGCCTTGCTCGTCACTTATTTGGAGCAAGAGTGTGGGCTTCTCTCTACCTTTGCCATATTATTAGGTGTTGCCTTGAGCCCTTAACTTCTTAAAGCCTCATTTGTCTCATGTATAAACCCGGGGTGGGGAGGGTGTGTTTTCGTTTTTTCTTCTTTTAACATCCAAAGAAATAATGTAATTTTTAAGGCATTTTCTAAGAATAGAATACAATGCAATACAATTATATTATTTTACCACTCATATCATTGATGCATTAGCCCCATGGGAAGAAATTGGTATTTTATTATTTATCCATTCAGTATTCATCCAGTTATGTATTGAGTGTTGCCTAGATGCCATATGCTTGCTACATCTGTGATACCAGAATCCCAGCATCGCAGAACTGATACACAGAGCTCTTCCTCTGTTTTTGCTGGACAAAAGGTGATTTTTTTCCATGGCCTATCTTTCTTTTCATTCCTGCCCTCTGTCACTGCTCAGTCACTGTGGTAATTACTATGAACACAAATGTTCCACAAGTTCTGCTACCAAGGTAATGTCCATACATATTGTGTGCCCAGAACACTCAGGATATAACTAGTGTCTTTGTATTAATTTTCTACTGAATTGTAACAAATTACCACAAATGTAATGGCTTAAAACAGCACTCATTTAATATCTCACAGTTTCTTGGGTCAAGAATCCAGGCACAGCTTCTCTGGGATCACAATATCATGATCTTACAGTGCTATGGGCTACATGTTGGCTGAGCTGTGTTCTGTTCTTGAGTTTGGGAATATCCTTCCAAGCTCCCATGTTTATTGGCAAAACTCATTTCCTGCCATTATGGAACTAAGGCTTCTCTGTTTTATCTCTGGCTGTCAGCCCGGCGACTCTCAGCATCTGAGTACTTCTCTGCATCTTACCCTGTGGTTCTTTCTCCTAACCTCTCACACGTGGCAGGGTACTTCTTCAGGGCCAGCAGAAAACTCTCATCTTAGTTGGCTAAGATAATATATTCATAGTTGTGACTATCACATTACCTTTGTCACATGCTATTGGTTAGAACTAAGTCATAGGATCCTCCTGCCCTCAAAGGGAGGGGATTTTTCCGGATGTGACTCATCGGGAGTCACGATAGATTGTCTGCAACAATCTTCTTTTAGCTCCAGAAGTCCAAAAGGAATGCTTATTGCCAAGTTTTGAGTTACAGTAGTATTTTTCTTCCTACTTATCTTTTATTAAAAAGGCTGGCACTTATTTTGGAAAGCTTATCATAACATTACAGTAATATAAGTTGAAACTGTTCTTTTTCCACTGACAATATAGGGTTACGTGAGTGTCTTGCAATATAATTTTCTTTTATATACATAATAAATGACCCCACTCCCAGACCTGGGTTGTCACCATGTGATCAATATCTAAACAAGTAAGTAGTAAGGTCCTATCCAGAGGCGTGCCTGCATGGCTCAGTTGGTTAAACTTCTGCCTTCAGCTCAGGTCATGCCCAGGGATCCTGGGATCGAGCCCTGTGTCAGGCTACCTGCTCAGGAAGAAGCCTGGTTCTCCCTCTCACTGCCCCCAGCTCATGACCTCTCCCACTCTCTCTCTTTCTCAAATAAATAAAAATCTGAAAAAAAGAAGTCACATCTATAAATTGACCCTACCTTCTAATTTTGTAATATCAATTTCATATCAAAAATTATTTCATCTTGGACCCTAAGTACTGCTAAATGAATTAAGTTTGTCTTTAATTTCCTTTTATAGACATATCATGCAATCACCCCAGATTTGGTCTTTCTGATTATAGTTTTGCATTTACCTTAAATAACCTAAAATAAAGAAATAAATCCACATGTTATTGAATGAATGAAGCACGATTTTTTTAATATGGCAGTCTAAGAAATTTTCTTGGTGGGAATTATTTCTGAAGTATCTCAGGAGGAAGAAATCCAGTGCACCTCTAATAAAACTATTTTACCAATATACGAAATATCTTTTATTTGAAAGGTGTTATTCAACAAAGCCAGAATGCCAGTGTCTTTTGATATTTACTTGTGACTTTGTTACATCTATCTATATATAATGTTTAAATATATATGTATATGGGTATATTTATACATACCCATATACATATGTGAAGTGAAGATATGTATGGCATTATTCCTAGAAAGTGTATTGTAAGCCCCAAGGTGTGATTGTGGGAACAAGTGAAACATACGAAGCGTTCCTGTTCTCCGGCTCTTGAGTGCAATGGCCTGGTAGGAACAGGATCACATCCTCTCCTCCGGAAGGGTGTAGATAAGGAGCTATGAAAGAAAGTAACCTTCAACTCCCCTTCCTGCCTCAGGTGATTGCTAGCGCCGATATCCTGTTCCTCCCTTATTCCATAACTCCCTCCTTGCGTGCCTGTGCATAGGGAGTGGTACAGGCCTGCTTTCTGGCTTCAAGATAATTGCCTTCTCTTTGTATTCCCTCCTAATGCTTTGATATATCTGTCCTTGCTTTGCTGATGAAAAACAAAATAAAAGCTATGTGCAGAATTCAGCTGTTGCTACTCTTCCTTGTAGAGGCAGCCCTGCACAACCTCTCAGATTGATGACTCAGAGCATTATTTCGGTGCACAATAACAGATGTGTGTGTGTGTGTGTGTATGTATATATATATATACATATATATATATATGTATATATATATATACACATACAGTTTTATATACATATGTATATGTATGTATATAGGGAAGGAATGTGTGTGTGTGTATGTATATATGTGTATCTTCCTTATTTCCCATACCAATGGCCATTTCAGTCATATGGCAGTCCAACTTGGGCGCATCTCTTCTGGTATGGTGTGAGTAAGAATAGCCTTTTATACATGCTTTGTGTAGCATTTTTTTCATAGTCACATTACATTAGAAAAGAAGAATTTACACTTTGGTTCTTGGAAATGTGACAAAAAATGTTCTCTTTGAATCCTTCATATATGTAAAGCATATGAATTTAAAATTAAATACATATTTAAAAGAATGCTACAGAACAATTACACTGGATCAGAAAAAGCTAATGGGAATGGTTGAGTATGTAATTTCTATGCTGAGGTTTAGAAACAGATTAGATTTGGTATTAAGGTAGTGTTTCCATTTCCATTTTGATGCTGCTGGAAACAGTCAAGTAGGGATTGCTATAAGGTAATAGATATGTGTTATTATATTTGTAGGAATGTTTTTCTCATAAAAAGCAAAAATTAGTAAAATAAAAATAGTGAAGTAAAGGAATATTCTTTGGGTCTTTATGTTCAAGTATTGATGAATTAATGTAGCATTTAAGAAGAACACAAAGGAGAAATTACTATGTTTTTTTTTAATATAAGTTGGTATATTTTCCTAAATATTTATATAAATAATTTATAACCTAGAAATTAGTAGGTGAAAGAATATAAAAATAAGTTTTCACTGTTTCACTCATGAGTATAATTAATGTGTAAACTATAAAAATAGATTTAATTGAACTATCCTTTGGGGAATTTTCCATTATCTTTAGTACTTCATTAGCATTAATATTTATATAATCTTTCTTCTTCAGTTCAACTAATGACATGACTAAATTGTAATATATCATTATCCTGTGATAACTTTATTGTGAATAATAAACTCCATTGATTTAAGGACTACTGTTCATAAGATAGTGTATGCACTGATAAAAATTTGCATTTCCTGATGCTTAGATGTAGCATGTGATAGTGTCAAAATGAACCAACTATTTTCACTTTTTCTAAACTTAGTGGTTATTTGTTACATCAGAAATATTTCATATATTAAGATGAAAATAAAAACATTTTTGTAATACTTTCTGTAACATATTAATAAACATATCAAATTAAAGTAGATTTAAACTTTAAATTTAAATGCAAATATAAAGATTGTTTCCTTAATATGCTCATGTTTATTTTATACACAGCTTATTTTATTTGGTTTTTTTATTTCAGCTTTATTGAAATATAATAGAGTTATAAATTTGTAAAATATTTAGTGTGCACACCATGGTGATTTGATTTACATATATATTGTGAAAGGATCCCCCAATCTAGTTAATTAAAACATCTATCACCTCATGTATTTATCTTTTGTGTGTGTGTTTGTGTAAGAACATTCAACTTCTACTCTCAACAAATTTCACTTATATAGTACAGTGTTACAACCATAGTCACAATGTTTTATATTAGATCATTAAATGTTTTTAATTTTATAGCTAAAAGTACGTACCCTCTTACCGGCCTCTCCTTAGTTCCCTGACTCACAGTCCCTGGCACCCACTTTTCTACTCTGTTTCTATGCATTTGACTTTTTCCCCGCACATATATGTGATACCATGCAGTATTTGTCTTTCTCTGTCTAATTGATTTCATTGAGCATAATGCCCCCAAGGACTATTCACGTTGTCCCAAATGGCAGGATTTCCTTCATTTTCATGGTTCAGTAATATTCCATTGTGTGTTTATGCACATATATACACTTTCTTTATCCAGTCACCCATCACTGGACTCGAGTTATTTCCGTATCTTGGCTATTGTGAATAAGGCTGTACTGAACATGGTAGTGCAGATATCTCTTTGAATTCCTATTTCTTTTCCTTTGGATAGATAACCAGAACTGGGATTGCTGGATCATAGAGTAGTTCTATTTTTAACTTTTTGAAGAAGCTCCACAGTTTTCCATGGTGGCTGTAACCAATTTACATTCCTATCAGCAGCACACCAGGGTTCCCTTTCCTCCACATCTTTGTCAACACTTGTTATCTCTTACATTTTTTATAATAACCATTCTAACAAATGTGTGGTAATATCTCATTTTGGCTTTGGTTTGCATTTCCCTGATGATTACTGATGCTGAGCACATTTTCATGTACCTTTTGGCTATTAGTAGGTCTTTTTGGAAAAATGTTTATTTAGTTTCTCTGCATATTTTTAAATCAGATTTTTGCTGTTGAGTTGTATGAGTTCTATATATATGAGTTTATATTTTTATATTGAAGCCTTATTAGAAGTATGATTTGTAATTTTTTCCATTCTATAGGATGCCTTTCATTCTGATAGTATCTCATGAATCTCTTAATCTATTTTCACTTTTCATTCTTTTTCCTCTTTGCTCCTCTTCTTAAATGACTTCTACTGCTCTGTTTTCAAGTTAACTCACCGTTTCTTCCAGTTCTCTGGCCTGATATTGAACCCCTCTATGAATTTTGAAGTTAATTTATTTTATTCTTCTGTTCTGTGATTTCCATTTGGTACTTTCTAATATATTCTGTTTGTTGAAATTTTCACTTTGTTCATGCATTGTTCTGCTAACCTCAGTGAGCATCATTATAACTATTATTTTGAACTTTTTATCAAATAACTTCTCTCCCCTTCATTAAGGTCCTTTTCTGGAGTTTTATCTTGTTCTCTTGTTTGAAATATATTCCCCTGTTACTTCCATTGTTCTGACTCTCTGTGTCGGTTTCTAAGCATTAGATAAAACAGTCACCTCTCCTAGACTTGATGCAGTGGTTTCATGTAGGAGATAAACATTATGATTCAGTCTGGCCTGAGCTTTTGGTTCTCTCTCAAACCTTAGTGATTGTCCAAGCTGCCTTCTTTGTTCTTAATGGCTCCCAGTAGTTGAAGGTGTGCCAGAACCTGTTTTTATGTGGTTTTTTGTTTTTCTCATTGACCCAGTATGTAGGAATCACTCAGCTAGTTTCTGGATTTTTTTCAGAGGGAATTGCTCCACGTGTAGCTGTAGATTCGGTGTGTCCATGGGACGAGGTGAGTTCAGGAGCCTCCTGTGTTGCCACTGGCCTGGAATATTAAAAGTGACTACATAATAGTGTATTTACCGCATGATTATAAGAAGGACTTAAAAAGACCTGTACATTTAAATTATAATCCCAAGGTCATTAAGGTAATACTTTTCTTAATGATTTTGCCACATCCATCACTGAACTTCTCTTTTCTTAAAAATATTCTCTACATACTTTAAAGGATTTCTGAAAGTTAGACTTCTCAGTAAGACTTCAACAACATCACTGCTTATATGCTGTGAGATTATTTTAACTTTGACAATCTTTTAGTAAAGCTTCTGTGTTTCTTTGGTAACTACTGGTCTTTCTAACCAGCTGCACTGTTCACTTGAACAAAACTACTGTATTTTCAAAGCATCTAAGGAAGTATTTTATTAATGTTTTTAGATAGAATATAAGCAGAGAGGCAAAAGGAATTTATGTTGATAAAAATTGGTCAAAAGTCGAAAAACAGTGATGATATAAACATCAATTATCAAGGACCATTCAGATATAAGCATTTCAGTTAAAAATTAATGTTTCTTCTTGAATTTACCAGATCTTTTCTTGAGTACTACAATTTAGATTTGAGTTGGGGTGTTATATTTTTATAGAAGTATTAAAAGTATTTTTATTTTTTCTGCATTTATAACATAAAATATCAAAGTGCAACTATAGAAATATGATATCAAAATGTCCAGGTTTAAATAATTAGAAATCATGTAAATTAGCTTTATATGCATTATGTCCAAATTAGGATACATGTAATTCCTGTAAAGTAAGCAAAAAACTGTTATACTTTCTGAGTCTTTTTATTTTCTATCATTCTTTTTTATCACAAATTTTAATATTTCTATGCTACTTTGTTGTATACACGAAAAACTTAGCATCAACCAGAGCAACAGTAATTCTTAAAAATTTACTGTGTTCTTGAAGTGGTTTCTTTACCTGTGAATTTCATTTCTCACACTATTGTCATCACTGTACATTACTTTCATTTTACCAAAGATACTGAGGCTTATAACATGTATTTAGAAAGTGCTTTGAGTATTAGAATTCAGTGGTATGAGGCTGTATTTTATAAATTAAATAAGATTGTGTTGTGCTACTTTATTAAGATGGATATAATTATAATTTACTTCCACTGATCCTTTATTACAGGGTTTTAGAGCATCCTCAGTCACCAAAAATCAAATGGTACTAAGGATCCAACTATCTAACTCTGAAGACTACAGAATGAAACTGTATTTAACTAATGAGTCATTAAACACTGCATCAGAGGCTAATTATGTGCTATATAGTAGCTGACTGAACATAATAAAAATAAATTAATTAAATAAATAAAAAAATTTTAAAAAGAGTGGAACTATAAGTGAACCTTTAAAAATAATCATGTATACCAATTAAGAGAATTTGGAGTTCCACAAATACTCTTTTAGCTATACCTTTACAAGGTGTAACAACTGATCCTAAACATCTAGCTTATGCTTTTCATGGGCTATGTTTACACTCTCACTTTTAAGCTTAAAAAGAAATATTTCAAACCAAATTCCCTTAGCACTTTGCTGTACCCTGCTGTCCCTCCTATACTCTAGCATTATGATAAATTTTGATGTAAGCCATGATCTTGAACATATGCCTATACACGCAAGAAATGTGGATCTGCGGATTTTTAGGATCTGAAATTGACTACATCTTAAAATGATATGTATACACTGACCACGTTAGAAATTCAGTGTCTGTGTGTGTTTTTTGAGAAGTTTAACAAGTGGTAAATTACAGCTCTGAGTGATTCAGTCATGTAGAGTGAAATCAAATATTTAAGAAACTATTCTTACTTTTTATAGATAAATTCCATGAAATAACCCTTTAATTATGGCCAGCTATTTTAAAATCTTCAATATGTAATTTCCAAATGTCCTTCACACAATAAAAAATAGACTAGACTAATTGAATGAAGAGTGGCTAGGAACATTTCTTCATCTTCTACCCTTTATTTGTATCTAATGTCTTACTGTAGGATCAGTCCTGGTGAATCCTTATAGCCTACTGTCTAACAAATCAACTGTTTCTATGCAGACTTAGTTGAAACCAGGTCATGTACTAGATGACATTCTGTATTCACCCAGTTATATTCAATGAGTAATCACAAATTAATCTCTCATATCGGTAGCAATGGACCAAGAAACTGGCAACAGAAAAGATCCACATGTAGGGCCAGAGAAAGCTCTCACCCCTTGAGAACAGCAGGAAACTTAGAAACATACAGTTATTTGTTTGTTTTTAATTTTTATTTTGAGGCTAAATCTTCAGAACACTAACCCTGATTAAAAAATAAAGGTGGGGATGGGAGGTGCCTGGGTGGTTCACTGTGTTAAGCCTCTGCCTTTGGCTTCAGCTCAGATTGTGGTCCCAGTGTCCTGGGATCAAGCCCCTCATCGGGCTCTCTGCTCAGCAGGGAGCCCGCTTTCCTCTCTTTCTCTGCCTGCCTCTCTGCCTACTTGTGATCTCTCTCTCTCTCTGTCAAATAAATAAATATAATCTAAAAAAAAAAAAAAAAGGTAGAAAGAGGGAGGGAGGTGAATAGTAGGGAAGGACAGAGAAAAAAGAGGGTAAATACAAAGAAGGAAAAGAGAAAGAAAATGGGAGAGGAAATTCCTTCAGAACCCTCTTATAACCTGAGAATGATGTTTTACCAAACTATGCTAGGTGGATGACAGAAGGATTCCATAATCCAGTGTTACTGATTTTTGGATGTTTGTACTGTGTTGATGCTGACTACAGGGATTGCTTTTGAAGAGCAAAGTGGGAAGGAAACAGAAACTATAAGGGAGGTGACTTTTAAAATTTAGAGATTTTGAAAGAGTTGAAAATGGTACTTCAATCAGTGAATGGCAAGAATTGTAATTTAAAGGGGCGCCTGGGTGGCTCAGTGGGTTATGCTGCTGCCTTCGGCCCAGGTCATGATCCCAGGGTCCTGGGATCGAGCCCCGCATCGGGCTCTCTGCTCAGCAGGGAGCCTGCTTCCCTTCCTCTCTCTCTGCCTGCCTCTCTGCCTACTTGTGATCTCTGTCTGTCAAATAAATAAATCAAAATCTTTATAAAAAAAAGAACTGTAATTTAAAGAAATAATTGTACCTTCATTTAAGAAGAATAACTCTGCTTTCTTTTAGTACTTTTATTTTTAAATATCCTTGACAATGGTAAAAAAAAAAAAAAAGTATATCTGGTGTTTTACATATATACACTTGCTAATTTTTAGCTGGTTAAAAAGAAAATATAAACTTAATTCTGTCTCAGTTAGTTTTCACATAATAATCATTGTCCACCTTTTTTTCCATGTGGCTATTTACAGAAAAATCTGTTCTAGGAAATAAAAAAGTTCACTAAGTTGTTCATCAGGCAAGAATAATTTTATTGTGCCTTGCAATAAGTGCCATGCTAAGGCACAGACAATGTTAGTTGATGAGTTAAGGCTAAAAAGTCAATAGTAATTCACAAGTTATGATCGTGTTTTCATTTTATCATTTGCAGTCATATGCTTGGATTGTGTCTTCTCAATGTATACAGCCACTACTGTCTTTTTAAGTGAAATGCTCCTCAATTTCATAAGTGAACTATATGCTTTGGAGTTTCTTGTAGTGGGAACATCTTCATACAATGTTTTTATAAAGTATCTGGTCAAAAATGGACAAAGATATTTGTTTCTTATATTGGTGGTATAGCTGAATTCAAAGAATTATTTTTTAGTATCAGGTGATTCATCATAGATGCTACCAAAATCTCAGAATGTCCTATTCATATCAACTATTACTGAATTCAGAATAATACCTTTCTGTTATTAGTGTCCAGTCCCAATATTCATTTGTAGATAGCTTCTGGGTACCAGAGCCCACTTTATGTGCACCTTAGAACTTTTGAAAACTGCTGTCCCTTTAAATCATGACTAATAATTTGCTAATTTTTCAATACAGGTAATGGATTAGGAATTAGAATTGTGGGTGGTAAAGAAATCCCTGGACATAATGGTGAAATTGGAGCCTATATTGCCAAAATTCTTCCTGGAGGAAGTGCAGAACAGACAGGCAAACTTATAGAAGGTAAGGATAAGGATTTCATAGTCAATTAAAATAAATGTACTCATATTAAATATATTTTAATTTCATGTGAAATTTTCCTCTTTACTGTCTAGGTAGACTGCTCTCCTTATGATGAATTATGAAATTTTGGTATAATAATATAAAAGAAAATGTGTTCACAATTATATTCATCTTATTTTCAATTGCATTGTCCTTTTGGCTATTGGTTTGCTATGGGATTACCTTGTTTAACAAATACTAATGAGTTAATATTGTTGACTTGGGCAATATTATTTTTAAAAAACTTTCATCATTGGGTTAATTTTTTATAAACACTAAAAAAATTATATTGAGATCAGAACTATAAAATATCAGATGATTCAGTACACACTCAAGTCAGGTCAGCAAACTATGAATAGCCCACAGGCCAAATCTATCTGCTGCTCATTTCTGTAAATAGTGTTTTATTGAAACACAGGCAGGATCATCAATTTACATGTTGAACGTGGGTATTTCACACTATAATAAAAGAACTGTATTCATGACAGAGACTAAATTGTCTGTAAAGACTAAAATACATACTGTCTGGCTCTTTACAGGAAAAATTTGCCAACTCCTGGGCTAGGTTTCTTGGTCTGCTTCTAGATACTATGCACCTTATTACATCAAAAGCATTTTAAAATAATGAACTTTACAGATATATCTAAAGGGCCATTAAAATATTTATACCTATATAATCACTTTCTTTCAAATGTTATAAAATGGTTGATTCTTAAAATGCATGATGATTATTTTCTCTTGTTAATTAAATGTCATTCACATTTTCAAAACTCTAACATATAGTTTACAAGCTTTCAATGATATTGCTTATGATGAATACTTTTTAATCATAAAATAACCTTAACCTATATTTTATTCTACTCAAAATACTTATTTGGAAAGTGCTTTTCTGTCATTTCATAGTTTTATAAAATGCAGCCCATTGCTTAACATTTAATCATGCTAAAATGATTCACAGTCCTTTTCTGAAACTTGAGGCATTATCAATTCATCACAGTGCTCTACTGGAGCCAACCAACTCACTAAGATATGCTCTTCCCAACTTCACTTTCAATGATGTCACATTGATGGATTGAATTGGTCATGGTGGGAGTATTTACAAAGTGGAAATTAGGCCTGTTTTGTTTGTTTATTTGCTTGTTGGCTCTCGGAATGCCACTTTACCAGGACGTTACCTAATATGTAACTGAAAGCATGTTATTATTATTTTTAAGATTCTATTTATCCATTTGAGAGAGACAGAGAGAGCACAAGCAGGGGGAGAGACAGAAGGAGAGGGAGAAGCAGGCTTCCTGCTGAGCTGGGAGCCAGATCTGGGGCTCCATCCTAGGAACCAGAGATCATGACCTGAGCCGTAGGCCAGTGTTTAACCATCTGAGCCACACAGGTGCCCGTGAAATCATATCATTAAAAATATTCTAATATCATGCATAAAACAGGAAAAGGTAGGAGAGTTAGCCAGACAGCTAAAAGAAGGTAAAGACAATGAATCAACATATAACAATTATGAACAGAACTCGGAGTCTGTATGAAGTTTCTGTGACTATAATCCTATCACTCTTAATGCTAATCCTTAGGTGTTGCCCTCTACTTAAGCAATAGGAATTGAGACCATTTTTTTTTTTTAAGTTGAGACCATTTTTAAGAATGGGAGTGACATGATCATTTTCATACAGCATACTCCAGAAGGAAGTGTATATACTATTTTTATTTTAAAATAAAAAATTGCAACTGTTTGTGTTAAGGTTTTGCAAAGATAACTTGAATAAAGAAACCCTTCTCCAAATTTACATCATCGAAATTGGGAAATACTACAAATCAGGATGATTTGAAAAACAATTTGAAAGAAGCATACTGTTATGAAATGATACTCTTTGTACTTGGTAACCTATGTAGCCATTTTTAAGTTCATAAATTTAAATTTAAAAAATAGATATAAAACAAATTAATTCAAGAGAGAAAATTGAAATGAACCTAGAATGTTACATGCTCAGACTGTCACAAAATTTCTCATCCTTTTTGGAAGTAGTAGTCTTACAGTCTGCCTATTTGGTTTGAATGGGAAATCATTAAAAGCTACATGCATATTATTTAAGATTTTGTTTTAATTATTTATTTAGTAATTCTCCCCAAAGATTTGCCAAAGTGCCAAACGAGGCCTTTCGGTGAGCACAGATCCTCTGGTTGGAGTCCAGTTCTTGTAAAATGCACACCCATTGTGATTTATGATTTCTAGCTTTGTTTTGTTTACTCTTACGAAATAGGTCTTTAATAAAACCCTTTCTTTCTATTGGATTCACGATACTCTCTTGGTTCAATATTGAGGTCCTGTTTTTGAAACATTAAATATTTTAAGGAATATATTGTGCCATCCACAAGGCAATACCTGTGTTCTGGGCCACCAGGCTAAAATGATAAAATTCATTCCCTTTATATGCAAAGATGAGCTGACTAGGAGGCCATCAGTCCAAATGGGAATCCACAGGGACTCACCTTGTTTGACCAGTATATTTTCAGGATATATATGTTTATGTATGTGTATTTATATTTACATAGTTTTTGTTTTGTCTTTAAATATGTGCTTTATTCATGCTATCCTTAAACCCCTCATCTTTAATCTTTGATAGATCATCAAAAAATTTCAGAGCTCTAGATTGGTTAAAACACAACTCTGATTTTTATGTCTGAGGTGAGGTGTCACTGTAACAATACCCAGTGTATATCACTGGAGACTTGCGGATTTTTTTTTTAATATTTAAAATTTTTCATGACCATCATAAAATTTTGTTTATTGAAGGCATTAAAGATGGTTAATTTGTCATATTTGAAACTAATTCTTTTCTAAGGAAAAAACATAAGTATATGAATAAATAGATAAAATATGTGTTTGTGGGTATGTAACTGTTTATCTCCATCTGTAGAATGAGTTCCGGGTAGACTTAGGAATTGATTTGATGTCTTCCAAGTGTATCTTTCTGCATTTCTAAATACAAAAATATGTACACTGAGCCGTTATGGTTTAAAATTATCTTCTACTTGGGGCACCTGGGTGGCTCAGTGGGTTAAACCTCTGCCTTCTGCTCGGGTCATGGTCTCAGGGTCCTGGGATGGAGCCCCGTGTCGGGCTCTCTGCTCTGTGGGGAGCCTGCTTCCCCCTCTCTCTCTGCCTGCCTCTCTGCCTACTTGTGATCTCTCTCTGTCAAATAAATAAATAAAATCTTAAAAAAAAATTATCTTCTACTCTATTGAAAACATGCGTAACATTTGGTTGACCATAGAATTCTTAGACTGTATTTTTTTTCCCACTCCATACAATGAAGCTCTTCCCAAAAAACTGGTCATCTTTACTGTTTTTTTCTAAGTTGGTTTTTTTCTCCTACAGTAGGCTTTTCAGATTCAGTGTCTCACATGCTTACACTCTCATTGTGCTCAATGCCATGGATTCAGACTGTGTTGATGTTTGGAAAAGCAAAGGTATTTCCAGGTTTCCTCTAGCTTTTTATTCTCTGGATTTGTGCATTTAAAACATACTGACCAGTCATGTAGGTTCTCTACTGCTCATAAGCCAAAATTCTGAAAGTACTGACTTATGCAATGAAGGGGAAAAAGCCCCGCTATACTTCCTGGAGATTTTTATTCGTTGTTTTTTGAGAAATCTTTCTGAACAAGGTTGTCTATCTTGTTAAATAATGTACGAAAATGATGTGTTTCTGAATGCTGATAATTAGCAAAAATTATTATTGCAGAATCGTTAGGCTATTCTCAAGAAATGTGTGTTTAAACACTCATAATAGAGGCTTGTGCCATCCCCTGAAATTAAAAAAGCAGTTAGGGAACATTGTGTGAATCAAAATATCCTGAGCCAATCTTTTAGTTTTGTAAAATTCTATAATGATTTTCTGAAAGAACTTACACAGTCAGACACTTGAGGGAAACTAATCTTCCAAAATCTTAAAACTTATTTCTCTGTAGCCTTCCTAAACATTCTTAAGCAAATACCAGACCAAGAATGATTTTTTTTTTTCCAAGAATGATTTTTTGCAACCTTCCCTTCTTTCTTTTAATGCATAAGGTCATTTTTTCTGTTGGGGGTGAAAAAAAGAAGACAAAACATCTCGGGAACTAAACTACAAATCTAAGTTTCTAAAGTGCTATTTCTTGCTATTTGCTTTAAGATTAAAATTTTAAATAATTTCAGGTCAACAGTATTGGGGCTGTATACTGCTCATCAATATTGGGGCTTTAAGTGGTATATGATATTATCTCATTTTCTCCTTTGATATTGTTACTTCTCTTTGAACTATTTGAGTATCTAAAAGTACACTTGAATATATGGACTTTGAATGTATATTTAAAACTTAACACTTCCATTTAAAATTTCTATGTTTAGAGAAATGATTATCAACCTTGTTCACAGTACAATATCAATACCAGGTTCAATATAATAAGCTCCTTAACCAATGGCCTCAAAAAATTGGATGCTTCCTCTGTAATAAACTCTCTTTTCTCTGTTTTATGTAGTGAAACCTATTCGATATGATTACAATTTTTGAATTCATGACATGCTTTAAAAAAAAAAATGCTTTCCTTAAAAATAACTCTTTATGTTGTTCTCAGATCAAAGTACCAACCATGTCCAGATTTGGGGAGCCCATAATACAATTATCCATACCTCATGACAAGCAAAGACTTTGTTTTGTTTTGTTTAATCTGGTAAAGACCAGAGTCAGTTCTCTACGTTCCATCCATTTGTGCCTATGTCACATGTACGTGGATCTTTCTTGTCCCTGAACACTGGGGTTTGTTTCCTGCATACCCAGAGCCCAAAAGTATCAAATAAAATGAGATTTCAAATACTATATGTAGAAATGAGTGTTGAAGAATTAATTTTTAATTACAAACGTTGTGTACATATTAAGATGTTACTCATCACAGGATTTTGTGAAGCAAATAATAATACTGGTGGTCACATGCTACTATCTGTAAAGAACCATGTACATTTAAGACAGCTTCTACAGTTGGTTAATTACCATTTTGATTACCTTTTCAGGGAAAAAAAATGCACAAAATAGAAACCATTACCTCTGGGTTCTTATAACTTTGAGCTTAACTGCTCATAAATGTACTCTAGGGTTTTTGTTTTTTGGTTTTTCTTTTTTAGTTTTTCTTTGCTTAGAATTTTAATTAAGATCCAAGGGGGAGGAGGGGACAGTATTAGATTGTTACTGATACAGAAAAAAATAAAATAAAATAAACAAAAAAAATAATGATACCTGGAAAATGCAGCACACCGTTCCGCGCAGTGACAGAGCGTGAGGAGAGGATTTTCCCCTGGCAGTTCTTTTCTTGTCCAAAAGTTTTGTCAGAGGGTGATGGGCACAAAACAGAGGAGTTTTAAATTAGAGGTTAAAATCTCAAATCGAAATAGCAAGTGCTATGTGGAGATATTTGCCACCTGACCCATGTTTCTGATTTATTTGCATTTAAATGGTGAGTGTGTTTTGTTCTCAGTCTTGTGAATTTTACCAGAACGGCTCAGTGGTTAAATGTCTCCAATTACACAGTAACCACAAGAAGTCAGGGTGAGATGTTCACTGATTCATTAAGGAGGACATGTTCTTTCTTAGTCTGAGCTCCCTCTCCAGTCAGGAAACTTACCTTATGAGACTCACACAGCTTATTCACAGTTTTCACCTCTTGTCTTTTGAAATGCCCAGCTCAACATCCCAGACTTTCTTTTTTTTTTTTTAATTTATTTTTTATTTATTTTCAGCATAACAGTATTCATTATTTTTGCACCACACCCAGTGCTCCATGCAATCCGTGCCCTCTATAATACCCACCACCTGGTACCTTCCACCCCCCACCCCTTCACAACCCTCAGATTGTTTTTCAGAGTCCATAGTCTCTCATGGTTCACCTCCCCTTCCAATATCCCCCAACTCCCTTCTCCTCTCTAACATCCCACCCTTTCTGTTCCACCTTCCCTGATGGGAGTGGGGCTGGGGGAGCTTCTCAGCATTTCATGGTTTCATGTACGCAACTTAGCACTTATGGGTGCTGACTTGTAATTTTGATTACAAATGTCTGAGTCTAAAAAAAGCTGTGGAGAATAATACAGCAGATAGCCATGTACCTGCCATATTTATTATATCAACGTCTTGCCATATTTGTTTCATATTTTTAGGGGAAAGGGATATACATAAGTCAATTAAAGCCTCCTGTAGTCACCTCTCTTGTCCCAGACTTCTCCTTCTGTCCCAGATTATTAGACCTAATTTGAGGTTACTCTTTCACTTGCTTTTCTTCACAGTTTCATGTACGTATTCATAAATGTTTCGTATCTTGCTTGTTTCTAAAACTTTATATAAATGATATCTTAATGTATTTTTGCAACTTCCCTTAGTCATATGAAGTTTATACGACTTATTCATAGTGATACATGTGGCTCTAGTTCATTTATTTTCACTATGGGCCAGAATTCTATTATTGTACATCTCTACTATAGTTTAAACATTCTCTGGTTATTTAAGTTATTTATGAGGTTTTTAAACTATTTCAAGCAATGCTAGAATTGATTTTTTGAAGTAGTCTCCTAATGCACGTGTGGAGGAATTTCTTCTACAAGTTAAATTTCTGGTTATAATGACTATGTTGTTAAATAATATAGGAGAATGTTGTATGGTTTTTTCAACAGTAGTTGTTTTTTCCGAGTTGCAGTCCACAGTGTTAAACTGTTTTTACATTTGTGAGTAATAAATGAGTCTTCTTCTTTCTCTACATCTGTGGTCCTCTTTCTCTGAATTTTCATTTTCAAATGTAATTTGCAATGGTGTCTGTTGTTTTGTTTACCTTCCCTTTGATAATGTTGAATAGGATAATATTTCATTAATTTTGTTAACTCTTGGGTTTTTCTCATCTGCATTTGCCTGCTCTTTTGCTTATTCTTTAACTGGATTAGTTTATGTGTTTCAAATAGAATTTGAGGGAATCTTTATATATTCTGGTAATCCTTTGTCAAATAAGTGGGCTGTAGATGTCTTCTCCTAGTATGTGGCTGGTGTTTTTTGTTTGTCTTTTTGTTTGTTTTTATACAAATTGAAATTTTAATATGGTCAAATTTAGCATTTTTGTTTCTGTTAAGTTTCATAAATGTTCTGTATTGTTTAGGAAATTGTTCTTACCCAAAAGTCTTAAAAATATTGCTCTATATTTTTTTCTAAAAGTCATAAAATTTTTCTCACTTTTCACATAATGTCCTGATAGAGAATTAAGTTGCTTTATTCTATCTGTGGTCTGAGTAGAAACTCTAGGTTTCCCCCTCCTCAATAAAGATAATCAGTTGTGTGTGTACCACTTATTGAATAGTGTGTCATTACTCCCACTGATCCACAATGCTCCATCTGTCAATTATTGAATTTTTTTATACATGTGTGGGTCTTTTATGACTCTTTGTTCTAATCTACTTGTCTGTTGTCTATCCCAACATCATTGTCACAGTTTTAATTATGATACCTTTATAATAAGTCCTGACATATGGTAGGTACCATATTGCTGTTCTTCAGAACCGTCTTGGGACAATTTTTAACCTATGAGTTTTTCATCCACATTTCAGAATCTTCTTATCAATTTTCAGGAAAATCTGTGTGGGAAATTTGATGGTGATTGTATTGAAGGAATAGATTAACTTGAGAAAAAATAGATCTTTTTATACTGAATCATGTCTATTTGAGTCTTAAGTGCGTTCACAATACTGGACCCTTGTCCTACCTAGAGATTTAATCATTGTATTTTGAATCACTACAATAAAATAAGTTAGGACAGTAAAAAAAAAAAAAATTAACACATAGCAATTGTTAAACTTATAAACAATTTTGTATCATTTTATATCGACTTTTAACAATACTATATCCCTAGAAAAGGCAGAGTAGAAAATATAAATAAAATAAAATTTTGTTAAGGAAATATAATGGGCCAAATGTAATCCTTCATGTGCATACCATTGGTTCTAAGTTTCATTTAACCACTGAAGTTCTTGAACTCATTCTTCTAATTCTTTTTAGTGTTGTGTATCCTAATTGTGAAATACATTACTGACATGATACTTTTAGAATTTCAACAGTTTCCATAAAAGAACAGTAAATCCATGAGAACTAAACATCTTACAGTCAGTGAACCAAAAACATTTGATTTTGAAGGTAACTTGCATCTGTATTATTACTATTATTAATGATTAAATCAAAATGGTTTGGAAGATTAGAAAGCCATTTAGAGCCAAGATAAGAATATAGCGTTAAGATATAAATGTAGCTTCAAGACCCTTTTAATGAACCAGTAGGTACATAGAATAGGAGAGCAAAAGTTTACAACCATTGATGTCCACTGCTTGCTTTTGATTTAGCCAGGGATATAGGGAAAATTAGATTCTCCCATGTCATCATACCTGTGAAGAATGATCTCATCTTTTGTTCATCCATATGTCATTCTGTGAGGAAATATGCCTGTGACATAAATTCTAATTCATGGATATTGTTAAATTCTTAGTTTCTCTTGTTTCAGTGTGGGTGATATTGATCCAACTAGCTGGCTTTTTGTAGAGATGATTTGACAGGGTTTCTGGCAAGAAAATGCTGTTGGCTCTATGGTTGACAATCAGTGGTTGGTGTGAGGCTGAGGCTAGCTGTTTTTGGAATGGCGGTTTTGATGTGAAAAGTTGGCCTCTGGAAATCCTTGTTATGAAGAAGTCTCTGGTTGGAGAGTTAACTCCAGTAGTACTGTTAGAAGACACACTCCAATGTAACTTAAGGGAGAATGTTCCTAGGCAAGAAAGTCTCTATTTCTGCTTATGCTTTTTTGGCATATGTTACAGATGGCATGGCAGTGATCAAGGTTGGAGATCAAGAAACACACCACACAGATGAGTGAGCTTCCTTGTTCTTGGTCCTGGGGGATTACCAGGTACGGATTGGTCATTAGTATGAGATTTCTCAAAATTCCTACAAGCTAGTGTGTCAGGTACACATGACAAAAGATCACATTTCATGTTAATACAAAGATTTCCTAATAAATATTTAGGAATCTATCTTATGGAAAGAAGAAAAAACAAACTTGAGGCAACTGGACTGGTAGGTTATGATGTATTATTTTTAGGAGGCAGTGACAGCTTCCTTACTTTGTCAGGATATTGATGACTAGCGTGTTGCCAGGACAAAGAAATATATTTATCATTTTTTATCCACTTACTTTGAAATTAATCAGAGGAAATGTATGTTCGATTTATAATATTTCTGGTAGCGATATCAAGAAAACTAAAGAATTACCCTGTTTTGTACATTTTTTGGTAAGTGTAATAATCCCTACCATAATTTGCTTGCCTTTATTAACAAGGGTAGCATACCTTGAAATGTTTATGTATGTTCAAGTGATACTGATTCTTAAATTTCTGGATTTGTCTAGTCAGTATGCCATAACAGGCTACATTTTAGTGTGTGTGTGTGTGTGTGTGTGTGAGAGAGAGAGAGAGAGAGAGAGAGAATTGGAGTGGTTGTTTTGGAAGCAAGAATGCTGAACTATCTTCAATATTCATAATAGATCTTCATCAGCTAATGTTTTCACATGTCCCACATATTGAGAGAATGTGTTTTAAGTCAGACAGGTCAGAATTTAAATTTAGCTGTTGTACTTAACTGCCTGGATATGTTGTTCAACTTTTAGTACCTTGGTGTTCTCAGTAAGGAAATTGAGATAATAATAATAAGATTTAGAAATAATGTACCAGAAATATTAAATACAGTGTTTGACATTGTGTTTTACATAGATGGCAAAGAGAGCATGTTTACTTTCACTTTGGAGATCTTTGATGGTAAAAAAAAAATACTTGCTACGTTAAGATTGAATTCTTTGGCCCTTATACCTGCACATGCTTAGATAACTGACCATAATTAGTTTTGATCTCTGAACTACAGGGACACAGAATATTTCTCATTAACAAAGCACCGAACTTGGGTCAGAAACATGGAGATAAAGCCATCTTCAAGACTTTAGTCAAGTTACTGATGTTCCCTCAGTCTCCTTTTATCTCATCTGTACAACTGAGAGGTTTTAAGACCTATCTCACAGGGTTAATGGAATGAAAGGAGCTGGTATATTTTATGTGCTTTGCTAACTCTGTAGCACTAGACTAGCTACAGAAGTTACTTTTTTAAGGACAGATAAAATTATTTGCGTGGATGACAATAAATCTTAAAAAGTTCAGGCTTCCCATGGGGGAACACTGAACTGTTATAGCTGTCTGCTATAGTGAAATATTATTTCTGTTATCAGGCCTGAATAAGTTAAGAACAAACAAACACGGAATGCCTGAAGTGATTAAGCCATTTCTCATTTTAACTGTAAAACCAATGTTTTGGCTAATCTTTGAAAAGGCTTCTAAGTTTCTCTTCTTATCACCAGTCTGTTAATCAGTAAACCTCATGTCAGATTAAAATCTCTGGATTAGGTGCCATCAGTATCTGTTCATGTAACTTTCATGGTCTGTTAGTCACTGAAAACACATTTTGTTAGTGAGCAGAGCTGTGGTGTAGGTGTCTGATGTCTGACCCTCAGTGTCTGGACTCATTTTTCTCATCAACTCCTTTTGTATGGGACTTTTGATGAATCACAGAAGCCCACTGGGTCTTGGGCATTAAATGTACAGAATCCTCCTCTAGACACTTCTCTCATGCATGCTTGGGAGAACCTTTACCTTTTGAAGTGATGCCAGGGAGAGAGTGAGCCTTGAGAATGGAAATGGTCCATGGTCAAAGGTTTCCAACAAGAACGTGAAATGGTAGCATATGAGCCCTGATGAGCTGAGCGTGTTGGATGAAACAAAAATTCAATCCCTCGCATTAAGAAGGTGGGAGCTGAAAAGATAAATGAGACCAGAATGGAGAAATTATGACACTGATGAAAGTCAAGTGTCAGGGCTCCTTCTTCATGCAGTAAGCCCCCGACACAGCTCCAGAAAGTTCCGAGGAACTGGTCGTGTTTGTGGCATCTGTTGCTTTTTCACCATTTGTCATTTGTTGTGGCTTTTTTTGTCCTTTTAACAGATATTCACTTGTATCCCATTTCGTATTCATAACTTTATATTTTTCCTTAAAACCGTGTAAGCCTTACCCCCTGCAAAACTTGAATTCATCCCTGCATGAGATGTTTCTTAATGGGAAGGACACTGAAGTATGTACTGTAGAATTAGAAGAATGTTTTGGGGTGCCATGGTAATATACTGAGGTTAGATGGAGGTAAAACAAAACAAAATGAAACACAACAGGGAGTTTGGCGAGAAGGTTGTTGTCAGGGAGTGGTGGTGCTATTATTAGGAATACCAGAAATAATGAAGAGTATATATGGGTTACAACATGTGTTCAGTAACTACTCTGCACAGGTCTATCCTAGAACAATATGATGCTATCCTGCCTATAGTCTAGAAAGGCACTGGTTAAAAAGTACTCACTGTGGAGGTAAGGTTTGAGGAGGGTCTAAGTGAATAAAAATATAAAATAATTCTGAGGAGCTAGAAGAAAGTTACCTTTAAGGAAAAAAAAATCATTTTTTAGTGACTTTTTATGAGCACTTTATGTTTTTTTTTGGTTGTGTTAAGAGGGCTATAGAAATTCAGAACACCCTGGTGTATTCCGCGTGCCTTAGAAACCAGTACAATAACTAAGTGGAGATTACAGATATGCCCCCTCCCATCCCAAAGAATCCCAGGTAGCCTTCCGGTAATTTCTAACAGCAGATTGTAAACTCAGGGCAAGGAGCTGTCCAGACACTGAAACAGATCTTTCCCAGCTTTCATTCATTTCATTGTTAACTTTTATAGTTACGGCATTCTGCTGTGCTCCAGCTAGAGCCATGAGTGTTGAAACAGAAAGAACGTTCTGCAGAAATGCAGGTTTTTACGTTTTCATGCCAGCACTCAATGATTTCAGATTAAAGACTTTTCATATGTATAGTAAATTACACTGAGCATTGGAAGAAAATAAGATTTCTTTCTTAAGCTCCTTTTGTTTTATTTTACTCTTTAGTCTTTCCTAGATCCTCCTCATCGTCCTTCATGGTGCTTGAGTCTGCTGAGGTCTATGACTGATCCGTTTACTTCTATCATTTTTTTTTAGTACTTGCTGGATAGAGTGATCTCTCTTGACCCTGTGGAGACATAAATGAAGAAAGCATGGACTGTACCTTTTAGCAGGCGAGACAGAAAATAGAAAAACTATTTATAAGAAGCCTATATTTAATGGTGGTGTGTGCTACGGAGAGGAATCCAGCAGGAGCAGAGAGACGCCTGTAGGGGGGGTGGGCTTGCAACTTTAGAGGGTGTTCCTGGAGGGCCTCACCCAGAAGGCTGGAACAGAGTAAAGTGCCCAGGGACAGGAAAGACGGAGCCAGAAGGTATCAGTATTCCAGCAAACAAATGAAAAGGGCGGAGGCCCAGAGCAAGATCATGCCTGGTGTGTGGGAGGAAAGCGGAGACAGCAAGGAGCCCAGCGTGGTGGGAGCTAGTGAGCATGTGAGAGACAGCAGCGGAGGTTCCGGGTCAAGCAGTCACAGAGATCGAATCTTGTGGGCCATTGTCAGGACTTCAGCTTCTGCTCATGTGCGATGAGAAGCCCCTGGGCTGACACATAGGAATACATCTCTCTTTCTCTCTTCAAGTAAATAAATAAATCTTTTTTTTTTTTTAAGGGGGGATGGGGTACCTGGGGGTTTACCTGAGCGCAGGTTGAGCATCTGACTCTTGGTTTCAGCTTGGGTCATGATATCAAGGTTGTGAGATGGAGCCCCTCGTTGGGCTCAAGTCTCAGCAAGGAGTCTTTGGAGAGTCTTGCTTTCTCCCTTCCCCTGCCCCTCCCTCTACTTGTGCATGCACACTCTCTCTCTTTCTCTCCAAAGAAATAAATCTTTTTTAAAAAACTTAAGGGCGCCTGGGTGGCTCAGTGGGTTAAGCCGCTGCCTTCGGCTCAGGTCATGATCTCAGGGTCCTGGGATCGAGTCCCGCATCGGGCTCTCTGCTCAGCAGGGAGCCTGCTTACTTCTCTCTCTCTCTCTGCCTGCCTCTCATTGTACTTGTAATTTCTCTCTGTCAAATAAATAAATAAAATCTTTAAAAATAAATAAATAAATAAATAAATAAATAACTTAAATAGGGGGTGCCTGGGTGGCTCAGTGGGTTAAAGCCTCTGCCTTCGGATCAGGTCATGATCCCAAGGTCCTGGGATCGAGCCCCACATTGGGCTCTCTGCTCGGCAGGGAACCTGCTTCCTCCTCTCTCTCTGCCTGCCTCTCTGCCTACTTGTGATCTTTGTCTGTCAAATAAAGAAATAAAAAATCTTTAAAAAAAAAAAACTTAAATAGGAATAGTCTGAGTGCTGTAACTCTAGGATAGTTTGAAGGAGTGAAGGGTAGCAAGACAGCAGTTAGGAAACTAAGGAAATAACCCAGGTGTGAGATGTGGCTCTTCAGACCAAGGTGGGAATAGGTACATAAAATGTTATATTACATTGTGTATATATTTGTGTACACACACAGCCAATACAACGTGTATGTTAAATTTTGGCTGAGTGGAAATGACCTCAGCGTTTTCACTCATTTGTTCCTAGACATAGTATTCAGAATTAGCAAGCCAAAAGCCCCTCTCCCATATTTTGAAATCATAAATCCCTATATACTATAACAGTCCTACAGAGTGAAACATGGAAGAGACTGACCCAAAACTGCCAGAAGTGGGAGGGCCACAGGGCAAGAAAGGTATAGGCCCTCTCCAAACTGCAAATGTTATTAAAGTGATAATTTGATGATTGTAAACCTTGCCTCTTATGTCTTATGTTATCAAATGAGTTGAGTCTGAGTGCATGGTGATCTACTAGGCCTGTGGTGGACATACACCAACCTTTCTGGTCTCATTTCTCTCTTTAGCCCATGTAATCATCTCACCTTCTTAATGCTAAGGCTTGAATTTTCATTTTATACTTAAAGCAGAGGAGGCGGTCCATACTCATTCCCATTTCTCAGCTTCCTACCCACCAGCCCCCCCAGAGTTCTCAAATCCTGGAGCCAGAGTTTTGTTTACCTTCCATGATGCTCCTACGCTTCCCTGGGAGAAAGTATTTCAGGAGTCATAAACTGATTGACCTTAGTGACCCAGAATCTAGTCCTCTCTCTGACACCCATTAAATCTCTGACACCCATTAAGTCTACTCAATGTGGTAAGCTTTATCATAATCAAATGAATTCACTTATTTTGTTTTTGCACTTAATTCTAAAATATTAGCTATAAAAATAGTCAAGATTTTAGAATTGGGTTCTGTGTATCTTAAACAGAAAAAAAGCCCTTAGAATGCCAGTTTTCCTGAATTTAGATGAGGAATCGGGAGGGCTGGCTTTTGGAACTACCACTAAATGTAATTTCTAAAGCTAAGGTTTCACATCTGTAAAAGTAGGGTAAGTTACACTTATCTTACCGATTTTACTGGAATGCTATGAAGATAAAATGAGAAAAAGTAGGGAAAATGATTTTGTAAAAAAATAAAGTCCCATATTGTTTCTATTAACATAAGTGAAATGGGTCTGATTTTGCTTCTTTTAATCAAAAGGACTTCTTATAATTAGCCAGTATATGTACCAACATCCTTCATAATTCATAGTACATATTGCTGTTAGTTTTTATAGTTGTGATCATGTATGCTTATGAATTAGGAGAAATAATTTCTCTTCATGAATTTTTGAGAGCCGGAGGGAAAATAGTGGAGTTTTATTTTACATCAGTGGGTAGATATTGATGTTAAACTGTTGTCTTCTGCAGCAGAAGTGACTCAGTCCGTTAAGCCTCGGACTTTTGTTTTCGGCTGGGTCATGATCTGGGCAGGATCCAGCCCTGCTGGGCTCTGTGCTCTGAGCTCATTTGGGAATAAGCTCAGGATTCTCTCTCCTCTTCTCCCCCTCCTTCTCCTCCCTCCTCCACCTCCGCCCGCCCTCCCCTGCAAATGCCCGTGCTGGCGCCCACTCTCTCTCTCAGATCAATAAAATCTTTTTTTCAAATGTTGTCTTCTTAGGCAATTTTGTTTTTTTAATGGAAAAACTCAGTTATTGTAATGTGTTTCATATTATTATATAGATAGAAATATCATTTTACATATTAAAAGTGATTTAGAACTTTTGGAATGAAATTCTGCCATCACATGGTATTTGTTATTTATTGAACATCTCTCAGGCCAATGTAAATTATTTGCTAATTCTTCTTTGATATGTGAGAAATAAAATATTGACAATTCTTATGAAGTAATGATTCACTTTATTTCTTTAAGATTCTCTCAGAATGATAAAATGTTTATTGATTTTTTTATTGTTTGAAATGGCTTCCTTATTCTATTTATATCCTTTAGTGCCTCAAATGGTGAAAGAATTTATACATGAAAAGTTCACCATTTTACTTTCGATTATACCATTCATAATAATGATATAGTATCCTTGACTCAAAAATAAGCAAAATATTGTTATAATATTGTAATGTGTTGTAGTATTTCTAGTGATGAGTACTTAGGTCAGGATAAAATCTCCTACTTCTCTGTCAAAAGAAAAATTCTGTTTTCTTATGTAGACTAAGTATATTTGCATTTACCTTTTGCTTTTAAATTTTGTTTGGGAGATTTCTTTTTAGAATTTTCCTTTTCTGAAATACAATTTTCTTTTTATCGGATTTGACACGTGATTTAAAGTTACAGTTCAGTAATCAAAGTTTTGTGCATTCTATCTGTCAACTAATGTTTGAACTGGAACTTATATTATCTGTATGTATGTTAATTCTCAGTGGAGAGGATGATGATGGTGTTGATATTGCCACTGATCCAAATAACTCCTGTATTTATTAGAAAACTCCTTTTCCTAGAATAAAGTGACAATATGTTGAGTTGAAATCTGTTGCCTGAGTAGTGGGATACATTTAAATAACATTTTAAAAAGAGCAGTACAGAATATATGAATATTAAAAAGGTTAAGAACATAATTAAAGTTAAAATCCTTAGTGGTTCAGTAGGGATACTTAAAGCAGAGGAGATCACAGTTAAGGCAAGCATTTCTCTTGGACAGTTGCATCCTGTAGCCTCGCTTCCTATGTCCATTCAATTAACTATGAATCTATATATTCATGCGTGCCTTTAGGATTAGTGGATTACACTCTATTTAATGGTATTGATCTGGTAATACCATTGAATTACGAAGTTACTTGAAAATATCCACTTTGTTCTAACAAAATGAATTGGGAAATTAAGAGTTTATAAATTTATGAACTTCAGTCTACTTCAGATGAGATGTTAACATCACATACCTATCATTGGATAGCCCCATATATTATATGATTTTCCTGGAATTATTAACATTTTACTAATCTACTCATATCCTTTTTCTTGTCTTATTAAGCTACATCCTATTTTAATCTGTTTTAAATAATATATCTAATTCTAAAAACCATAAACTGTGGCCATAGAGTGACATTAGCATCTATACTAATCTTTCCAGGAAATACTAGACTGTAGTATTAGATTATTATAGAGTTTATAGTAATTAGATTATTATAGAGTTTATTATCTATATATAGTATTAGATTATTATAGAGTTTATAGTGATTAGAAACATTACAAACACAATCCTATCATGATAATCTTCTTCAAGTTGAACCACAAATCACAGCTAATGATATACTCCTTTTTACCTTGACTCTATTTAAAAAGCATGAATTTGCAATAGCCCACCTTGTCTCATATAGGATTTTCTTTCCTTTTTAAAGGCTGAACAGTATTCTACTGTATATAAAGCATGTTTCATTTATCATTTATCTGTAATGGATATTTAGGTTATTTCAATGTTTTGACTATTGTGTATGTAACTATAATGAGCATGGTCCTGCTACTATCTCTTTGAGATCCGTATTTCAATTATTTTGGATAAATACCCAGAAATGGGATTGCTAGATCATGGGGTAAATGTGTTTTTAATGTTTAGAAAACATCATACTGTTTTTCAAAAGGGCTGCACCATTTTGTATTCCAACCAAGTACAAGATTCTGATTTTTCTTCTCTTTACCAACACTTACTGTCTTTTTTTTTAAATTTTATAATGGCCATTCTAACAGGTGTGATTTTTATTTGAATTTCCTTGATAATTAGTGACATTGGGTAATCCATCCTACATTATTTTCCCTTATAACAGCGTTCAGCGTAATTTCCCATCAGTGTGCATGTGCAAGTGTGCTATTTGCTTATTTTCTGGGAGTGGAATGGAAACAAGAGATAAGAAAGTCAATTAGCCTTTTTTCATTCCTAATTGACATTGTTTATCCACCAAAAAATGGTGCATCCCACAAAAACTATCTGTTTGTTCAACTATCTTTTCATTTTTTACATGTCCAAGTCTTCAAATAAAATTGTCGTATAGAGATTTACCTGGGTGTTTAAGTCATTTAAGCATCTGCCTTCAGTTCAGATCATGATAGCAGGTTCTGGGATCAAGTCCCCCACCAGGGTCCTTGCTAAGCCAGGGAGCCTGCTTCTCCGTCTCCCTCCTGCTTCTCCTGCTAGTATGCATGCATGTGCTCTCTCGCTCTCTCTGACAAATAAATAAAATCTTAAGAAAAAATAGTCGTATAGATAAGAAATATATTTTTTAAACTATCTTTTCATTATAATTAAGATGGATTTATAAAAAATGTATGTGTTTTTGTGCTAGATTTTACCTATTTGAGCACCATTTCTATGTAGATGCACTAGGAGGTAGGTTTTTAGCATAAACTGAATGAGATTTTCTATGTGCTGAAACTAGCATTAGCCTGAGAGATAGGTGAAGTTCATACTTCTGCACTACCATTAACTAACTGTGTGCTGTTGGACATCTTGTCACCTCATGTTTCACTTTTCTAATGTATTCTATAAGAAATGAAAACTAGAGCATCTGCACGGATCTTGCTTGCTTTGTAACGTGAGTCTGTAAAATAGTTGTG
Organism: Mustela nivalis; assembly: GCF_964662115.1. Taxonomy (NCBI): domain Eukaryota; kingdom Metazoa; phylum Chordata; class Mammalia; order Carnivora; family Mustelidae; genus Mustela; species Mustela nivalis. The sequence continues at coordinate 77,406,268 of NC_139031.1, forward strand.
ACCTACTTTTACAACACATTTTATTTATATGATTCTTTTTCAGTGCCTTTTTTATTGTTGACCATTAATACTGCAAAACATGTGCTAATCTATGTTCTTTGTAATTTTGTTTTTTGTGATTAGAACTAAACCTATTTTAGATCTGTGAGTATAGAAGTCATTGACTCTAAATATTTCAGTGTATTCAACCTAGAAAAAAAATAGTGGGCCTGCCCAGATTATTCAACTACTGTCTTTGATAATTCTTGGATTTTTTTTTCCTATTTGCAATGTTGTGAGAATTTTTTTTATTTTGCAATTATTTTATATTTATATATAATTTATATATGCATGCCACACTTTGCTTACTTTGCTTGTTTTTATAAAAAGTGTGAATGAAAGAAGAAATATGGGAAGTGAATCACTCCAGACCCCATCCCAAATTAATGACAGTTTTAAATACAGAATTCAACTTCTTTAATTATGAGCTATCGAAAAATTGGGTGCCTGGGTGGCTCATTCAGTTGAGTGTTTGACTCCTGATCTCAGCTCAGGTCTTGATCTCAGGGTCCTGAGTTCAGGTCCCACGTTGTATATCTATATAAGCTGTATAACATTACTCAAAGAACTCTTATAGTGGTATTATCATAGCATATACTTTTCCTTAACAATCTGTTTCATTTACATTGGGCTTGTTTACTCAGTATAAAAATATGCAATAGTTTTAAGCAAAGAAGTAGAAAGTTACTCCACATCTCATGTATATATATATATATAGATAGATATATATGTATATCTATATATGTATGTATATATAAATATACATACATACACACACACATACACACACACACAAATATATATGTTTAATACTACTAAAATTTGGAAGAATGTATATTTATAAAATTTACATTAAATATTCTAAGGAGTTTAATTCTATTATCAATATACTGTGAAGACAGGATATTGTGATAGATCACATTTTTTAAAATGTATAACTTAATAGAGTTAAAATTTTAGTATTTCAGATTAAAAACAGCTTTTGGTTTGAATGGCACTAGAACTGATTTTTTTTTTAATTACTTTAGAAAGAGGGAATGGGGGTAGGCAGAAAGAGAGGGAGAGAATTTCAAGTAGACTCCACGCTGAGTGTGGAGCCTGATGCAGGGCTCAATCTCACAACCCTGAGAACATGACCTGAACTGAAACCAAGAGTTCGTCACTTAACCAACTGGACCACCCAGGCATGCCCAGCTTCTAAGTTTAAACCAAATTTTGATTCAGACTACAAATTGAGTATTCCAGCCCCTGAGTTATCCAATCCAGATGCAAATGTGGCAATGGCCAATAAAGATAAACTAGATAGGGTATTCCCTGGGGGACCTGGGGTGTCAACATCAGCCCCGGGAGCCTGAACAATGACCACAGAGAGCAGTGAGAGGGAAGGTGGCGAATGCAGAAGAGGAAAATTAGATGACATGATCCCTATGCTTGAACATCTTACTATATATGTAAGGTAAATTTGTGGATAAGGAAAAATAATGAAAAACAGTGTGTAAATTTCAGAATGCAAACTATTTTTTCACATCTTCATATAAAGCTCCCTCTCAAAAATTGCATTTTCATAAATTATAAACAACCAGTTGTTTTTTCATTGTGCCATAGTCATAGACTTCTCCCCCTCGTAGAGTCGAAATAAACTGAAAAAGTGATCTAGCAATATCCTCCCCCTTGAGGAAGCCAAGAAAGGCAAATTAGCCAGTTTGCTGAAGGTCACAACGTCTAGTAAATAGCCAAGCTAAATGTGAACACAATATGATTATTGAGAAGAGAAAGTATCAGCAGTCAGCAGTACCTTGGTTCTTAAAACACATTTCTGAAAAAGTATTTGTCTTTCTGAAAATAGCATATATATTCCTTATTAAAAGAAGGGTAGATTTTAATTTTTTAATGTTAAATATCAGATACATTCACATCATTGCATTTGAAAGTATTATTAGACTATTGGTTAAAAAACTAAAATGTAACATTTTATTGTAGCCCTTTTGAAGCAATTTAGACTACATTCTCAATAAAAGGAAATTCAGATTATCTTCCTTTCAGTGTATCTCTGGAGTCATTGTCCTTGTTAATGGAAGTTGTTCTGATGGCCTCTTCAAGTTGTAAAATCATTTTTTTAAATTTAATTGTATTTAAATTCAATTAATTAACATATAGTATACTATTAGTTTCTGGAGTAGAGTTCTGTGATTCATCAATTGTAGGTAACACCTACAAGTGCCCTGTGAGATCATTTTAAATTCAACTCATTCAGGTGAACCAGGGAAATGGGGCTCCTGCAAATGCCTAAGGTTGGATACCTCTAGAGTGTGGAGAGTGAGGAGGGAAAAAGCAGGCAGAGAGAGACTGCTTCTGTGAAAGTCACTCCAGGTTTAAGTATGTTATGTACCAAGGCTCTGTTTTAAGTTTTGATCGAACTATGTATTCCAAGAGTAAAAATAAGAGTCGATCATAATGACAGTGACAAAAATGGCAACATTATTATGAGATTAGCTCTTCAAGAAGATACTTTACAACCTTAAGATTTTATGCTTCTAGATGAGTTTTCTTGGAAAAATACATCTGAGTTTTTAATGTCTTGTCATGACTGAGGGAGTCTCCTTTGTCCTGTAAATAGACAGGACACTATCCAAATATTATTTTTTCCCCTTACACTTCCCCTTCCTCCACTCTTTTTTCCCTCCCTGATATTCCATTCTTCTGCCATTTATTTCTTTCCTTCCTTTATGTTAATGTATAAATTGGTTAAAGTTCTAAAATACTTAAAAAAAACCCTGTATAGTAGAATAAAATATATCTATCTATGTATTTCTCTTATATTAACATTCCATCACTTGAAAATGAATGAGTAATTAGTATAACTGATGTGGACAATATATTGGACCCCTGAAACTCACTTGCAAGGTTTGTTCACAATTTAGAAACCCAAGGCAAATGACCATTTCAGATTCTGAGTTTTTGCTGCTGCTGCTGATTTATAAATGACTTTTGAGAGCTAATGTCCAGATTTAGGAAATTAATCTATAGTCATGGTTAATAATATCAATGGAGAAAAGTACAACATAAAGTATTATTAATTTATGATATACATTTATTTTTTAAATTAAGTTTGGGTTTTGTTTTGTTCTGTTCTATTACCCCAAAGGCATTAGATTCTCATTCCATAGCATGCCAGCCTCACTGGTTCATGTAGTTTCCCTCGTGTGTGTGTGTGCGTGTGTGTGTGTGTGTGTGTCTATAGGTGTGTTTGGTTTTTGTGTTTGTTTTTTTGTTCATTTATTAACTCATTCATTTTCTTTCAACTCATTTTCTTTTCCCACTTCCTTCCTCTGTTCATGAGCAACTATTTATAATTTATGTAATTTCTGTTATTTTTTTGGAAAATAAATAATGTACCTGGGTACAAGTAGCATTTTAATGTACATGAAATGCCCTTGTCCTGTAGACAGATCCTATTTCTCACTTGGTTTCAATTGGAAAATAGTTTTTAAGGTGAATCCACCTTTTGGTTAACACCTGGTATGGTCTTTGTCTGCACCCTCGCCAGGTATTTCCATCTGGAGCACTTACACTATACTCTCATTGTCCCACTTCTCCTAATACTGCCTCCACCCACAAATAGACACTCAGCAAGATTGTCTGAGTCAATATGGTATACATGGGTTTAATTTCATGATGTTCTGCTACATTGCCCTCCAGAGGGGTGCACTTATCTGCATTCCCATTAAAATAATTGCATCTTTATAAATTGTAGACAAGCGGTTGTTTTATTTTCCTGTGACATAGTCATAGTATTCTCACATCACATAGTATTCTCACAAAGTGGGGTATGTCTGAACATCATCCAGTAAGTTTAATCTCCTTTGGATATACCTTTGAAGTCAGGGTCCCCTGATCCTACATCCCAGTCAACACATAGTATTTTCTGGTTTTTAAACTTTTTGCAATATGATGAGAGCTAAGGAGTATGTCATTATTGCTTTAACTTGTACTTTCTAATCATTATTGAGTCTGGGTCTTTTTATATATACCTTTAACACTTTTAAAATTCTTTCTCTCTGGATCATCTTAGTTTTACTAACTTCCAGGATGTTTCTGCTTCTGCTTTTTTCTAGTAGAGTATCATTTTTTTATTAATTTTTTGACAGCATACAATATTAGACACAAGATGGTGATCACCACGTAAGTGACTAATTGTGCAGTGCCACTTACTAGATCCAGAAAAAATAGTTGTGTAATAAAAAGAGTAATGGGTTTTATATATGTTTGGATATACCTATGATTTCAACTGTTAGCTCATTAATTTTAATCCATAAGATGTTTGTGATATAAGGGTAAATAATAAATATAGACAAAGAAATAACACACATGAACTTGTGCATTATAAAGAATAGCATTTACCAATTTTAGGAGATATAAAGTTAAGGAATCCAGAAATTATAAAAACCCATAGTTGAGAATGTTTTATGTTGAGTGATATTTTTTTAATTCAAACATTACCTGACTATTGTCTTTTTTGGTGTTTGATAACATGTTAAGTATAAGATTGTAAGCAACATATTCTGTCATTAGTTGTTGCACATTGAATAAAAATTCAGTTGCCTATACTAATGGCTTTTAATAAGCCATTAGTATAGGCACTTTATAGGGATATAATTGAAACATCATTCTGTCCACTATCAAAGTTGAACAATTCATTAACATACATGTTGATTGAATTTAAATATAAAGAAAATGTAAATGCTGAATAATAGATATAGACATGCATGTATAGGCTGTATTCCAGGAATTATTTCTAAAACAAAGTCAGAGTACAGTTATCTTCAGATTGACTCTGCTTCCATTTAATCAATTAAATGATAAAATATTACTTTAGTGAACCTCAATATAGCATGATCATGTTCAACAAATGTTTATGTGCATTTTAAAATAGTTTATAGGATTTTGCAATTAACATTTTTCAAGAATGTTATATTTCAGATCATATCATACTTAATCCTTACAATTATTAGAACCTTCTTATGAATTAATAAGGAGTGATGGGTTATATTCACTTGGTTTCTTTAGTATGGTTCTTGTAGGATTTGTTAGGGATTTGGAGAGGTGGTGGATAAGAAAGGTGTTACTAAAGGACTAGTCGCAATTCACCACATTCTCTGTAGTATCTGATACTCACCATTGGAACCAAGTACTGGCAAAATCTTTTGAACCACAGTCCTGCACAAACTGGTGGAAAACCGAATGAAGAGAAAAGAAACTTGGTCTGTGTATCATGGAACAGAACAGGTGGTATATTTTATGACCTCAGGTGTATTTCTACACAAGATTCTAGTTATTTGTTGTGGGTTTTTTTTTTTTCAGCAATTTTATTAAAGATTTTAAATAGTTTTCCCTTTTTAATACTAGAAGCATTTTTTAATTTCATTAAACAATTATGTTTTGTAAATTTGCCCCTTTATTTTGAGAGGTGAAAAATAAACAAGTTAATCCAAGAAAAGAAGCATGAAGATTATGCAGCTGTTTCTTTTCATAGAATACGCTCTTGCCGAAAAGTGACAATGCAATTATAACACTATAATTTGTTTCAATTCAAAATCATCTGTATATAAATATACTCTTTATGCTGACTATTTCTTTAAAAAGTGTGTTTTTCAGTGTGCTCTTCCTTTTGTACTGCTGTATTTTTCTTTAGTGATATCATCGTTGTCTCTTATGTAATTTTCTCATTTTATATGTACAACAGCCTGGGATTGTTGAATTAAACCTAAGGCCCATCTGAAGATAAAGTTTTGTTGGAGTAAGTTCTAGAAAAGCCATTTTTGTTTGTGTTATTGTGCAATTTTTATGGACTTCTTTTGCCATTTCACTGTAGTAAAAGAATTTACCATACTTGTTTACAACCAGTAATATGCTTTCCAGTGTATATCAAAATCATTTAAAAACTTTCAAAGTTTCAGTTATGCCATGTTTAGAGTTTTCCACTGAAGCCAATGGTGAGCTGTAGGGAATGTCACATAGGCATCTGTGACGCTCATTAAAAATCAGTTGTTCAAGTGTTTCTTTTTGTTTCAATTATAGCTCAGTTAGAACATACATTTATTTTCTTAGGTAAAGCTGGTAGCACTCACAAATATTTGGGCACTGTAACTTGAATAGTTTCATCTAATTTCTATCCATTTCACATAGATACATATTAGGACCAGATGATTCATGCCAAATATGTACTCCTAGATTATTTGGACAGCTCATGTGAAATGGAGTAAAGAAACAAAATTTAAAATGTTAAAAAATTGTTATTACTTTTTTAGTGAAAATTCTCTTTCTAGACAGAGAGGAAACATGAAATGCCCTCTAATAATACAGCATACTTGACGCTATCCAGCACAAAAAAAAGAAAAAAAAAAAAACTTAGTGTTCTTTGTTGAAACATTATTAGGAATTTCAAAATGGTTACAGTGAACCATTAAACCAAGCTTGGGCCTTTCTGAGCACAGGGCCTTGTCCTACCACAAAGGCTACACCCCAGCCACCGCCGCCCTTCCTCCCCCTGCCATGAAGCTGTCCTCTCTGTAACATGCCTACTAATTCTACTCAGGCATGCCTTGCATGCAGTGAAGAAAAAGGAAAAAATTCCCCATGGAAATCTGTCTTATCTAAGCAAAGCTGAAGCAATTAACAGTTTCTCAAGGGGACCTTCACAACAAGCTATTAATGACTTTCTTCCTCCTTTCCCATTCCATGATGGAATATGGAAGTGTATACTCTTCTAGATGCTTGTTCCCCATAGGAAAATTATACTGATGCTTGTAATGGTATTTTTTTTCTGACACAAAATTGGCCTAAATAATATATGTTCAATAATGTTTTCTTTATTAAATCAGTGTAAACAAAATGCATGTGTTTGGTAATATTTAATAGGCTTTCAAAAGCAACATTTTGCATGTTGTAATAGACACATTTGATGAGTTCAGGTGAGTGATGAAAGCAAACTACATACGGTTGTGGTATTAATGTTCCAGAGAACTTTGAACTGTGTTCTCTGAAATGGTGTGCTGAGTTGGTTTTTAAATGTCTTCTATGCCCTACAGACCCCAACTAGAAGTACAACACATGTTTTATTTTATAATTGCATTTGTCTTTTTAGGGATGCAAGTATTGGAGTGGAATGGAATTCCTTTAACTTCTAAAACGTATGAAGAAGTGCAGAGTATCATTAGTCAGCAAAGTGGGGAAGCAGAAATATGTGTAAGACTGTGAGTTTTTCCCCATCTTTTTGTTTCCATTTTTTGGCTATTCATGGCTCTTTTAATTTAAAATTGTTAAGGTGGAACCTTTGCCAGTCAGCAAGATTTACAAGTAATTAGAAAATAAAGTGAATACAAGTTTTATAGATTTCTTGTGTTCAGAATCAAAGTCTAAAGCATAGAAAGAATTCAGCTAATTTTGTGTCTGATTATGTTAGTAGTTCTCCCCTTTCATGCTTTTATTGAAATATGCTTCATTTAAACGAAAGCCTGAACCCATTTAGATTTCATGTCTGTGTATAGTATTTCAAAAGAACTTACACTTAATCCATAAAGATTTCACCTTAAATAATCATTTTTATCAGCTGACTTTTAACAGCATTGCAAATATATATTTGGCTAGAAGGGTGAGCATGCTTGGAAATTGCTTTCTATCATTGACCACTTCTCATTTACCTACTGAAAAAAAAAAAATCAGGGTAGTTGGGGAAAAAAAGGCCTTTTGTCTCCGGTTTCCTCAATTTCTTTCTTAAGTTCTTTGTTTTAAATTTTTAGGGACCTCAATATGCTTTCAGACTCTGAAAATCCCCAGCACCTGGAACTTCATGAGCCACCAAAAGCTGGTAGGTGAAAGTCATCTGCTTTCATCCGGGGGTTAAGGGGGAGATGTAAGTGTAATGATAGTTGTAGAAGCAGGTGAAGCCATAGATGAAAATATAAACACAAGCATAGATAGTGTATGGGCAAAATGTATTTATAGACCAATGTCTATTTATCTACGTAATCATAAGCAGAATCAAAAGCACTACAGAAATGGTTTTTAGCATTCTAGGGGAACACATATTTGTATGTTTGACCCATGAAAGAAATTCATACAGAATTCTTGCTGTGTGAGTTTACATTTTTAACTCTTAAAAAATAAACTCATCCCACCAGAGCAATCCATGGAGCCATTTATTTGGGATCTTATAGAATTTTTAGATAATAATTGATTCTTTTTAGCATAACTGGACTATGGAACACTCATTCTTGAACATTTTGATTGCCTTTCCATTGTAAAGGAAAACAAAATCAACATGTAATTTCATAAGGACACGATGAGATTTAACTCTTTCTGAGCTGACAACTAGAGTCTTCTAAACGTAGATCCATTATTCCATGAAAAAATATCACTTCTTTCGTTATTTAACCAGTATTTACTGACCATTTCCTCTGCTACAGCCAGCATTCTCAGAGTCTGAGTGTCTGCACTAAAGAACAGACCCAGGCCTGTAGAACATTTCATCCATCTGTGCTTGCCAATTACCTTGTCATCTAGAACTCGCATAAACTCCATGGTATTGTGCACCGATGAAACTGAGATACATAGCCACTCTGTTTTGTTGTAGTAGATAAAGCGAAATCCCCAGGGGTTGATCCTAAGCAGTTGGCAGCAGAACTCCAGAAGGTCTCCCTGCAACAGTCACCGCTGGTTCTGTCGTCCGTCGTGGAGAAAGGATCTCACGTTCATTCAGGCCCTACATCAGCGGGATCCAGTTCCGTTCCCAGCCCCGGGCAACCTGGGTCCCCCTCCGTGAGCAAAAAGAAACACAGCAGCAGCAAGGTGAGAAGTGACTCTGAGTTACTTATTTTCTTGCTCTTTATTCAGATGAGGACAGAGGAAATCCAGTATCATTTTCTAAGGTGTTTTTCCTGTGGTTTCTCATTGGAGTGAAACAAGAAAATTTCCATTTCTTAGTATATAACTGATCAAAGTGTTATGACAATGATGTATTTCTACATCTCTTTAAATATTTTAGCAGTTATTATTGTGAGGCATATGCACAGTGTGTCTATTGCTTCATAATTCTAATGCTTCTTTTTAGTTGTAGTTGTTGAATAAATCTGAGCTTCTTTGTATATGGAACATTAGCTTTGCATCTTTTTGGGAACACAGGATACATATTATGCTGGATTTGGTAATTTAAATAAAAAATATAAAGGACACAGAGATAAAGAATGTAGGACAATGAGAAATGAGGAAAACCTGTAATATAAAATTGCCGCTTTGAATTTTATAACTAATGCCATACTAATTGGGGAGCCTGGGTGGCTTAGTCTGTTAATGTCCAGCTCTTGATTTCAGCTCAGGTGCTGGACTCAGGGTCATGAGATCAAGCCCCGCCTTTGTCTCTACGCTCCATGGGAGTCCACCTGAGACTCTCTTGCTGCCCCCCCCCCCATGCACACACATGCGCTCTCTCTCTCTCTCTCAGATAAATGGATAAATCTTTTTTAAAAAAGAAAAATTGGGGCACCTGGGTGGCTCAGGTCAGGGTCCCAGGGTTCTAGGATCCAGCCCACATTGGGCTCCCTGCTCAGCAGGAAGCCTTCTTCTCCCTCTCCCACTCCCCCTGCTTATATTCCTTCTGTTGCTCTCTCTCTCTCTCTCTCTGTTTCAAATAAATAAGTAAAATCTTTAAAAAAGAAAAAAGGAAAACCAGTAATATAAAATTGCCATTTTGAATTTTATCCCTAATTCTATACGAATAAATTTTCCCTTGTTGCAAGTCTTCATTTGAAATAAATGTTTATGACACTATTGTTTCCAAGCTACTGAGCTATTAAAAGAAAACATAGAATTAGTTTTTTAACCTTATAAAAGCAGATGACATGTAGACAGTTTGTAGCTTTTTCTTCATAGATTTGATACTTCCTAGGGAAATTCTCGTTGTGGTCAATAAATATATTGGAAAAAGTATTCTCTTGTTTAAGCATGAATAAAGATTTCTCTTTACATGGTAAGATATATGAGAGGGACAGGCTACGCTTGGGTAGACCAACTGCTGGACTTCAGAAAACAAAGTTCAAAAAAGCAAAGTATAAAAACACAACAGGTATCCCCCCAAATCCCTTTTATTCAGAAACAGACAACAAAGGTATATAATGTTGGATGTCATTAAAAAATGCAGTGAGGGCTTGAAGAGTGAGGTGAAGAAAGCTGGTGTTTAGCTAATGAACTGATTCAGTAATGGGGATACAGGGACCAACATTCCCAGCAGAGAGAGCAACATGTAAAAAAAAAAAATCTCAGAAACAGAAATTGCCTGCTGAGAATGTCGGTGTACAAAAAAAAAAAAAAAAAAAAAAAAAAAAATACAGGGATAAGAAATAAAGGAGAAGCCAAATGGTTGTAAATTGGAGGATATTATGTGCTCTGCCTGACTTTTACACTGCAGTCTGCAGGAAATGAAGAGTCAGTGATAAGCCGTGAGCAAAAATGAAGTAAGAATAACAGGAAGCCTTTGTACGTGAAATCACTCCACAGTCCAGTCCTGTCTTAAAATCAGAAGGTAGTCTTTTTCCTTTTCTCCTCCCTCTGAAGTGCCCCATGCTTTATGCATCTCTTAAGACAATTTGTATCTTTTTTTTTTTTTTTTTTTTTGAGGGAGAGACAGACAGTGAGAGAGAGAGCACAAGCAGAGGGGGGCGGGAAGAGCAGGCTCCCTACTGAGCAGGGAGCCCAATGCTGGATCCCAGGACCCCAGGATCATGACCTGAGCTGAAGGCAGGCGCTGAACCGACTGAGCCACTCAGGCCCCCCAACAATTTGGACCTTGATTGTAGCTACTAGTCTTCCTAGTTAGGCTGCAAGCTCTTTAAGAACCAAAACCCCTTTCTTACTTTCTCTGTGCTATTTAATCACATGGAAGAGGGGCTTACGCAGTATAGGAACAAAATTAAAAAATGTTGTGAATTAAAGCATCTTGGCACTTGTGAGTCTCTATACTATTACGGAGGTGCAAAATTTGATATTTTGTGATAGGTTAACTGTTTTGGCAGTGAATAGAAGATGAAAACAAGTATAATAGGACGAACATCAAGGAAATGATATTGACATGTTTTATGATATGCAGTAATTCTTTTCCATATCAAGAACATGGCCTGTGTGGTTTTACAGTATTTTTGCTGGAATAAAAATTTGTAGAACTGTATTGTTCATAATGATAGTCACATGTAATAAGCCAGCCCTTGAAATATGGCTAGTCTGAACCAAGATATACTGTAAATGTAAATTAATGCCAAATTATCAAGACTTACTATGAAAAAAAGAATATAAATCATCTCATTACAATTTTGATATAGATTTCATGGTGTAATTATAATACTTTGAGTAAATTGAGTTAAATAAAATACATTATTAAAAATTAATTTCACTGGCTAATTCTTACATTTTTAATGTAACTGCTGGAATATTTAAAATTACTAAGTCTCATTTCTACTCTTCAGTGATGATATAGAGATTACTTAACTCTTACCAGTAATAATAACAATAATCAAATCTAATCACTTTTGGGATATATATGTATATAATATTAAATGTACATTTTTATTTGAAATATATACTCGCTAGATGGTAACACCTGAAGAAAGAGACTGTTACCTATTCATTTCTAGGGGCATTTATCTCCAACATTTAGCTGGCGTAGTTTCTTGAAATATTTTTTATGAATGAATGAATAGATAAATTTAGTGATATTTCTTGACCCATCAACACGTAGTATTCATAAAAGGCAATGCATTTTTTCATTTGTTCTCTAAACCTACAGTGTTAAAGAATTTATACTGAGAAATCATGGAAATATTGAGTGATGGTCTGAAACTGACATATCCCTCAGTCAGATAATATGTCCACATATATCATATGTTCTTCAGATAATTTATAGAATTGTGGCTTTAACTCCTTTGTGTTTTCATTAAGGTATGAGACTAGGTATTAAATTATAAAATATTGAAATGGAATGCATTAAAACTAAAATATTTGAATATAGTTAGCATAATTATACATTTGGATACTTAGAATACCATCTAGTAAACATTCTAAACAATTATTCCTAAGTAATTATTAATCTGTTAATACCCAAGTGATTTCTTCTCCCTCGACATAAGTAAAATATGAATCAAAATTATTTAAGTACATGTTTAAATTATATAAGCTATGTATATGACTGTTTTAAATGATTATTTTGTTTAAACTCATTTAGCGTGAATTTTTATCTTCAAAATTTTGATTTTACCACCTGAAGCTGTTTGTCTCTGAGTCGGGGACATCAGCTCTCTGTTTGTACAAATACTACATTGAAATGTAACAAGTCAGCAGTCAGCCATCAGTCATTTTCTTCAGCATTAGGAACCAGCTTGCCAGATCACATTCCTAACTGTTCTTAAAGCTTTACTGACACAAGGAACTTTCTAAGGAAGTGAGAACTTATATAGAAGAGGATAGAACTTTAATTAAGGAATGTGAGTGCTCGCTTCGGCAGCACATATACTAAAATTAAGGAATGTGAAATACGGAGAAGCCGTTGTCTGGGCGCTTCAGTCTAGAAGGGAGCGAGCAGGGGTTGAGCACCCCTGAAGGAGCACAGGGATGGACTTCTCTACCCTCTGTGCTCCCAGGCACTCGTCCTCTAAAAACAAGGTCTTTTTTTTTTTTCTTTTAAGATTTTATGTATTTATTTGACAGAGAGAGGCAACACAAGCAGGGGGAGTTGTGGGGGAGGAGAAGCAGACTCCCTGCTGAACTGGGAGCCTCATCCCAGGACCCCAGGATCATGACCTAAGCTGAAGGCAGACGCTTAATGACTGAGCCACCCAGGGCCCTTAAAAACAGTCTTTTTCATTTCTCTATAGATCTTTAAATCCTGTAAATGCTTAAATTGAATACTTTAAACCAAAGTACTCATTTCATTAAGTAATTGAAAATGTAGTCCCACAGGTATAAAATTATAACTTCAAAACAGACTAAGCAAAGTGAAAAAAGAGATTCCTGTATCTATAATACTAAATACATATTGAAAGGGAGAAGTAGACCCCATGATCTAAGCAGCCAAACAGGTGAAATGCATTTTGCAGGCGGGATGATCTGACCAAATAGAAATTAATTCCAGAAGGAAGTTGAAATGGTAAATTTTGTGAAAGGTGTATCTGTTAATACAATACATGTTTTTAACATTGCAGCCTACTGATGCAACGAAGGTGGTCTCTCATCCAATTACAGGGGAAATTCAGGTAAGGAAGTGTTTTAAAAATCATCATTGTGCCATCTTCATTGGTTATTTTTTCCGCCTACCCTGGTCTGCTGAAATTGTAAACACTGTTAGGACCTTTCCTGTTTTAGATGTATGACAGATATATCACACATACACACCTGAGTACAGACCTATGAAGGAAAAATGCTATTTTATAGGATAGCATTTTAGTACAAATATATAGTTCATAATTATAATGTCATTATAGGTATGGAATTGTATAATTTGATATGTATCTGATGCCTTAACAGTATCAGTATTTTCATGTCTCAGTTTCTACTTGTTGAATGTGTTTCAAACGTGACAGTTTCTTCTGGAAATGTGAGGGTTCGTCTTTGAGTTTCATGAGTCCAGTGCTATCCTCTTTTCTTCCTTCTACCAACAGTTGTTATATAATCGCTGAATATTTCTTCTAGATTAGAGATTTCATACCAGGGATCATAACCAGTTTGTAATTCATAAAATCTACTTGGGGGTTTTGATCAGGAAAATAGAAGAAAAATAGTAGAAATCACTCTTCTTTACATCTATCAATGTGTATTTCTGTGTGTGTATTATATTATAACAATTTCTCACTATGGGTTGTAGTCAGAAATGTTTTAAAAAACTGTGCTTTAGGTGATACCAAAACGTAATTCAGGATAGATAAGAAAAATCATGTAGGAATAAGTAACACAATGCAAAATAATATCAATTTGGAGATAGCAACTTTCAGATAAGGGGGAAGAACAATAAGTCTTAGAGCTGTGTCTTCAACACAGTCTAGAAGAAGTTTTCTTGAACGATTTCACAAAGGACAACAGACTTGAACTACTTTGAGGATAAGCCCCGAGAAAGGGGGACTGTGTTCCTGGGGGAAGAAATGCTTCAAGGAAAGTTCCAGGAGAGTAACAAAAGGCAGGGATCAGCTTTGAGGCCATGAAATGTCCCTGTGCAGATTAAATTGAAACTCAATGAAAAAGAAGCTTGAACACAGCTGAGGGGTGTTAGCCAAGACACTAGGGTGACTGACACTAGTAAATATTGTGGAATAAGGAGAGATTAATTGAAGGGAATCTATATTAAGATTTCATACAGCAAAAAAAAAAAAAAAAAAAGAAAGAAAGAAAGAAAGATTTCATACAGCAGTGGCATCCAGGAAATATAAAGGAGAGGACACAAATGGAAAGGAAGCTTTAATCAACAGAAGTGGAGTATGAGTGTGGAATGGGCAGAAGCACAGAATGCAGGCAGCTTGCCCAGGAGGATCCAGCAGCTCAGATCTGGAACCTTCCACGTTGCACACCTTACAGCCTTGCTGCCTCTTCCCCCTTTCAATAAACCCAGACCCAATCTTTCTTGGTTTCACCAGAAGCCAAGAAAAATACTAAATTTGTTGATTTGCTGATCCCTAGATTTTTTTTTTTTTTAATCTCTCTCTCTTTTTTTTTAAACTTCTTGCTAACAGACCAGTGTTTGCTTTGTTTCTTTTTGGCTTGGGGTTGTTTTTTTTCATCTTTCATTTTCCTTTCCCTTGAGCCGTAGTATTTAATTCTATAGCGGAAATTTACTCTAATAATCTTTCTTAACTCTTAGGCCATTTTCTTTTATTTTTTAGTATTTTCTCATGAATTCAATTTCTAGCTTATTTATTTATTTCCTTGTAGCAAAACCTTTTTGCAAATCCATCTTATATGGACACTCAAATTAATGAATCTGCCAACTCTGGGGTAGCTCAGGGTGGAAGGTGATGGGGGGGCGGTTTCATTCTGTCTCAGAAGTAACACTGAGCAACACTGAGTATTTTCTAAGACACTACAGGATCAGTGCTGGAAAGCACTTTCTTAGGTAGCCTGCAAGTTTTCATTTAAATAAGAAATGGCTTTGGTGCCTCACCAGATGAAAGTGAACATTAAGGCTAACCAAGACTACATGGGGAAGAACATCTCCTTAACAACTGGAAGCTGGTCTAAACCTCAGGGAAATTAATTTCAGAATAATTCCATTTTTTGATACCCCATTAGAGGATACAGTTACTGCAGTTCAAAAATTCCCATTTTTAAAATGTCTTCCTTCGTGGCACTTTGTTTTCTATGTCCTGTTACTTTCATGATCATCGAAGAGAGCTTTTCTGTGTTGAGAAAAACAACAGAAGATTGCTTTTCTGCCAGAAAAATGTAGCCAGAAAAAAGTTGTGGTAAAATTAGGAATTATTTTAATCATCAGATTTTAAATAAAGTTTGGCTTTTCTACATAAACCCATTCTCAACATGAGCACAACATACCTGTTTCCTGTGGTTATAAAAAATAGGTTAGTATTTTTATTTATGGATTTTTTTCTTCTGATAATATAGATCCATTCCTTTCTGTTATCTGATAAACAAAAGCAGCATCAGGCAAAATTAAAGCTTATTCAAAATGATGCCATAAGAATATTTAAATTTTGGAGAAAAATTAGTTAACTTCATTATCTTGAATTATGCAGGTTTTGCAAATATTTCTTTGAATTGTTAATCTTTTCCTATTCTGTGACAGTTGTGCAACACCATTAAACATCTAGGTGACGAAGCTTCTTCTTCCCTTTTAAGCATCTAAAATTAAAGAACAAGATCTTATTGTCTTAAACTCTGCTCTATTAGAAAAGCAGGCACAGAAAAAATTGTTGGTAATATAACATAATATACAAAGAAATAAAATCCACCAGTTCTTAAATATTCTTATATTTCAGACTAACAACTCTATCTTTAAATAATGATTCCACCTACTGCTAATTATTTGGTAAAATGCAAGAGACATTTTCTAATAAATTCATCAATTGATTTATTTTCAAAATCCCGGTAATTGTATTCATGAACGCTAACAACATTTACCATTTTTCTAAGAGTATAAATTTAGTTTGCAAATGTAACTAGCCATTCACTGCATGATTTTTCTTCTAAATGAATTTTAGACAGGCCAGAACTTTAACCATGGAAAGAATGAACCTCACATTTACTAGTAATTAGCATGTGCCTGGGAGCTCTCAATTAAATTAGACATACACTAGTCTGTTCAGTTTCAAGTAAAATGGAAACGAAGGTTGAGGCTCTTTATGAGACTAAAAAAAAAGTACTGATAAATTATTGAATAATAACATATTCTAGATTTCTTAAAACAAAAAATATTCATGGAATATTTTGATATCCTTTTAAGCTTCAAATCAACTATGATCTTGGAAATCTCATAATCCATATTCTCCAAGCAAGAAACCTTGTCCCTCGAGACAACAATGGTTACTCGGACCCCTTCGTGAAAGTGTACCTTCTTCCTGGGAGAGGGTGAGTAAAGACAGTGTCTTCTAAGGATCTCATTGCATGGATTAAAAACCAGTGTTAGTGTTTCTAGTCTCCAGTTTTAAAGAGTTGAATATCTTTCCCTCAGTTTTATTCACATGTCATATTCATTTATTTCCAATTATTAGATAAGGTAGAAATAAGAATTTGCAGTTAAGCCCTGAAGTGTTCCAGGAGAGCCTTGATCATACTAAATCCTGTCTTGATGACACATGTCTGTCTTTTGAATCTAGAAACCTCTATAACCAATCAGATGGACTCAGAAATCATTTAAGGTATTATTTGTGGCGGATTTAGAGAATTTAGCTTTACCTGCCCAAATTCATTTGCAAAACTACTGTTCAGCAATTCATAAGTTACTGTTTTATCTTATAGATTATCATTATCTAGTCCATTACACGTTCATTAATTGACCTATTGATGTCTCCTTATTTATATGTGTATTTTCAAATCATTGTTTTAGAAGTTATAAAATAAGAGTAATATTAGAAATGTTGAATATTTTAAAATGTTTACAAAATTTGGTAAATATTTGGTAAATAGATGAAAAATATCTCTGAATCTCATGTGATAAACTGTTCATATAAAGCAAGCGCTCATTGATGATGTTTAATTTTCACATGATAAATGCAAATTGCTATGTTCTGGTATATAAATCAGTACTCAAGGATGGCTTCAAAACAGTGATTTGGACCCAACAGATCATTATACCTTATCTGAGCAATTTGTCGTAGCCAAATTAGCATGATGAAACCATAAATAATCAACAATTGGGGGTATAATAGAAAGAATTTGGGACTGGTAATTTGAAGGCTCTGGTTTTATTTTTATTCATTTTTCATTTAACTTGAGGATTGACAGTTAAATATTACTTTTACTTGGAAATTTTGAATTGTTGCATGTGAATAGAAAGAATAATGTTGTGACCTACCACGTACTCATTACTCACCTTCAACAGCTGTTACTGCCAGCCCATCATGTCTCATTTTTACCTTCATATACTCCCTCTATACAGATTATTTTAAAAAGATCAAAAACTAGTGATGCACTATAGGTTGGCTAGTTGAATCTAAATTAAAAAAATAGATCTCAACTCATAACTTTTTTCTGCAAATATTTTGCTATGTATTTCTAAAAGATAACTCATTTAAAACAAATACCACATATAATCATTATAATTTTTAAATGTTTAAATAACTCCTTAGTTTCCCCAGATGCCTCATAATAATTTCCTGTTTTGTTTGAAGGCCTAATTAATATTTATAGAACACTTTCTCATTAATAGCAGAATAATGTTTTCTTTTCAAGCACACCAAAAACATTCACCAAGAAAAACTATATTGTGGGCCATAAAACAAACCTCAAAAAATGTAAAAGCACTGAAATCATACAAAGCATGTTCTTGGACTATAGCTGGTTTGTTTGAACAGGGTCAAAACTAAGTTACTTGTTACCTTTGAATCTGCTGTTTGTTGACTAATTACATCACCACCAGCAGATCATCATTTCTAATTTTTCTTGTCAATATTGACAGAGCCAAGGAAGCAGAGCCAATAGTTTTGTCTGTCGGGATATCAAATATACCCAGAAAATAATTTGAAAATTTCCAGGTGTTATATCAAATTAAGGATACAGCCTTTAATTTCATCCTAATGATTTTTATGTAGAAATTTAGAATTGCTGGTTTTGTGATTCTAGTTTTAATTTATTAAATTTAATGTATAGGGGTCACCAAAAGAGCACAGGAAAGGGGAGTTTTCATTTTATGTTCATTTAAATCCTTAGTAGTTACAACTGCAATTTGGCTATCTTTTTTTAATTTGAGTATAATGACAACAAACTGATAATTTCATTCTGCTTTTGATTGGGTCATTAGATCTTCCCTGTTATTTAATGACAATATTATGGGACAAGAAGAAATCACTGCCAATGGTATATCCCTAATTATCATCTGCTAATGAATGAATGAAAATAAAGCAGTGTCTTTTACTTTCTGTCTCCTCTAATAATATCCTGGAGAATATCACCTTTGATCCTCTATGAGAGTCCCTATCTTTTATTTATTACAGATTTACTTAGACTATTTTTTTTTTCAATTAGACTATTACATCCTTGAATAACCTGAAAGGGCAGGCAGATAACAGGACTATGTCAGTTATTCTGGAATGAGTAACAGGGAAGGAGGGAACTAGAGTGAAATAAAGAGTGATTTTTCCCACCTAAAGCCATTGCCCATATTTTGTCAGACAAAACATGCCTGCTGGGTGGGATTTGCCCCACAGGGAACTAATCAACTACCTTTATTCAGTCTGTAAACCTTTCCTTAGATTACTCCTACAGATTACAGTGGCCAAGGCATTTGGCTGTTATTTGGTTTAGAGCTGTTATTTTCACCTTAGCTCCAAGACTCTTTTCTGCCTCATGTTGTTTATATGTTAAGGTGTAGCTCCTCCAGTTATTATTCTCGTATTTTCTTCCTTATTTCTGTTTCTAACTTTTTTCTTCCTGTCTTTCCAACTTGCCTGTTGTATCCTTCACTCTCGCTCTCGGAATCAATGCAGTCAAGTCATGGTTGTCCAGAATGCAAGGTAGAGTTGGTTCTCTTTCAGTATCAAGCTATGCTGTAATGTCTATTTTTATTTTTATTTTTTTGCCTATTTGTGTATATTCACCTGCCATTTGGCTTGGGCTGTAATTTGCATCTTTTTACATGTTGGTGTCTATTGAATTAGGCCACCAGCAAATTGTTTGGATTACAACATTACTGAACAGGTTTGGTAGATGTGTGGCATAGAACACTGAAAAATAGAAAATATTAAAAACAGGAAAAAGATATGAATAAGGAAATACCACCCTGAAATTAGGTGTAACTGGTTTTTTCTATATAATTTGTCCACTAAGATTCTTTTCACTTCTCTGTGATAACCATGGCTTAAGTTCTTCTGGGTCTTCTATTACAAATAAAAGTAAAATCTAGTCATTTTTCACAAGAAACTAGCTGACCTTCCAGATGTCCAGTACTGGGCATGAATGTCATCCTAAATATCATAGTTCTCTAGTCTTTTTCTCTTACTTAGACCCCATATCAAAACATTTCCATGCCATTATACTTTCTGCACCGCAAAGACAGCGCCATGCAGTAGGACACCATTATTGACTTGCTCTCCCACAGTGGCAACAACATGAGAGCTTCCTCCTTTCTTTGCCAGTAGTAGGAAACTGTCTTCTAATAGAGCTCACAACGTGGTACATCATTACATGGTCAGCTAAGGGTAGCTTTCAAATACATAACTGAACACATTCTTCTGCACATCTCATTACATTATATATTAAATGTATTATTTAGTTGGGGAGGTGGATCTAGCACCATCTGTAGCAATGGGCTGATGAGAGTTTTAATCACACCCAGAATATTAATGGTACAGGATTTGGTTTCATCTGCAACATTAAAATCTGACATCTTTACTAATCCTGATGAGCTGTTGCCCAAAAGAAGTTTTTTCTGATTTTGAAAGGTATAGATATTTAAATATTGTAAAGAATAGGATTAGTCACCTCACTCTTTCTAGTGGCCAGAGACTTCGTGTTTCCTTGCACGCAGAATCATGGTAAATTGGATCCTGTGATAGATTGCTTATTATGACTAGTTCCCTCGTCTCAGGACAGCACCCAGATCACTCATCCAGATAGGTCTCAGACTGATGTGCAAAATTAGTTTGGTTGAAAAAGATAGTGTCATTTTAGGACAGACATTATCAGTCACTTTATTCAGAACCTTCTTATCCTTTATCTAGACAAACTGGGGGGAAATTGTCAGAATGACAATGATTGTCTGTCTTTAATTTAGGAAAGAGCGTGTTTTGTAAATGTAGATAATGGCTGAAACAGTCCGGGATGTTCTGGTTACAATTTCAAAGATCTAGAAGGCACTTTCTCACCGTGTGTTTCATCTAGAAGTCACTTCCACCATTTCTTTGAGAACTGTCAGAGCTAGAAGAACTAATAATAACAAGGTACTGACACTGAAATTTTGGCTCAGGAGGCCACTGAATTAAGTCCTAAAGAACTTGGGGTTGAATTTCAACCCTGCCTCTTGGAAGTTGTGAGGTTTCTCTAAAACGATCTCCTCTTCTGCTAAATAAGAATAATAATAACACCCCTTTAGGTTTTTTTTAATAAAATAGACTCAGTAATAAACCAGAAGTAATAAGCATAATGTCTGATACGTAATAGGCTCTCAATAAATGGCACTCGATAGTATCCTTGGTATTATGTACAGTTACATAATAACTTAGGGTAGGTTATACCCCTAGAATTTCTGGAAGCAACTCTGAAACTGGCCTAAAATTGTTATGATATGTGTATACATACAAATGCATATAATTTATATTCAGGAAATATACATATGTGTATATATGTATACATACACACACACACACACACATATATTTAAATTCAGGTGAAGACCTTTAGATTGTAGGGTAGGTTATAGGAAAGGCTACCTAGATACTTCAGCTTAAGAAAGTTGCAAGTAAGAAAGTTGATGGATTGTTCTTATTTTATGATTGGCTACATCAAGTTGCCCATGATCAGTTATACCCACAAAAAAATGATGTGGAATGGTTGGGCTATAGAATTATACAAAATAATTTAACAATACTGCCAGGAAACCAAACAACTTTGTTTTCTTCAAGTTTTCTTCAATCATAAAATATAATACATTTGTCATTCTTAAAATTAAAAAAAAAAAATCCTGTTCGCTAATAAGAATTTCACTGGTCCAATTTTCTCATCTCCTGTCGTTCCCTCTTCCCACCCTTGGAGCACTATACTCAGAAGCTCTGAAAACCCAGTTGTCAGCCCCGAGAGGAGGGGAAACAAGAAAAGAGCCTCCAGAGTGCATGAACTCAGTCCTTGGCCCTGGCTAACTAAGAAGTGGAAAAGAGCAAATCTGAAGGATCTCACTCTCGTTTTCTCTCATTATACTGTTTGACAAAGTACAGGCCTTTTGCCATGAATGAGATTTTGCTCTGATTGAAGCTGATTTTCATTATCATGATAGCTGGAAGTTCAGTTCCAGACCGGACTTTCTCTAAACGTCCTTGTTAACATATCAGACTGTTTCCTCCAGGACCTCTATAAAGCAGGGACAGGTGTTGCATGCATTTACAATTCAAAGGCCAAATCTTTTTTCATTTCAATTGATTTTAAGGGAAAAAAATAGAAGTATATTTTAAGGATTCGTCCAATAAACATTTCTTTAGCACAGAATGTTCTAGACACTGTGCAAAATGCTAAGGGTAGATAGAACTGACAAATGGCCACATAGGCTCTGACTTCAGGGAGCACAGACTGTCAAGTGATGTGCCAAAAACATACTGCTGCTCAGAACAGTACGGCTCATAAGACGGGATATGATTGGAGCTTCTTTCTAAATTAAAGGAAAATCCTTAGAGGAGTAATTAAAAATAAATTGTGTGTGTGTGTGTGTGTGTGTGTGTGTGTGCACACGCGCTTGTGCACGTGCTTGTGTGTATGATTTCCAATAAAGGAAAACCAAATAAAAGAAATGAAAACCTTCAGTATTTCAGATAATTCTATGAAAGAGAAATACAAAGAAGCCATCATATTCCATTCACCTTTCTTACTTTTTTTGAAATTAGAGAAACTCAGAGAATTTTTTTTCTTCTAGTATAGGGGAGAATAATTGAATTTCATGTATCTTTTTCTGCCTGTCATAAAAGCATGTCTACCCCTGAGGAGGTAACTAGTAAATAATTTAAAAAATGAAAGAGAAAAGAAGTTGATTAGTCAAAACTTCAAGAAGATGAAGGTTAATATTTTTATTAGCACCATGACCCATCTTGATTAATTAACTTTTTATTTTCCCTTATTAAAAAACTTCTTTGATTATTAGATACAACCTAATTGTTCTAATATAATATCATTATTGCAATCTTCCAATGAGGGAATATAATGTGTTTTCCAGACAAAGAAGGGAAAGGAAAATGGGCTCTGCTTTTTTCTCGACCTAATTCAGGCTCACATTTAAGAATCCCACTGCTTACCTAGTCACCTTCAACTTGTCAGTCCAGATTTTGATGTGGCTATGAGAAGTGCCAGCAGTTTTCAATTGTGTAAAGTGGAAACACAGCCCATTGAGATCAGTGCTCAAGATGGTCAGTTCGTGGCAGTTCTAAAACAGGGGTTAAAAGGACTTGCTTTGTGTGACCATCTCTGAGCCATAACATTCAAGACCAAAAAAAAAAACTCTGCAAAGGATTGCGTTATCATTGACACAGCACCACCAGAAATAGTGGGGGCAAATGGTGTGTTCCTGCATTAATTCTAAAGGCAGTAGACTCCTTGAGTCCAAAGAGAATTGAAGAATGGCAAACTCACTAATAACATTAAATTCCCCCCCAATTGTGGCTGTTTCTGAGTGGATCTGGACAAGAATAAATATTTATAGTAATTATACTTCATTTCACAACACTCTCTTAGGATATACTATTCAGAATTTGCCTGAACAACTCTAACACTGGCCTAATTTTTATGATATGTGTATATATACATATACACACATATTGTATATAATTTATATTACATATATAGGAAGTATATATATTTAAACTGAAGTGAAGAACATTAGGTTCTATGGTAAAGAAGACAAACTAGGTACTTCAGCTCTTAAACCTGAAGTTAAGAAATTGGTGGATTATTCACTTTTTGTGAGCCTAATCAATTGAGTTCATAATAGCATACGTTTAAGAGCAACCAATCAGTGTTGCCCTATGCTTGAATCATGGCCTCACCAGTTAATAACTATACAGCCTTTCCAACATACCTTAATTCACTGAGTTTCATTTTTTTAATCCTGTCTCATAAAATTTCCATGAGGATTAAATGAGTTAATACATAAGAAGCATTTAGAACTCTGCTTGGGAAAAACTAAGCTTTTAATGAATGTGAGCTGTTTTTATTTTAATGTGCTTACTTTATAAATTGCTTTTCATATATGAATTAAGAACTTCTGTTAAATGTGTAAGTGAAAAAATGACTAAAATATGCAGGTGAAAAATTATAATAACAATTATTCATAGATTCAGAAAAGACATTTAAATAATACAGACTATTTTCACAAATACTGACATATCTAGGATTTTAGTGAAAATACTTGAGTTTGCATTTGACGTTAATTCCTATCTTTTTGAAAAGTTAAGCATTTAATTTTTCAGCATTGGAAAAAAATAATTTACTACTATTCCCCTGTATTATGAACCTTATCCGTATGTTTCCCCATGATCTCATTACCTTACTTACAAAGCCCAAAACAAATAGAAGCCTTAAAACTTATATTGTCATGTGTTTTTCTTCTAAGTATGCCTACCTAGAGAAATAGCCATGAATTCTAAAGTAGTAACCAAGGCTTGCTATTATCTTGAAAGTGGTCACATCCATTCTTCCCATGTCATTATTTTTAAAAAAAAAAAAAAATCAAAAACATAAGATATAAAGGAACAGAGCTTACCAAAGTTATTTTGAATTTATATTGTGAAATATTTCAAAATCAATGAAAATTATAGAAAATAACTAACAAATACTTGTGTTCTTGCCATTTAGTTCCATCAAATTTCAGTATTTTGCTATATAGTCTTCATTTTTTTATTAAAAATATTTTATGGATACCCTGAGGCCCTCTGAAACCATTCCCCTGTCCACTTGAGATAACCACTAAATAGAATTTATTACCTATAATTGCCAAACTGTCTTATGATGTTTATATGCATTTATTTTATATACATGTATTCATATTTTACTATATTATTTCCCATGATTTTGATTTTAAATCATAACTCACTATAGTTATCTTTCTGCACATTTTTTGCTCAACTTTTTTTCAAGATTTATCCATCTTAATTTATGAAGGTATATAATTATTCACTTTAACTGATGCTTACTATTTCATTGAAAGAATGTATCATAATACATATTATCTTATTAATATGCTATTAGAAACAATGTTATGGTGAATGTTCTTAAAAACATTCTTTGTGCAAAGGTGGGAAAACTTCTGTAAAGTGGAAGTGGCAGAAGTCAAAGTAGAATTTTCTAGGTATTTGGGTCCATAATCTTCACCAGTTTCATCTAAAATTCATCTAAAAACTGTACAAATTTATACTGTCTACAGTCTTTGAGAACTCCCGTTTCTTTAAATCCTTGCATATGCATTTCCCTAAAATTGTTTGCAATTTGTCCTGAATGAAAATATGGTCAAATCCTGCTCTCATTTTCACACAAATGAGTTAGTTAGAAGTGACGAGAATGATGCTTTTTTTCTTAAATTGAATTTACTTCTCAGTGGCTGACACAGGAGGTCTTGGGAACTGTTTTAAGTTCATTGGTTCTCCATCTGCACATTAGATTGACCTGGGATATTTTTTTAAATTCTACTACTCAAGCCTCATCCCAGACGTATGAAATCAGGTTCTCCTTGGAGGTACAGGGCAGGGAAATGTGGGTGCAGTGCTGGGCCCTACTTGGCAGCCTCGGAACTCAGATTCCTGGGTGATGCCAATATGCAGTTCATGTTGGGAATTCCTGCCCTGGCGTGTGGCTGATAAGAAAGAGAATAAAGCTGAAGATAGAAGAGAGACATGATAAAAGTGAGTGGAAACTAGAGCTTGATTGTCAGTTGCTCTGTCTAGAATGGTTAGGGTAAATTAGTACCTGGGAAGCAATAGGAGGAGGTATTCCAGGATGTGGCTGTGCTTGAGACCAGGGTCTAACAAGAGTTAGGAACAACAAATCAAGGGTCAGGATCTGGTCCCTTTAGAAAAAACAATTTGTAAAATCAAAGCACGGGAAAGGACTCCAGATGACTAGGTTGGTTTTTAGGACTCTGCTGCCCATGGGAGCTGAAGTATTATCTAGGACCTAAGCTATAAGGCTATGCAGAAAATTTGGGGAAAAGGCCATGAGGATTGGATAAAGGCCTCATCTGTGTGGGTAACATTGGCTAATAGCAAACAACAGTAATTCCAACCCCATGATCTGGTAGATGTCAGCTATAGATGTTCTGTTTGTCTTAACTAGAATAAGTTTGGGATACAAACTTCTAACTGCTGCTCAGACGGAATGGAAAAATCAAGGAAAAATTCACATGCCCCAGGTTGTAAGGAATGAGGAACTATTTTGATCTGGTTTGTAATGATTTATCCAGGCTATTGACATAAACCCAGAATTTTTATGTAATTCCTTTATAACTAAATATCCTGCTTTACTAAGAGTGTCAAATTATACTTTAAGTACAAGGTAACAAATGTTCATAGAATCTCAGCTGTAGCAACAAACATTTCTCATCCTTTCCTCAGTCAAAACAATCATTACAATTTTATACAGACAAAAAAAAAAGACCATTTGGCTTTGCGGACATGATTAGAAGCAAAAGTATTAGAAAGTGAGATACCAAATTATATTTTATGGGGAAGAAGATATTGATGTTACCATCTAGTTCATGCAACAGTCTCCTGGATTCAGGAAAGAGAAAGGTTCTAAAATGATGGTAGAGTTAGAACACCTAAAAGCCTTTCTTTAAAAACTACTTTAGGACAAATGAAACTAAAGGCGTCCAACATATTTTTAAATTGTCATTTTGTATTCAACTTAAAAAAAGGTTTTAGACAGGAAGGTGATGGGATGATTGCATAATGTTTAAAACAAAATTTCATTTTAAAATGTCTGCATGCTGGCTGTGAAGGCATCAGTTAAGGTGAATAATCAAGATAACTCTTTTTTTTCCTTCCAATTCAGTGCTGAGTACAAGAGGAGGACTAAATATGTTCAAAAAAGTCTTAATCCTGAATGGAATCAAACAGTAATTTATAAAAGTATCTCCATGGAACAGGTATGCAATGATTATTGTCTATATAACATATTTAGGCTAATATAAGAAAACCGATGACAAAATTATTGCAGAATTGTAATCTATCAATTTTGCCATGCAAACAAAAAGAAATGTGTAAAATACAGATAATAAACATAGCCAAGTGAAAAGAAATAGGTACGGGGCAAAGTTACCATGAGTGTAAATGTGTGCCTTATAAGAAAGAGCCCAAAAATAAAGAAATAAAGAAACATCTTCCATCAATTATTGTAAAATTTAAATATCCAGACTGGGACACATTTATCAAATTTTAGGGGAAAATATTTTCCAACTAGCTATATATTTTTTTGGTAAAATTTGGTCAATCACTTTTACTTCTTTCCAGTTTTACTGAGATAATTGACATAATACATTGTATAAGTTTATGGTATCCATAATGATCTGATGTGTATATATTACAAAAATAATAGCTGGCTATATTTTGACTTTTACAAATAATACAAAGAAAATATTCAGTGTATATGAATGTGTTGTTGCACCAGACAGCAGTTTAAGAATTCATCTTTTCTCTAAATTAAGGCCTCTTATGAATCAGGCATTGTGGGGCTAAACTTTACAGACAAAGACATACAGAAGACAAACTGAAAGGATTTTCAAGGAGATTTAGGATTTGTCCTCTGGAAGATTTCTAATTTGATTATGAAGTTGAGGCTAGGTACAAATTGTAATCTGGATTCTTGAATTTAAAATAAGTTAAATTTACCCACAGAAATAAGACAATGCTACTTTATTTTTTGGCATTTTACTAAAATAAAAAAACTCCAATCTAAATATGTTACCTAAATAACCTAGGCAATTTTGCATCCTATAAATCCATGTATTTAAAGAGCATTTATAGATTCTGCTCTTTTTCTTTTTAAAAATCAATAGGGAGGTTTAGAAAAGAGGGAATTAGGAAAAGTTTGAGGTCTCTTATGAACAAATACTAGGTCGGACTCTAAAATCACTGACATTTTACATAATATTTAATATAAACCTACATTTTAGATAAAGTTTGAAGTCTTTTTACACAAATGGAAACAGTTTAAGGAAGTGAAAAATAGATGTGATGAAAATTTGTGGGGTTAATAACATTTTGATTTAAACTGTAGCTCAAGAAGAAAACCTTGGAGGTGACAGTCTGGGATTATGATAGATTTTCTTCCAATGACTTTCTTGGTGAGGTGAGCATCTGGTTTCCTTTTCTTTATTTGCTTTCACTATAAGCCACCAATTAAAGTTTACTGATACAAGCATATTTCTTAAGTTTATTAGATTATCATTTTGGTGAAAGCCCTTTTGTAGGTAGGATATATTTCCTGATTTATTCTTTGACTGGATGAATAGTAATTTGAGTAATGGTTTTCATTCTGCCATTTGATGTACTTTTATTAATTTATTAATTTTATTAAATTTTATTACTTTTACTATTTATTAAGTTTTATTAATTTTACTATCAATTTTATCGATTATTAATTAATTAATATGTATTAATTTATTAATTAAATTCACTGTTGATTTTATTGAATTATTAATTTATAATTAATTTTCAGATGAATTATTAATTGCTTTGGTTGGAGATATGCAATCATGCTGTGAATCCAAATTTGAGGCAGATTACTATAAAATGAGCTAGATTTTTTAAATAGATTTTCAGGTACTTAATTGTTCTTCCTCACTGCAGCTGTCAATGGTTTGATGTGACTTTCTGCATTCTTATTTCCTTTAAGCATCCCAAGAAAAATCTCTCAAAATATTTTATGAGACAGAACTAGAAGTAGGAGAAAACAATGCAAAACAATTTTATGTAAGTTCACATGGAATCTAACCTAATCATGAAATCTGGTGCAGTGGTCAGATCCTGTGCCTTTTTTTAAATCTATCATATTTCAAAAAATATACTATATTTAATAATCTTTACTTAAAGCAGAAGTTATAAATTAATGTTAAAAAAAATCATCTTCAAAAATAAAATAACACCTAAACAATATGATATCCCTTCCCAGAAACAATGGACAACAGTTGTTTAGTCTATGTGCCATGAGACCTTATTTGGTTCCAAGACTCCATACTTTTCTTTCCTATCAAAACTTGGCCATTTGACCTTTACTTGTAGGCTTCCTTGCTGGTATGGCCCCTGGTACTAGTCTTTGGACAGTTCTAGGATGCAATATGCTATCTGACTTAATGTTCCATTTCAGAAAACTGATTTATGTAGTCCTTATAATTTATTGTTGACATGAACCTAGAGCATATATTCATTGTGTTCATTCTCGTTTTTTTATATCTCATCAAATCTAAAATGCCAGCAATTGTGAAATGGGTTATTACTCATGAACTACTAAGAATTTAAAAAATGCTGCTAGTCAAACCATGACACAATACTTTCTCACCATAAATTGTTAGTCATATCTCTATTTCAAATATGAGTTAAAGTATGTTTTAAAATACAAGGAATAAGTCAGTAATTGCAAATAATCCATTTTTTTCTTTTGTCCCTCTCGTAACTAAAAGCAAATTTTTAAAAATGATATCCTAGTTTTAAAAAAAAAGATATCCGAGTTTATTACTAAATGTGTTCATTTAACAAAAGAGGACTTTCATTCACAAAGATTGAGTTGAGACTCCACCTTTTTACATCATCTCCAAATAATGTAACTAACAAAGATTTTATACAGTTCAGTTTAATCAAAAGTTCATTTAAAAAAAAATATTTATTTTAGAGAGAGAGAGAGTTCACAGTGGGGAGGGCAGCAGGAGAGCAGAGCAGAGCAGAGCCCTGTGCAGGGCCCGATCTCACAACCCTGAGATCATGACCTGAGCCGAAATCAAGAGTCTGATACCCAACCGACTGCACCACCCAGGTGCCTCTAATCAAATATTTTTCAGGCATCTAATATGCACAAGACTTTGCTCCCAATGTCATGGGTAAAGAAAAATGAGGAAGACAGTCTTGTCATCTTCAAAGTCATACTATGTCTTTTGGCTTATATCCTTGAGTAAATTTCAGATCACAGAAACAAGTAATGAATGAATCATATCAATTTCATTGACCTATTGCCTTTTTTCAGGTATTGATTGATTTATCTAGCACATCTCATCTCGATAACACTCCTAGATGGTATTCTCTCAAAGAACAGACTGAAAGCATTGATCATGGCAAGTCTCATTCCAGTCAGAGCAGCCAGCAGTCTCCAAAGCCGTCTGTCATCAAAAGCAGAAGCCATGGTATCTTCCCTGACCCATCCAAGGGTAGGAGTTATTTCAAGTAGAAAAAGCTTTTTTCTATTTGTTCACTCAGTAACTTTTGAATATGAATGCTTGTATACTTAATATATTTTACAGTGTTGGATTCTTTTGGAAAGTATGTAATATAATATCCTACAAATAGTAATGGATATGGAATCAGGAAAAATGGGCTTTAGTCTCAGATCAGCACATAATTAGGTGTATGACTCTGTGATCTTTACCTCTCTGACTCTGGTTTTCAAATGGTACAACAGAGGGGGTTGGGCTATAGGAGCTGTTGGATTATTTCCAGCTGTCAAAATGAATGATAATATGATTTTATAAAATATGTTGGGGGTATTTCATAAAGAAAAATAAAAATCCTCAACATTTCATTGACTAGACATACTCATCATTACCATTTATGCATATATTTTCTCGTTGTTTAAACCCCTATTTTTTTCAAAGGTATATTCTTACTCATATATGTGTAATATAACAACATATATAATTTTGCATCCTGGTTTTTACTTACCATATCAAGATCATTTTCCCCATGTCACTGAAACAATGGGTATGTCAAAATTTGATTATACCTTTCCTAAATGTTGGCCTCGAGCTAATTCTATGATTTTTTTTGAACTACTATCATTATTTTTGAAATGGTAATGTTATCCCTTGGGTTTGGCAGTTTGCACAGCATTCCCATGTGAATGAGCTTTTCCTTCGAGAGGTTCGTTGCCAATGATCCTACAACACAAGCTTAACCTTCATCATCAACCAAGTGACTGCCTAGATGAGATAACCATGTAGTATCTTACCTAGACATACTGAACTATTTTTAAGTGTCAACTATAAATTTTTATACCGGACCTGAGCATTGCTCCCTTCTCTCCTCTTCTCAGAAAGTACATCAAATTGAAAAGTGGTTCTTTGTACATTAGAAAGGAATGGGTCACAAGTGCAAGTGTTCTCGGAGATGGAAAACCACGAGGCCAAGTCCAGTAGGCCACTGAGTTGATATGACAAACCACGGACTGACCATGAGGGCTACAGATGACTTATGAATGAGCTTTATAGGTCATTTATGGATTCCACTTAGCCAGATCAACTCTACCCTGATTAACTTTCTGGAAGATCATTAGCATACAGATCTCTCTCTCTGACGGCCATAGTAAATGTGGGATCTCTATAGACGTTCTCTGAAACCCTCTGAGACATGATTCTCCAGTCTCTACTGTTTATGTGTCCTGGTGACTCAGGCCCCTTCATCCGGGAATTCCCTGCATTTTCACTGAAAACTCCTCCGTGGGCATGTGAGCTTCTTGTCTCTTGCCTGGTCCCTCCTAGAATTAGCGGTGGCTTGGAGAAACTGAAAGCTAACATACGCATTTCCATGAGGCTGGTGAGATGTCTGCCCTCTTCTCAGACTTATCTCTTCTCACCATGATTATCCTTTTGACTTTCCTCCCCAAAACTGTTTCCCGAATGTTTAATCACATTACGGAGTGGCGAGCAGTTGCATAAATGAGCCCGAAAGGAAACCGAATTAACATAAATCTTAGACAGTTCCAAATTGTGTGAGACCAAGCTTGACAGGAGGAACGCTGGAGCACTGTTAACTCACGTCTCACCCTCTTGTAACCAGACATGCAGGTTCCCACCATTGAGAAATCCCACAGTAGTCCCGGTAGCTCGAAATCCTCCTCCGAAGGCCACCTGCGCTCTCACGGACCGTCGCGCAGTCAGAGCAAAACCAGCGTCGCCCAGAGCCACCTGGAAGATGCTGGGGCTGCCATAGCCGCCGCCGAAGCCGCGGTGCAGCAGCTCCGCCTGCAACCAAGTAAAAGACGCAAATAAATTCCTCAGCATGGCAGCTTCCTGTTCATCTGTTGCCTCTCTCTCTCCTGCTGTCCTTCCCTGTTCGCTTTCCGTGTTTTGGCAGACCCTGCTCCCTCTGTCCTCTGTCCCTCTGTCCATGTGAGAACAGTACCAAGACATCAATCCGCTCTTTCTTATTTAGATTTCTTTTTTTTTTTTTTTTTTCATTTCTTTATGTACGTGGACTGCAGTAAAACTGGCTGTTTCCCCTCTGTCTCCACCATCCATCCAACCTGGCTCACAGTATTTGGTAGCTGTGTCTGTGATGTTTGCAGGCAAAGCAGTGTTGTGTGTCCTTTTCGTGTGCACCGAAATATCCTTGAGAATCCAGGAATTATAAGCACAAGTGGCTGCCAGTTTTCCAGGCATTACACCAAAAGAAAAAAAGAAAAAAAAAAAAAAAAGAAAAAAGCACACACACAAGCATTTAGAGCTGATTAGAGATGAGATTCTCGCATCCGAAAACACTCAGAAATTGTTGGGCAGAAGAGTAATGCGACCAACAGTCGAGTTCTTGAGCGGAGCGGGAGGGGGAAAGCCATTTCCAGCTTAAAAACCTCAATGAATTATGCATGTGAAATGTTGTAGCTTTCCATGTGGGAAACTTTCTAGCCTTTTGGGAAACACATCTGTGAAGAAAATCAAGTCTTATATTTTCCAAAAAGTACATAATATTAATAGATGTATAGACATATGTGATGAGGCAGTGTCACCTCATTCAGGAACACAGTCGGGTCCATTCTCTTGGATCACACTTTGTATACCCTATCAGAGAATTTCTAGGTTATTTCCTTTTCTAACCATTGGAAATCCTTACACAGTCAAGATGCTGATCAAAGAGTAACCGCTCACCCAACTTAACTGCTGTTTTGTCGTTGAGTTTGCAAAAACTTAGTCAGTCGATATGCAAAAACCGAACAAGTGCAGAGATCTGACAAACGGAGCTGCCGTTTCACTTCCAAGCAGCGTCAGCCAGATCACGGAGAGAGATTGATGTTAGCCCCATCTCCCCAAGTCTTCATTTCCTGAGAAACAGCCAGTTTTAACCCCTCTAGTGCTGTGCATGTGGTGTCATTTTGGCCTTTGAGAACACAACTTCCTGGGATCGAGCAAAAGATCACTTCTGTTTGCATGAGTAACATTGAAGCTGGTTCCATCTGAGGATACATACTCTGGGTTTCCATTTCACCCACACTGCCACAGCAGCACATAAAAGCGGTCAGACTAATCATGCCAGGAAGCAGCACAGACACAGCATAGCAGGCGTCCTCCCCATTCAAAGAACTCAGTCTGATAATCTGCCTCCACCAGCCAATGGCAACCAAGACCAAAGCCAGCTAGCCCTCAGGAAGGTGGTGTCTGATGGACCAATCAAGCCAGAAGGAGGTGAGCAGAAAGGCGCTATGCAAAGCACACAGCCAAGAACATCCCCCACATTTAAAGCCCTCATCTTTTAATTTTTTAGAGATTGTCTGATAAAATATGTTTATCTCCTTTTTAATGTGCTTTTGTGGGCATGGCATTTCAGGACTTTCATCATCACCGTGTAAGTCCCCAGAACAGTCCCATAATATATTGACTACAGTGATTTGTATTTTTCTATGCACCGGGCATCTTTTGACTTCTGTTGGGAAATAGATTAACAATATTCATATTGCAGAATGGAATGCATGCTACTAACCTAATCTGTTCAAGCATGACTATAAATATGTTGCATTGTGATAAAAGTTTAAACTGCTCAAAATTCGAATTAGCATACCAGTTGGAATGTAGATCAGTTTTTGTCGCATATTATTTCAAGTGTAACTTTTTGAAACTTCAGTGGATTTTGGAAATTCTTAGAGGAAAGTAAGGGGAAAATTGTTAATGCACTAATTCACCTTTACATGGTGAAGGGTTCTCTCTTGATCCTACAAACAGACATTTTCCACTCATGTTTCCATAGTTGTTAAGTGTATCAGATGTGTTGGGCATGTGAATATCCAAGTGCCTGTGTAATAAATAAAGTATCTTTATTTCATTCATAAACTATGGGTTCTGAGCCATTGTTATATAATGTAGCTTAAAATGAGTGTGTCAGTTTTTGCTTTCTCATTTGATTCCTTGCAATAGAGTATTGCTAGTTACTGTTCTGTTGCTAGTGAGACCTCCAATGATAGAACATTTGGGGAGTGGAACAAAGTTTTATGTTGAAACATCATTAGCTAGATGGAAAAATCATTACCAAATGAAAGCACCAAGCGTCCATAAACACGTGAGTAAGTAATGGGGTTGGGCTCTTCTAGGCAATACTCCCGCTGTTTCTGGCCCCCACATCTGATCTACTCCACAGTCTTCTCAGGTTCCTGGATAGAGGAGGACAAATTCCCTGAGCCCTGGCTTTGGAGATCTAGCTAAACTAGATTCCCGTAGCTGTGTTCAGAAAGGAGAGCAAGTTTGTATCCATCCCTAACTAGACCCCAACACTCCCGGGATTTTCCCCCAAGAAAGAGTATCACCGCCAGTACCAGGAATCAAATGAAGGTGATTATAAAATTATCTTCAAATTTAATTCAAAAACATTTATAAAATAAAGTGTTTAAAAAAATAGGATAGCAGTGCCCCTCTGAAGTGCCCCCCAGCCCTAAAATACCTGATTTTGTGATTCTCTACTTGTCTGCAAATTAAAGTCAAGCCTTATACTTTTCTATTGTCTTTTTTTTTATTCTCCAAAAACTACCATTTTTAATATGTCTTGTCCCAACGAATCAGATATTTAGGAGAAGTGAAAGATGTATGTTGCCTAAAGCACAGTGATGTTTTCTGAATTAGCTGGGTAATTATCCCCTATGCACAGATTGCCTTTTCTAATTAGCGTACTGGTACTTTCCAAAAGTACTTAAAATCTCACCTCTTACCTTTTCTTCCGTCAAGTTCAGTTGGTTTCTTACAGCCACTCATTTTCTTACTTTAAGTATTCCGTAATGATGTCACAGTAGTGAAATGCTTCCCTATCTCACTCTATTTTAAATTATCATGATTTCGGAATTACTATATAATCTTTTGTCTAATGTTTTTACTAGATGCAGTTCTTAAATTTGTAGCACAATATGTTTAATTCCTTTTCCTTGCATAACGATGTAATGAATAATCTCATCCATTTAAGGTGCTGTGACTGAATCCTGAAGCCATTCTTTATCAAAATAATCAAGATAACATAGCCTGCTTTCTTGTTTAATTTGGTAGTGATGATAAAATGCCATTTTCTAAAACATATTTATTTCCCTGCTGCCGTAAATATACCAACAATGTAATTCAACCATGCATTTTACCAATGAAGGGTAAACATGCTATAGGAATTGAATTTATATAAAATGATGTAGAATTCAGTTGTAGTAGAAAAATGGGTATGAGATTGAAACATACAAAGCGTCAACAAGGTCCCGTTCACTAACTGCATAAGTAAGTGTTCTTATTAATTTTAAGTGTTTAGATCAAAGCCTTCCATTTCAAGCCTCACGATGGAGTTCACACAGTCCCGTTTGCACTCCGATGATAGTGCCCTCCATTTGAACAGTCCTTCACGTTGTACTGAGTGTTCTGTCACCCATCTTCTCATTTTACCACACATGGTAGAGGAGGTATTCATGGCAGATATTCTTATAGTTGTTTTCTGAGTGATCAGAGAGTGGGCTGGGATGACGGAGAGAATACACAGAAATTTCTAGAATCAGCAACATGACCCTTGTTTCCTAGGCCTACACCTTTGTTTCTTAAATAGCATTGGCTCCTCTGAAATCAAACTCTTCTGATTCCAGTAAAAACAGTTGTCATTTACATACTTGTTATTTATCACTTAAGTTCTTACAAATGATTAGAGGTTGCTAGAAATGATGGCAGAATACAATTTAGACTTGCTCTCCCTACATGATCCTTTTTCTGAAGGCTGAAAATTAAGCTGCCACGAAGCGAGGAAATAAAGACCTCTCATGCATGAGCCCAGTGTGGCAGTAAGCAGAGTCCGTAGAGACTGTGTGTACATCTGTAGTCATTTCTATCAAGGGTGACAAAATTGTCCCTAAAGAGCCTTTCGAATTTTTGTGTGTGTGTGAACTTCTCAGCAGATTTCTGCCTGAAGTGGCATAAAATATGGGTTAAGTAAGAATTATGGAGTGAGCCAGAAAGAACTTTCTCTCCTCTTCTGGGCTTAGTTATACTCTAGGAACCCCGAAGAGAAAGATTAGACAGATTGTGCCAGATAATCCTAATGCCTAAACAACTCTTTTGTATTTAGAAATCCCTAGAAATGGGTTTTTTTTTCCAAGCCAGTTGTTTTGGCTGAACAGAGGCTCTGCCATTTCAGAAAGTGACAGCAACCAGAAAGGAGAGTTTAAAAAATAGTTTTGTTTTGTTTTGTTTTGTTTTTACCATATTCAAACTGAAACAAATTGAAGCATATTTTAACCTTAAAAATTAACTAGTTGACAACCACTATTTTACATTTTAAGTGCTTTTGAAATTCCTGACTTATTCTTGTTTGATACTAAGACTTTATGTGAATTTTAAAATAAGGAACAGTAATAGAGGCTGAGGAGAAATGTCCCTCCACTCTGGGAAATGAGATAAGAGCCATTGGAACGGGTTGGAGAGGATAGGCGAGCAGGTGGACCATTGAGTAAGTTGTGTGAGGAAATATGATTAAGCATTCCTTGGAGGGGTCGAGTTGTAGGAGAAAAGTCTAAAGCTATTTCCACAGACCACTGCTGGAAACTCTGCTTTCAATAAGGCTCATTTTCAGCCCCTGTCACAGAAGCGTTTCATATCTGCAGTGGTCGTAGTGAACTCTTACTAAGCCATCACGCTGTGGGAGCTGCTCTCTTGGGCGAGTGGTAGGGGGTGGCCGGGCTGGGAAGTGGGGTGCGCTTCGGGAGTAGAGGGTACTGTCGATGACGAAGGACGATAGCTAATCTGTGTCCCATTCTCTTCTGACCAGAAGTAGATGGTCACTTTTGGTCAGAAAGAATTTAGCATTTCTGTTTCTGGGAAGGACAGGGTTCAAAAGGAGAAATCAGAAGACAAGTCAAAGTGAGTTCATTTGGAGGTGAAGTCTTCCATCACGTATGTAAGAGGTTAATAAAAACAGATTTGTGTTCCTCATTTCAGCGTGTTCATGTAAAAAACAAAAACTTAAATAAAAGTTTGGGTAGTTGAAAATGAAAACAAAATTTAACCTGTAATGATCTGAAAAGAGCAAACATCCAGCAAAATCTGAAAGACTCCAATGGGATAGTTTCAGCTTTCAGAGTTCTCTGCTTGTTTTTCCTGGGGGTGAGGGTTTTCTTTGTTGTCTGTGAAGATCAAGATGCTCTTCTGAAGTTTTTTTTAAGAGTTTCCATACTCTCTTAGAATTATGATGCATTTTCAAATCTTTCTTCAGTCATTAATTGCCAGGAATATCTCCGCCATCCATGCAAAGTCACAGAGAGTAAATGTATAGCTCTGACCATGTGACACTGTGTCTCGTTTATGGACGTTTATCCGCAAAGGTGAATCCACCGACCTTTGGCAACTTTGTTCTTTTCCAGTAATAGCTGTGGGTCTGCACCAAGCCATTCACATGTCTGCTTCACACTGGGGATTTATATGTTCATTTCATGTGACATGACCAACAAGACCAATGGGCGTACCTCAGTAGGGCCGTACCTTGGTCAAACGATCTAGCTATGGGCCTGTATAATTGGATGTGACTGTGAAGACATGAGCTAATTTTAACATGCCAAAGTCCCTTCAATGCTGTTTATGACATAGCTTTCACCACGTTCAACTTAATTTTTAAAATGCAAATTATTTGGGCTTGAAGAAATTATTTTCAAAAAAAGTTACTTTATCAAATAACCACTAGGGAGTGAGATAGGCAAGTAAATGCTGGTGGAGGAATAAATGAGAAGCTTGGAGCATGAGAAGGCTGATGGGGACACAGTGTGGGACCCTGGACAGAGCACACAATATGAGCACGGGGGCTGGGAATGCGTTCACCTGGGTAGGAAGGATCAC
This sequence comes from Mustela nivalis, assembly GCF_964662115.1. Lineage (NCBI taxonomy): Eukaryota > Metazoa > Chordata > Mammalia > Carnivora > Mustelidae > Mustela > Mustela nivalis. The sequence goes on from NC_139031.1 coordinate 77,444,000, forward strand.
GGAACTGGGGGGAACACTACTGAAGGAAAGGCAGAGGAATGGCAAGGCACCATTGGGCTACTTAACAGATTTGCCTAAGTCCAGATATCTAACTGTCCGTGAATTACTTGATTTTTTTTTTTTCCCACTTCCCCATCTGCATGTACTACATTATGTAAGACCATGATACTTCACCCATTCTGCCTTATGGGAGATAGTCGGGGCGGGGGAGGGGGGTCAGGAGAAAGGGGGCTTAGTGGGTTAGGATGAAAGGAATCTTCATGTGTACTGAGGCAGACTCTGAAAATGTTCTTTTTTCTTTTTACTTTATTACTGTGTTGAATGTATAAATATATAATTAATTGTTGAGGAGCCAAAAAAAAACCTTGCTGATTTAAATGGGAACATTTAAAAATAAAAAGAATAAATGGGACATATTATATCAGAAATGCAGAATTTTGATTGGGGTCTTGGGTTTTTTTTTAAGATATATGAATAGGAATAATATGGACAATCATAGCTTTATAACTCAATGTATTTTAAGATGCTGTAAGATAACTAAAGATTTCCATGAGATACTAAAG